>NW_027667150.1:600000-1026000 GCF_963924665.1 Micromys minutus
TGCTTTTTTTCTCTGAAATAAGTGAAATTTCTGCAATTTTGCTTTAAATTAAGGGAAATTTCTGCAATATTTCAACATAATAAGGGAAATTTCTGCAATTTTGACCCATAATAAGGGGTATTTCTCCCTTTTTGCCCCAAAATAAAGGAAGTTTTAGCCTTTTTACCTGAAAATAAGTGAAATTTCTGTAATTTTGCTTCATATAAGGAAAATTTCTGCAATTTTCCTCCAAAATAAGGTAAATTCCTGCAATTATGCCCCAAAATAGAGGAAATTTCTTGAATTTTGCCCCAAAATAATGGGAATTTCTGATTTTGGCCCCAAAATAAAGGGATTTTCTGCCTTTTGCCCCAAAATTAAGGGAATTTCTGCAATTTTGCTCCAAAATACGAGGAATTTTTGCCTTTTTGCCGGAAAATAATGGGAATGCATACCTTTTTGCCATAAAAAAGGGAAATTTCTTCATTTTTGCTCCAAAAAAATGGGAATTTCTGTATTTTTGTCTCTAAATAAGTGGAATTTCTGTCTATTTCCCCCAAAAAAAGGGATTTTCTGTCTTTTTTGCTGCAAAATAAGGAGAATTTCTCACTTATTACCCTGACATAAGTGAATTTTCTGCAATTTTGCCCCAAAATAAGGGGAATTTCTGACTGTTTGTTCCCAAAAAAAGGAGATTTTGTGCCTTTTTGCCCCAAAATAAGGAGAATTTCTGCCTTTTTGCTCGAAAATTATGAGAATTTCTGCAATTTTGCTTCAAAATACGGGGAATTTCTGCTTTTATCCCGAAAATAAGAAGAATGCATACCTTTTTGCCATAAAAAGGTAAATTTCTTCATTTTTGCTCCAAAATAAGGGGAATTTCTGCTTTTTTGCCTCTAAATAAGTGGAATTTCTGTCTTTTTCCCCCAAAACAAAGGGAATTTCTGTCTTTTTTGCCCTAAAATAAGTGGAATTTCTGTATTTTTCCCCCAAAACAAAGGGAATTTCTGCAATTTTGCTCCAAAATACGAGGAATTTCTGCATATTTGCCCGAAAATAATGGGAATGCATACCTTTTTGCCATAAAAAGGGAAATTTCTTCATTTTTGCTCCAAAAAAAAGGAGAATTTCTGCAATGTTGCCCCAAAATAAAGGAAATTTCTTCATTTTTGCCCCCAAATAAGGGGAATTTCAGGCTTTTTACCTCAAAATAAGGGGAATTTCTGCCCTTTTGCCCCAAAATAAGGAAAATTTCTGCCTTTTTTCCATGAAATAAGTGAAATTTCTGCAATTTTGCCCCCAAATAAGTGAAATTTCTGCAATTTTGCCCCAGAATATAGGAAATTTCTGGATTTTGCCCCAAAATATGTGGAATTTCTGAGTTTTGCCCCAAAATAAGGAGAATTTCTGTCTTTTTGCCCCAACATAGAGGGAATTTCTTCATTTTTGCCCCACAATTATGGGAATTTCTGCAATTTTGCTCCAAAATACAGGGAATTACTGCCTTTTTGCCCGAAAATAGGAAGAATGCATACCTTTTTGCCTTAAAAAAGGGAAATTTCTTCATTTTGCCTCAAAATAAGGGAAATTTGTTTTTTTGCCTCTAAATATGTGGAATTTCTGTTTTTTTCCAAAAAAAAGAGATTTTATGTCTTTTTTGCCCCAAAATCAAGAAAATTTCTGACTTATTACCCTGAAATAAGTAAAATTTCTGCAATTTTGCCCCAAAATAAGGGAAATTTCTGCCATTTTGCCCACAAAGAGGGGAATTTCAGCTTTTTCACCTCAAAATAAGGGGAATTTCTGCATTTTTGCCACAAAATATTAGGAAATTCTGCCTTTTTGCCCCAAAATAAAGAAAATTTCTGCTTTTTTTCCCTGAAATAAGTGAAATTTCTGCAATTTTGCCCTAAAATAAGTGAAATTTTGCAATTTTGCCCCAAAATAAGGGGAATTTCTGGAAATTTGCCCCAAAATAAGTGGAATTTCTGAGTTTTGCCACAAAATAAGGAGAATTTCTGTCTTTTTGCCCCAACTTATAGGGAATTTCTGCATTTTTGCCCCACAATTAGGGGAATTTCTGCAATTTTGCTCCAAAATACGGGGAATTTCTGCATTTTTGCCCGACAATAAGCGGAATGCATAACTTTTTGCCATAAAAAAGGGAAATTTCTTTATTTTTGCTCCAAAATAAGGGGAATTTCTGCCTTTTTGCCTCTAAATAAGTAGAATTTCTGTCTTTTTCCCCCAAAACAAAGGGAATTTCTGTCTTTTTTGCCCCAAAATAAGGGAAATTTCTGCCTTTTTGCCCTGAAATATGTGAAATTTCAGCAATTTTACCCCCAAAAAAGGTGATTTTCTGCTTTTTTGCCACAAAATAATGGGAATTTCTGCCTTTTTGCCCCAAAATAAGAAAAATTTTTGCTTTTTTCCTTTGAAATAAGTGAAATTTCTGCAATTTTGGCCTAAAATAAGGGAAATTTCTGCAATTTTTCCCCATAATAAGGGAAATATCTGCAATTTTGCCCCAAAATAAGGGGAATTTCTCACTTTTTGCCCCAAAATAAAGGAAATTTCACACTTTTTACCTGAAAATAACTAAAAATTCTGCAATTTGCCCCAAATAATGGAAATTTCTGAAATTGTGCCCCAAAATAAGGTAAATTATTTCAATTTTTCCCCAAAATACAGGAAATTTCTGAAATTTTGCCCCAAAATAAAAAGAATTTTTGCCTTTTGCCCCAAAATTAGGGGAATTTCTGCAATTTTTCTACAAAATACAGGGAATTTCTGCCTTTTTGCCCGAAAATAATGGGAATGCATACCTTTTTGCCATGAAAAGGGAAATTTCTTCATTTTTGCTCCAAAATAAAGGGAATTTCTGCCTTTTTGCCTCTAAATAAGTGGAATTTCTGTTTTTTTCCCCCAAAACAAAGGGAATTTCTGTCTTTTTTGCCCCAAAATAAGGGGAATTTCTGACATATTACCCTGAAATAAGTAAAATTTCTGCAATTTTGCCCCAAAATAAGGAAAATTTCTGCAATTATGCCCCAATGTAAAGGAAATTTATGCAATTATGCCCCAAAATAAGAGGAATTTCTGACTGTTTGTTCCCAAAAAAAGGAATTTTTCTTCTTTTTGCCCCAAAATAAGGAGAATTTCTGTCTTTTTGCCCGAAAATTATGAGAATTTCTGCAATTTTGCTTCAAAATACGGGTAATTTCTGCTTTTATCCCGAAAGTAAGGGGAATGCATACCTTTTTGCCATAAAAAGGTGAATTTCTTCATTTTTGCTCCGAAATAAGGGGAATTTCTGCTTTTTGCCTCTAAATAAGTGGAATTTCTGTCTTTTTCCCACAAAACAAAAGGAATTTCTGTCATTTTTGCCCCAAAATAAGCGGAATTTCTTACTAATTACTATGAAATAAGTAAAATTTCTGCAATTTTGGCCCAAAATAAAGAAAATTTCGGCCTCTTTGCCCCCAAATAAGGGGAATTTCAGGCTTTTTACCTCAAAATAAGGAAAATTTCTGCCTTTTTGCCGCAAAATAAGGGGAATTTCTCCCTTTTTGCCCTAAATAAAGGAAATTTCAGCATTTTTACCTGAAAATAAGTGAAATTTCTGCAATTTTGCACCAGAATAAAGGAAATTTCTGGAATTTTGCCCCAAAATAAGTGGAGTTTTTGAGTTTTGCCCCATAATAAGGAGAATTTTTGCCTTTTTTCCTCAACATATAGGGTATTTCTGCATTTTTGCCCCAAAATTAGGGGAATTTCTGCAATTTTGCTCCAAAATACGAGGAATTTCTGCCTTTTTGCCCGAAAATAAAAGGAATGCATACCTTTTTGCCTTAAAAAGGGGAAATTTCTACATTTTTACTCCAAAATAAGGGGAATTTCTGCTTTTTTGACTCTAAATAAGTGGAATTTCTGTTTTTTCCTCCAAAACAAAAAGATTTTCTGTCTTTTTTGCCCCAAAATCAAGAAAATTTCTGATTGCAATTTTGCCCCAGAATAAGGGAAATTTCTGCCTTTTTGCCCCCAAATAAGGGGAATTTCAGCCTTTTCACCTCAAAATAAGAGGAATTTCTGCATTTTTGCCACAAAATATTAGGAATTTCTGACTTTTTGCTCCAAAATAAGGAAAATTTCTGCCTTTTTTTCCTGAAATAAGTGAAATTTCTGCTATTTTGCCCTAAAATAAGTCAAATTTCTGCAATTTTGCCCCAAAATAAGGGGAATTTTTTAAATTTTGCCCCAAAATATGTGGAATTTCTGAGTTTCGCCCCAAAATAAGGAGAATTTCTGTCTTTTTGCCCCAACATGTAGGGAATTTCTGCATTTTTGCCTCACAATTAGGGGAATTTCTGCAATTTTGCTCTAAAATACAAGGAATTTCTGCCTTTTTGCCCGAAAATAAGGGGAATGCATAACTTTTTGCCATAAAAAAAGGGAAATTTCTTCATTTTTGCTCCAAAATAAGAGGAATTTTTGCCTTTTTGCCTCTAAATAAGTGGAATTTCTGTCTTTTTCCCCCAAAACAAAGAAAATTTCTGTCTTTTTTGCCCCAAATTAAGGGAAATTTCTGCCTTTTTGCCCTGAAATATGTGAAATTTCTGCAATTTTACCCCAAAATAAGGTGAATTTCTGCCTTTTTGCCCCAAAATAATGGGAATTTCTGCCTTTTTGCCTCAAAATAAGAGAAATTTTTGCTTTTTTTCTGTAAAATAAGTGAAATTTCTGCAATTTTGCCTTAAATTGAGAAAAATTTCTGCAATATTTCCCCATAATAAGGAAAATTTCTGCAATTTTGCCTCAAAATAAGGGGAATTTCTCCCTTTTTGCCCCAAAATAAAAGAAATTTCAGTCTTTTTACCTGAAAATAACTGAAATGTCTGCAATTTTGACCCAAATAAGGGAAATTTCTGCAATTTTGCCCCAAAATAAGGTAAAATCCTGCAATTTTGCCCCAAAATAAAGGAAATTTCTGGAATTTTGCCTCTAAATAAAGGAAATTTCTAGAATTTTGCCACAAAATTAGTGGAATTTCTGCAATTTTGCTCAAAAATACGGGGAATTTCTGCCTTTTTGCCCAAAAATAATGGAAATGCATACCTTTTTTTCCATAAAAAGGAAAATTTCTTCAATTTATCTCCAAAATAAAGGGAATTTCTGCCTTTTTACCTCTAAATAAGTGGAATTTCTGTCTTTTTCCCCCAAAACAAAGGGAATTTCTGTCTTTTTTGCCCCAAAATAAGGGGAATTTCTGACTTATTACCCTGAAATAAGTGAAATTTCTGCAATTTTGCCCCAAAATATAGGAAATTTCTGACTGTTTGTTCCCAAAAAAAGGAGATTTTCTGTCTTTTTGCCCCCAAATAAAGAGAATTTCTGCCTTTTTGCCCGAAAATTATGAGAATTTCTGCAATTGTGCTTCAAAATACGGGAAATTTCTGTTTTTATCCCGAAAGTAAGGGGAATGCATACCTTTTTGCCATAAAAAGGTAAATTTCTTCATTTTTGCTCCAAAATAAGAAGAATTTCTGCGTTTTTGCCTCTAAATAAGTGGAATTTCTGTCTTTTTCCCCCAAAACAAAAAGAATTTCTGTCTTTTTTTCCCCAAAATAATGGGAATTTCTGCCTTTTTGCCCCAAAATAAGAAAAATTTTTGCTTTTTTTCTCTAAAATAAGTGAAATTTCTGCAATTTTGCCTTAAATTAAGGGAAATTTCTGCAATATTTCCCCATAATAAGGGAAATTTCTGCAATTTTGCTTCAAAATAAGTGGAATTTCTCCCTTTTTGCCCCAAAATAAAGGAAATTTCAGCCTTTTTACCTGTAAATAAGTGAAATTTCTGCAATTTTGCCCCAAATAAGGGAAATTTCTTCAATTTTGCTGCAAAATAATGTAAATTTCTGTAATTTTGCCCCAAAATAAAGGAAATTTCTTGAATTTTGCCCCAAAAGAAGGGGAATTTCTGATTTTTGCCCCAAAATAAAAGGAATTTCTGCCTTTTGCTCCAAAATTAGGGAATTTCTCCCTTTTTGCCCGAAAATTATGAGAATTTCTGCAATTTTGCTTCAAAATACGGGGAATTTCTGCTTTTTATCCCGAATGTAAGGGGAATGTATACCTTTTACTACAAAAAAGGAAATTTCTTTATTTTTGCCCCAAAATAAGAGGAATTTCTGCCTTTTTACTTCAAAGTAAGTGAAATTTCTGCCTTTGTACCAAAAAATAAATGGAATGTCTGTCTTTTTGCCCCAAAATAAAAGGAATTTTTGAATTATGCCCTGAAATAAGTGAAATTTCTGCAATTTTGCCCCAAAATAAATGAAATTTCTGCCTTTTTGCCACAAAATAAAAGGAATTTCTGCCTTTTTGCCCCAAAATAAGGGAAATTTCTGCCTTTTTGCCCCCAAATAAAAGGAATTACAGCCTTTTTACCTCAAAATAAGGGGAATTTCTACATTTTTGACACCAAAAATTAAAAATTTCTGCCTTTTTGCCCCAAAATAAGGAAAATTTCTGCCTTTTTTCCCTGAAATAAGTGAAATTTCTCCAATTTTGCCCTAAAATAAGTGAAATTTCTGCAATTTTTTCATAAAATAAGGAAAATTTCTGGAATTTTGCCCAAAAATAAGTGGAATTTCTGAGTTTTGTGCCAAAATAAGTAGAATTTCTGTCTTTTTTCCCCAACATATAGGGAATTTCTGCCTTTTTGCCCCACAATTAGGGGAATTTCTGCAATTTTACTCCAATAAACGGGGAATTTCTGCCTTTTCCCAAAAATAAAGGGAATGCATAACTTTTTGCCATAAAAAATGAAATTTCTTCATTTTTGCTCCAAAATAAGGGGAATTTCTGCCTTTTTGCCTATAAATAGGTAGAATTTCTGTCTTTTTTCCCCAAAACAAAGGGAATTTCTGTCTTTTTTGCCCCAAAATAATGGGAATTTCTGACTTATTACCCTGAATTAAGTGAAATTTCTGCAATTTTGCCACAAAAAAAGGAAATTTCTGCAATTTTGCCCCAATGTAAAGGAAATTTCTGCAATTTTGCCCCAAAATAAGGGAAATTTCTGACAGTTGGCTCCCGAAAATAGGAGATTTTCTGTCTTTTTGCCCCAAAATAAGGAGAATTTCTGCCTTTTTGCCCGAAAATTATGAGAATTTCTGCAATTTTGCTTCAAAATACGGGGAATTTCTGCTTTTTATCCCGAAAGTAAGGGGAATGCATACCTTTTTGCCATAAAAAGGTAAATTTCTTCATTTTTGCTCCAAAATAAGGGAAAGTTCTGCCTATTTGCCTTTAAAAAAGTGGAATTTCTGTCTTTTCCTCCAAAACAAAGGGAATTTCTGTCTTTTTTGCTCCAAGATAAGGGGAATTTCTGACTTATTACCCTGAAATAAGTGAAATTTCTGCAATTTTGCCCCAAAATAAGGGAAATTTCTGCCTCTTTGCCCTCAAATAAGGGGAATTTCAGCCTTTTTACCTCAAAATAAGGAAAATTCCTGCCTTTTTGACCCAAAATAAGGAAAATTTCTAAATTTTTTTGCTGAAATAAGTAAAATTTCTGCAATTTTGCCACAAAATAAGTGAAATTTCTGCAATTTTGCCCCAGAATAAGGAAAATTTCTGGAATTTTGCACCAAAATAAGTGGAATTTCTGAGTTTTGCCCCAAAATAAGGAGAATTTCTGTTTTTTGCCCCAACATATAAGAAATTTCTGCATTTTTGCCCCACAATTAGGGGAATTTCTGCAATTTTGCTCCAACATACGAGGAATTTCTGCCTTTTTGCCCGAAAATAAGAACAATGCATAACTTTTTGCATTAAAAAAGAGAAATTTCTTCATTTTTGCTCCAAAATAAAGGGAATTTCTGCTTTCTTGCCTCTAAATAAGTGGAATTTCTGTCTTTTTCCCCCAAAACAAAGGGATTTTCTGTCTTTTTTGCCCCAAAATAAGGAAAATTTCTGACTTATTACCCTGAAATAAGTGAAATTTCTGCAATTTTGCCCCAAAATAAGGGAAATTTCTGCCTTTTTGCCCCCAAATAAGGGAAATTTCAGCCTTTTTACCTCAAAATAAGGGGAATTTCTGCATTTTTGCCCCAAAATAACAAAATATTTTTTTTCCATGAAATAAGGGAAATTTCTGCAATTTTGCCCAAAATAAGTGAAATTTCTGCAATTTTGCCCCAAAATAACTGAAATTTTGCAATTTTGCCCCAAAATAAAAAAAATTTCTGGAATTTGTCCCCAAAATAAGTGAAATTTCTGAGTTTTGCCCCAAAATAAGGAGAATTTCTGTCTTTTTGCCGCAACATATAGGGAATTTCTGCATTTTTGCCCCACAATTAGAGGAATTTCTGAAATTTTGCTCCAAAATATGGGAATTTTCTGCCGTTTTGCCCGTAAATAAAAAGAATGCATACCTTTTTGCCTTAAAAAAGGGAAATTTCTTCATTTTTGCTCCAAAATAAGGGGAATTTCTGTTTTTTTGCCTCTAAATAAGTTGAATTTCTGTCTTTTCCCCCCAAAACAAAGGGATTTTCTGTCTTTTTTGCCCCAAAATAAGAAAAATTTCTCACTTATTACCCTGAAATAATGAAATTTCTGCAATTTTGCCCCAAAATAAGAGAAATTTTTGCCTTTCTGCCCACAAATAAGGGGAATTTCAGCCTTTTTACCTCAAAATAAGAGAAATTTCTGCATTTTTGCCACAAAATATTAGGAATTTCTGCCTTGTTGCACCAAAATAAAGAAAATTTCTGTTTTTTTTCCCTGAAATAAGTGAAATTTCTGCAATTTTGCCCCAGAATAAGTGGAATTTCTGAGTTTTGCCCCAAAATAAAGAGAATTTCTGTCTTTTTGCCCCAACATATCGGGAATTTCTGCCTTTTTGCACCACAATTAGGGGAATTTCTGAAATTTTGCTCCAAAATAGGGGAATTTCTGCCTTTTTGCCCGAAAATAAGGGGAATGCATAACTTTTTACCAAAAAAAAGAAAATTTCTTCATTTTTGCTCCAAAATAAGGGGAATTTCTGCCTTTTTGCTTCTCAATAAGTGGAATTTCTGTCTTTTTCCCCCAAAACTAAGGGAATTTCTGTCTTTTTGCCCCAAAATAAGGGGAATTTTTGAATTATTACCCTAAAATAAGTGAAATTTCTGCAATTTTGCCCCAAAATAAGTGAAATTTCTGCAATTTTGCCCCAAAACAAGGAAAATTTCTGGAATTTTCCCCCAAAATAAGTGGAATTTCTAAGTTTTGCCCCAAAATAAGGAGAATTTCTGTCTTTTTGCCCCAACATATAGGGAATTTCTGTCTTTTTGCCCCACAACTAGGGGAATTTCTGCAATTTTGCTCCAAAATACGGGGAATTTCTGCCTTTTTGCCCTGAAATATGTTAAATTTCTGCAATTTTACCCCTAAATAAGGTGAATTTCTGCTTTTTTGCCCCAAAATAATGGGAATTTCTGCCTTTTTGCCCCAAAATGAGAAAAATTTTTGCTTTTTTTCTCTGAAATAAGTGAAATTTCTGCAATTTTCCCCTAAAATAAGGGAAATTTTTGCAATTTTTTCCCATAATAAGGGAGATTTCTGCAATTTTGTCCCAAAATAAAGGAAATTTCTGCCTCTTTGCCCCCAAATAAGGGGAATTTCTGCATTTTTGCCACAAAATATTAGTAATTTCTGACTTTTTGCCCCAAAAATAAGGAAAATTTGTGCATTTTTTTCCTGAAATAAGTGAAATTTCTGCAATTTTGCCACAAAATAAGTGAAATTTCTGCAATTTTGCCCCAAAATAAGGGAAATTTCTGGAATTTGCCCCAAAATAAGTGGAATTTCTAAGTTTTGCCCCAAAATAAGGAGAATTTCTGTCTTTTTGCCTCTAAATAAGTGAAATTTCTGCAATTTTGCCCCAAAATAAGGGAAATTTCTGCATTTTTGCCCCCAAATAAGGGGAATTTCAGCCTTTTTACCTCAAAATAAGGGGAATTTCTGCATTTTTGCCAGAAAATATTAGGAATTTCTGCCTTTTTGCCCCAAAATAAAGAAAATTTCTGCCTTTTTTCCCTGAAATAAGTGAAATTTCTACAATTTTGCCCCAAAATAAGTGAAATTTCTGCAATTTTGCCACAAAATAAGGGAAATTTCTGGAATTTTGCCCCAAAATAAGTGGAATTTCTGAGTTTTGCCCCAAAAATAAGGAGAATTTCTGTCTTTTTGCCCCAAAATATAGGGAATTTCTGTCTTTCTGCACAACAACTAGGGGAATTTCTGCAATTATGCTCCAAAATACAGGGAATTTCTGTCTTTTTCCCCGAAAATAAGGGGAATGCATATCTTTTTGCCATAAAAAATGGAAATTTCTTCATTTTTGCTCCAAAATAAGGGAAATTTCTTCAATTTTGCCCAAAATAAGTGAAATTTCTGCAATTTTGCCCCAGAATGAGTAAAATTTCTGGAATTTTGCCCCAAAATAAGTGGAATTTCTGAGTTTTGCCCCAAAATAAGGAGAATTTCTGTCTTTTTGCCCCAACATATTAGGAATTTCTGCATTTTTGCCCCACAATTAGGGGAATTTTTGAAATTTTGCTCCAAAATACGGGGAATTTCTGCCTTTTTGCCCGAAAATAAGAAGAATGCATACCTTTTTGCCTTAAAAAAGGGAAATTTCTTCATTTTTGCTTCAAAATAAGAGGAATTTCTGCTTTTTTGCCTCTAAATAAGTGGAATTTCTGTCTTTTCCCCCCAAAACAAAGGGATTTTCTGTCTTTTTGGCCCATAATAAGGAAAATTTCTTACTTTTTTCCCTGAAATAAGTGAAATTTCTGCAATTTTTCCCCAAAATAAGGAAAATTTTTGCCTTTCTGCCCACAAATAAGGGGAATTTCAGCCTTTTTACCTCAAAATAAGTGGAATTTCTGCGTTTTTGCCACAAAATATTAGGAATTTCTGCCTTTTTGCCCCAAAATATAGAATATTTCTGCCTTTTTTCCCTGAAATAAGTGAAATTTCTGCAATTTTGCCCCAAAATAAGTGGAATTTCTGAGTTTTGCCCCAAAATAAGGAGAATTTCTGTCTTTCTGCCCCAACATATAGGGAATTTCTGCATTTTTGCACCACAATTAGAGGAATTTCTGCAATTTTGCTCCAAAATACGGGGAATTTCTGCCTTTTTGCCAGAAAATAAGGGGAATGCATAACTTTTTGCCAGAAAAAAGGTAAATTTCTTCATTTTTGCTCCAAAATAAGGGAAATTTCTGCCTTTTTGCCTCTAAATAAGTGGAATTTCTGTCTTTTCCTCCAAAACAAAGGGAATTTCTGTCTTTTTGGCCCATAATAAGGAAAATTTCTAACTTTTTTCCCTGAAATAAGTAAAATTTCTGCAATTTTGCCCAAAAATAAGTGAAATTTCTGCAATTTTGCCCCAGGATAAGGAAAATTTCTGGAATTTTGCACCAAAATAAGTGGAATTTCTGAGTTTTGCCCCAAAATAAGGAGAATTCCTGTCTTTTTGCCCCAACATATAAGGAATTTCTGCATTTTTGCCCCACAATTAGGGGAATTTCTGCAATTTTGCTCCAAAATACGGGGAATTTCTGCCTTTTTGCCAGAAAATAAGGGGAATGCATAACTTTTTGCCAGAAAAAAGGTAAATTTCTTCATTTTTGCTCCAAAATAAGGGAAATTTCTGCCTTTTTGCCTCTAAATAAGTGGAATTTCTGTCTTTTTCCAACAAAACAAAGGGATTTTCTGTCTTTTTTGCCCCAAAATAAGGAAAATTTCTGACTTATTACCCTGAAATAAGTGAAATTTCTGCAATTTTCCCCCAAAATAAGAGAAATTTCTTCCTTTTTGCCCCCAAATAAAGGGTATTTCAGCCTTTTTACCTCAAAATAAGAGGAATTTCTGCCTTTTTGCCCCAAAATAACAAATTTTTTTTCCCATGAAATAAGAAAAATTTCTGCAATTTTGCCCAAAATAAGTGAAATTTCTGCAATTTTGCCCCAAAATAGGGGAAATTTCTGGAATTTTGCCCCAAAATAAGTGGAATTTCTGAGTTTTGCCCCAAAATAAGGAGAATTTCTGTCTTTTTGCCCCAACATATAGGGAATTTCTGCATTTTTGCCCCACAATTAGGGGAATTTTTGCAATTTTGCTCCAAAATACAGGGAATTTCTGCCTTTTTGCTCGAAAATAAAAAGAATGCATACCTTTTTGCCTTAAAAAAGGGAAATTTCTTCATTTTTGCTTCAAAATAAGGGGAATTTCTGCTTTTTTGCCTCTAAATAAGTGGAATTTCTGTCTTTTCCCCCCAAAACATAGGGATTTTCTGTCCTTTTTGCCCCAAAATATAAAAAAATTTCTGACTTATTACCCTGAAATAAGTGAAATTTCTGCAATTTTGCCCCAAAATAAGGGAAATTTTTGCCTTTCTGCCCACAAATAAGGTGAATTTCAGCCTTTTTACATAAAAATAAGTGGAATTTCTGCATTTTTGCCACAAAATATTAGGAATTTCTGCATTTTTGCCCCAAAATAAAGAATATTTCTGCCTTTTTTCCATGAAATAAGGGAAATTTCTGCAATTTTGCCCCAAAATAAGTGGAATTTCTTAGTTTTGCCCCAAAATAAGGAGAATTTCTGTCTTTTTGCCCCAACATATAGGGAATTTCTGCCTTTTTGCACCATAATTAGGGGAATTTCTGCAATTTTGCTCCAAAATACGGGGAATTTCTGCCTTTTTGCTTCTCAATAAGTGGAATTTCTGTCTTTTTCCCCCAAAACTTAGGGAATTTCTTTCTTTTTGCCCCAAAATAAGGGGAATTTTTGACTTATTACTTTATAATAAGTGAAATTTCTGCAATTTTGCCCCAAAAGAAGGGAAATTTCTGCCTTTTTGCCCTGAAATAAGAGGAATTTCAGCCTTTATACCTCAAAATAAGGGGAATTTCTGCATTTTTGCCACAAAATATTAGGAATTTCTGCATTTTTGCCACAAAATATTAGGAATTTCTGATTTTTGCCCCAAAATAAGCAAAATTTCTGCCTTTTTTCCCTGAAATAAGTGAAATTTCTGCAATTTTGCCCCAAAATAAAGAAAATTTCTGGAATTTTGCCCCAAAATAAGTGGAATTTCTAAGTTTTGCCCCAAAATAAGAAGAATTTCTGTCTTTTTGCCCAAACATATAGGCAATTTCTGTCTTTTTGCCCCACAACTAGGGGAATTTCTGCAATTTTGCTCCAAAAGACGGGGAATTTCTGCCTTTTTGCCCTGAAATATGTGAAATTTCTGCAATTTTACCCCTAAATAAGGTGAATTTCTGCTTTTTTGCCCCAAAATAATGGGAATTTCTGCCTTTTTGCCCCAAAATAAGAAAAATTCTTGCTTTTTATCTCTGAAATAAGTGAAATTTCTGCAATTTTCCCCTAAAATAAGGGAAATTTTTGCAATTTTTTCCCATAATAAGGGAGATTTCTGCAATTTTATCCCAAATTAAGGGGAATTTCTTTCTTTTTACCCCAAAACAAAGAAAATTTCAGACTTTTTACCTGAAAATAAGTGAAATTTCTGAAATTTTGCCCCAAATAAGGGAAATTTCTACAATTTTGCCCCAAAATAAGGTAAATTCCTGCAATTTTGCCGCAAAATAAATAAAATTTCTGGAATTTTGCCCCAAAATAAGGGGAATTTCTGATTTTTGCTTTAAAATAAAGGGAATTTCTTCCTTTTGCGCCAAAATTAGGGGAATTTCTGTAATTTTGCTCCAAAATAAGGGGAATTTCTGCCTTTTTGCCTGAAAATTATGGGAATGCATACCTTTTTGCCATAAAAAGAGAAATTTCTTCATTTTTGCTCTAAAATAAGTGGAATTTCTGCCTTTTTGCTTCTCAATAAGTGGAATTTCTGTCTTTTCCCCCCAAAACAAAGGGAATTTCTGTCTTTTTTGCCCCAAAATAAGGGGAATTTCTGACTTATTACCCTAAAATAAGTGAAATTTCTGCAATTTTGCCCCATAATAAGGAAAATTTCTGCCTTTTTGCCCTGAAATAAGAGGAATTTCAGCCTTTATACCTCAAATTAAGGGGAATTTCTGCATTTTTTGCCACAAAATATTAGGAATTTATGACTTTTTGCCTCAAAATAAAGAAAATTTCTGCCTTTTGTGTCTGAAATAAGTGAAATTTCTGCAATTTTGCCCCATAATAAGTGAATTTCTGCAATTTTGCCCCAAAATAAGGAAAATTTCTGGAATTTTGCCCCAAAATAAGTGGAATTTCTATGTTTTGCCCCAAAATTAGGAGAATTTCTGTATTTTTGCCCCAACATATAGGGAATTTCTGTCTTTTTGCCCCACAACTAGGGGAATTTCTGCAATTTTGCTCCAAAATATGGGAAATTTCTGCAATTTTGCCCCAATGTAAAGGAAATTTCTGCAAATTTGCCCAAAAATAAGGGGAATTGCTGACAGTTTGCTCCCGAAAAAAGGAGATCTTCTGTCTTTTTGCCCCAAAATAGGGAAAATTTCTGCCTTTTTGCCCGAAAATTATTAGAATTTCTGCAATTTTGCTTCAAAATACGGGGAATTTCTGCTTTTTATCCCGAAAGTAAGGGGAATGCATACCTTTTTGCCATAAAAAGATAAATTTCTTCATTTTTGCTCCAAAATAAGGGGAATTTCTGCCTTTTTGCCTCTAAATAAGTGGAATTTCTGTCTTTTTCCCCCAAAACAAAGGGATTTTCTGTCTTTTTTGCCCCAAAATAAGGGGAATTTCTGAATTATTAACCTGAAATAAGTGAAATTTCTCCAATTTTGCCCCAAAATAAGGGAAATTTATGCCTCTTTTCCCCCAAATAATGGGAATTTTAGCCTTTTTACCTCAAAATAAGGGGAATTTTTGCATTTTTGCCACAAAATATTAGGAATTTCTGACTTTTTGCCCCAAAATAAGGAAAATTTGTGCCATTTTTCCTTGAAATAAGTGAAATTTCTGCAATTTTGCCCCAAAATAAGTGTAATTTCTGCAATTATGCCCCAAAATAATGGAAATTTCTGGAATTTTGCCCCAAAATAAGTGGAATTTCTAAGTTTTGCCCCAAAATAAGGAGAATTTCTGTATTTTTGCCTCTAAATAAGTGAAATTTCCGCAATTTTCCCCCAAAATAAAAGAAATTTCTGCCTTTTTGCCCCCAAATAAAAGGAATTTCAGCCTTTTTACCTCAAAATAAGGGAAATTTCTAAATTTTTGCTACAAAATATTAAGAATTTCTGCATTTTTGCCCAAAAATAAGGAAAATTTCGGCCTTTTTTCCCTGAAGTAAGTGAAATTTCTCTAATTTTGCCCTAAAATAAGTGAAATTTCTGCAATTTTTCCTCAAAATAAGGGAAATTTCTGGAATTTTGCCCAAAAATATGTGGAATTTCTGAGTTTTTCCCCAAAGTAAGGAGAATTTCTGTCTTTTTTCCCCAACATATAGGGAATTTCTGCCTTTTTGCCCCACAATTAGGGGAATTTCTGCAATTTTGCTCCAAAATACAGGGAATTTCTTCCCTTTCCCAAAAATAAAGGGAATGCATAACTTTTTGCCATAAAAAAGGGAAATTTCTTCATTTTTGCTCCAAAATAAGGGGAATTTCTGCCTTTGTGCCTCTAAATAAGTGGAATTTCTGTCTTTTTCCCCCAAAACAAAGGGAATTTCTGTCTTTTTTGCCACAAAATAAGGGGAATTTCTGACTTATTACCCTGAAATAAGTGAAATTTCTGCAATTTTGCCCCAAAATAAGGGAAATTTCTGCAATTTTGTTCCAATGTAAAGGAAATTTCTGCAATTTTGCCCTAAAATAAGGGAAATTTCTGACTGTTTGCTCCCGAAAAAAGATTTTCTGTCTTTTTTTCCCAAAATAAAAAGAATTTCTGCCTTTTGGCCCAAAAATTATGAGAATTTCTGCAATTTTGCTTCAAATTACGGGGAATTTCTGCTTTTTATCCCGAAAGTAAGGGGAATGCATACCTTTTCGCCATAAAAAGGTAAATTTCATCATTTTTGCTCCAAAATCAGAGAAATTTCTGCCTTTTTGCCTCTAAATAAGTGGAATTTCTGTCTTTTCCTCAAAAATAAAGGGAATTTCTGTCTTTTTTGCCCCAAAAATAAGGGGAATTTCTGACTTATTACCCTGAAATAAGTGAAATTTCTGCAATTTTGCCCCAAAATAAGGGAAATTTCTGCCTCTTTGCCCTCAAATAAGTGGAATTTCAGCTTTTTTACATCAAAATAAGGGGAATTCCTGCCTTTTTGACCCAAAATAAGGAAAATTTAACTTTTTTCCCTGAAATAAGTAAAATTTCTGCAATTTTGCCACAAAATAAGTGAAATTTCTGCAATTTTGCCCCAAAATTAGGGGAATTTCTGCAATTTTGCTCCAAAATACGGGGAATTTCTGCCTTTTTGCCTGAAAATAATGGGAATGCATACCTTTTTGCCATAAAAGGGGAAATTTCTTCATTTTTGCTCCAAAATAAGTGGAATTTCTGCCTTTTTGCTAATCAATAAGTGGAATTTCTGTCTTTTTCCCCCACAACAAAGGGAATTCCTGTCTTTTTTGCCCCAAAATAAGGGGAATTTCTGACTTATTACCCTAAAATAAGTGAAATTTCTGCAATTTTGCCCCAAAATAAGGGAAATTTTTGCCTTTCTGCCCACAAATAAAGGGAATTTCACCCTTTTTACCTCAAAATAAGGGGAATTTCTGCATTTTTGCCACAAAATATTAGGAATTTCTGCCTTTTTGCCACAAAATAAAAAAAAAATTCTGTTTTTTTTTTCCCTGAAATAAGTGAAATTTCTGCAATTTTGCCCCAAAATAAGTGGAATTTCTGAGTTTTGCCCCAAAATAAGGAGAATTTCTGTCTTTTTGCCCCAACATATAGGGAATTTCTGTCTTTTTGCCCCACAACTAGGGGAATTTCTGCAATTTTGCCCTGAAATAATGGGAATTTCAGCCTTTATACCTCAAAATAAGGAGAATTTCTGCATTTTTGCCACAAATTATTAGGAATTTCTGACTTTTTGCCCCAAAATAAGGAAAATTTCTGCCTTTTATCCCTAAAATAAGTGAAATTTCTGCAATATTGCCCCAAAATAAATGAAATTTTGCAATTTTGCCCCAAAATAAGGAAAATTTCTGGAATTTTGCCCCAAAATAAGTGGAATTTCTAAATTTTGCCCCAAAATAAGAAGAATTTCTGTCTTTTTGCGCCAACATATAGGGAATTTCTGTCTTTTTGCCTCACAACTAGGGGAATTTCTGCAATTTTGCTCCAAAATACAAGGAATTTCTGCCTTTTTGCCCTGAAATATGTGAAATTTCTGCAATTTTACCCCTAAATAAGGTGAATTTCTGGTTTTTTGCCCAAAAATAATGGGAATTTCTGCCTTTTTGCCCAAAATAAGAAAAATTTTTGCTTTTTTTCTCTGAAATAAGTGAAATTTCTGCAATTTTCCCCTAAAATAAGGGAAATTTTTGCAATTTTTTCCCATAATAAGGGAGATTTCTGCAATTTTGTCCCAAAATAAGGGGAATTTCTTCCTTTGTGCCCCATAACAAAGGAAATTTCAGCCCTTTTACCTGAAAATAAGTGAAATTTCTGAAATTTTGCCCCAAATAAGGGAAATTTCTGCAATTGTGCCCCAAAATAAGGTAAATTCCTGCAATTTTGCCCCAAAATAAAGGAAATTTCTGGAATTTTTCCCCAAAATAAGAGGAATTTCTGATTTTTGCCCCAAAATAAAGGGAATTTCTGCCTTTTGTCCCAAAATTAGGGGAATTTCTGCAATTTTGCTCCAAAATACGAGAATTTCTGCTTTTTTGCCTGAAAATAATGGGAATGTATAACTTTTGGCCATAAAAAAGGAAATTTCTTCATTTTTGCTCCAAAATAAAGGGAATTTCTGCCTTTTTGCCTCTAAATAAGTGGAATTTCTGTCTTTTTCCCCTAAAACAAAAAGAATTTCTGTCTTTTTTGCCCCAAAATAAGGGGAATTTCTGACTTATTACCCTGAAGTAAGTGAAATTTCTGCAATTTTGCCCCAAAATAAGGGAACTTTCTGCAATTTTGCCCCAATGTAAAGGTAATTTCTGCAATTTTGCCCCAAAATAAGGGGAATTTCTGAATGTTTGCTCCCGAAAAAAGGAGATCTTCTGTCTTTTTGCCCCAAAATAAGGAGAATTTCTGCCTTTTTGCCCGAAAATTATGAGAATTTCTGCAATTTTGCTTCAAAATACGGGGAATTTCTGCTTTTTATTCCGAAAGTAAGGGGAATGCATACCTTTTTGCCATAAAAAGGTAAATTTCTTCATTTTTGCTCCAAAATAAGGGGAATTTCTGCCTTTTTGCCTTTAAATAAGTGGAATTTCTGTCTTTTTCCCCCAAAACAAAGTGAATTTCTGTATTTTTTGCCCCAAAATAAGGGGAATTTCTAAATTATTACCCTGAAATAAGTGAAATTTCTCTAATTTTGCCCCAAAATAAGGGAAATTTCTGCCTCTTTGCCCCCAAATAAGGGGAATTTCAGCCCTTTTACCTCAAAATAAGAAGAATTTCTGCATTTTTGCCACAAAATATTAGGAATTTCTGACTTTTTGCCCCAAAATAAGGAAAATTTGTGCCGTTTTTCTGTGAAATAATTTAAATTTCTGCAATTTTGCCCCAAAATAAGTGAAATTTCTGCCATTTTGGCCCAAAATGAGGGAAATTTCTGGAATTTTGCCCCAAAATAAGTGGAATTTCTAAGTTTTGCCCCAAAATAAGGAGAATTTCTGTCTTTTTGCCTCTAAATAATTGAAATTTCTGCAATTTTGCACCAAAATAAGGGAAATTTCTGCCTTTTTGCCCTCAAATAAGAAGAATTTCAGCCTTTTTACCTCTAAATAAGGGGAATTTCTGCATTTTTGCCAGAAAATATTAGGAATTTCTGCCTTTTTGCCCCAAAATAAAGAAAATTTCTGCCTTTTTCCCCTGAAATAAGTGAAATTTCTGCAATTTTGCCCCAAAATAAGTGAAATTTCTGCAATTTTGCCCCAAAATAAAGGAAATTTCTGCAATTTTGTTCCAAAAAAAGGGAAATTTCTAGAATTTTGCTTCAAAATAAGTGGAATTTCTGAGTTTTGCCCCAAAATAAAGAGAATTTCTGTCTTTTTTCTCCAACATATAGGGAATTTCTGTCTGCACCACAACTAGGGGAATTTCTGCAATTATGCTCCAAAATCCGAGGAATTTCTGCCTTTTTGTTCGAAAATAAGGGGAATGCATAACTTTTTGCCATAAAAAAGGGAAATTTCTTCATTTTTGCTCCAAAATAAGAGAAATTTCTGCCTTTTTGCCTCTAAATAAGTGGAATTTCTGTCTTTTTCCCTCAAAACAAAGGAAATTTCTGTCTCTTTTGCCTCAAAATAAGGGGAATTTCTGACTTATTACACTGAAATAAGTGAAATTTTTGCAATTTTGCCCCAAAATAAGGGAAATTTCTGCTTTTTGTCCTGAAATATGTGAAATTTCTGCAATTTTACCCCAAAATAAGGTGAATTTCTGCCTTTTTGCCACAAATTAATGAGAATTTCTGCCTTTTTGCCCCAAAATAAGAAAAATTTTTGCTTTTTTTCTCTGAAATAAGTGAAATTTCTGCAATTTTGCCCTAAAATAAGGAAAATTTCTGCAATTTTTCTCAATAATAAGGAAAATTTCTGCAATTTTGCCCCAAAATAAGGGGAATTTCTCCCTTTTTGCCCCAAAATATAGGAAATTTCAGCTTTTTTACCTGAAAATAAGTGAAATTTCTGCAATTTTGCCCCAAATAAGGGAAATTTCTTCAATTTTGCCCCAAAATAAGGTAAATTCCTGCAATTTTGCACCAAAATAAAGGAAATTTCTTGAATTTTGCCCCAAAAGAAGAAGAATTTCTGATTTTGGCCCCAAAATAAAAGAAATTTCTGCCTTTTGCCCCAAAATTAGGGAATTTCTCTCTTTTTGCCCGAAAATTATGAGAATTTCTGCAATTTTGCTTCAAAATACGGGGAATTTCTGCTTTTTATCCCGAATGTAAGGGGAATGTATACCTTTTACCACAAAAAAGAAATTTCTTCATTTTTGCCCCAAAATAAGAGGAATTTCTGCCTTTTTACTTCAAAGTAAGTGAAATTTCTGCCTTTGTACCAAAAAATAAATGGAATTTCTGTCTTTTTGCCCCAAAATAAAAGGAATTTTTGAATTATGCCCTGAAATAAGTGAAATTTCTGCAATTTTGCCCCAAAATAAATGAAATTTCTGCCTTTTTGCCACAAAATAAAAGGAATTTCTGTCTTTTTGCCCCAAAATAAGAGAAATTTCTGCCTTTTTGCCCCCAAATAAAAAGAATTTCAGCCTTTTTACCTCAAAATAAAGGGAATTTCTACATTTTTGCCACAAAATATTAGGAATTTCTGCATTTTTGCCCCAAAATAAGGAAAATTTCTGCCTTTTTTCCCTGAAATAAGTGAAATTTCTCCAATTTTGCCCTAAAATAAGTGAAATTTCTGCAATTTTTCCCCAAAATAAGGGAAGTTTCTGGAATTTTGCCCAAAAATAAGTGGAATTTCTGAGTTTTGCCCCAAAATAAGGAGAATTTCTGTCTTTTTTCCCCAACATATAGGGAATTTCTGCCTTTTTGCCCCACAAAAAGGGGAATTTCTGCAATTTTGCTCCAAATTAAAAAAAATTTCTGCAATTTTGCCCCAATGTAAAAGAAATTTTAGCAATTTTCCTCCAAAATAAGGGAAATTTCTGACTGTTTGCTCCCGAAAAAGGAAATTTTCTGTCTTTTCTCCAAAATAAGAATTTCTGCCTTTTTGCCTGAAAATTATGAGAATTTCTGCAATTTTGCTTCAAAATACGGGGAATTTCTGCTTTTTATCCCGAAAGTAAGGGGGATGCATACCTTTTTGCCATAAAAAGGTAAATTTCTTCATTTTTGCTCCAAAATAAGGGAAATTTCTGCCTTTTGGCGTCTAAATAAGTGGAATTTCTGTCTTTTCCTCCAAAACAAAGGGAATTTCTGTCATTTTTGTTCCAAAATAACGGGAATTTCTGACTTATTACCCTGAAATAAGTGAAATTTCTGCAATTTTGCCTCAAAATAAGAGAAATTTCTGCAATTTTGCCCCAATGTAAAGGAAATTTCTGTAATTTTGCCCCAAAATAAGGAAAATTTCTGACTGTGAGCTCCCGAAAAAAGGAGATTTTCTGTCTTTTTGCCCCAAAATAAGGAGAATTTCTGCCTTTTTGCCCGAAAATTATGAGAATTTCTGCAATTTTGCTTCAAAATACGGGGAATTTCTGCTTTTTATCCCGAAAGTAAGGGGAATGCATACCTTTTTGCCATAAAAAGGTAAATTTCTTCATTTTTGCTCCAAAATAAGTGAAATTTCTGCCTTTTTGCGTCTAAATAAGTGGAATTTCTGTCTTTTCCTCCAAAACAAAGGGAATTTCTGTCTTTTTTTGTTCCAAAATAACGGGAATTTCTGACTTATTACCCTGAAATAAGTGAAATTTCTGCAATTTTGCCCCAAAATAAGAGAAATTTCTGCAATTTTGCCCCAATGTAAAGGAAATTTCTGTAATTTTGCCCCAAAATAAGGAAAATTTCTGACTGTGAGCTCCCGAAAAAAGGAGATTTTCTGTCTTTTTGCCCCAAAATAAGGAGAATTTCTGCCTTTTTGCCCGAAAATTATGAGAATTTCTGCAATTTTGCTTCAAAATACGGGGAATTTCTGCTTTTTATCCCGAAAGTAAGGGGAATGCATACCTTTTTGCCATAAAAAGGTAAATTTCTTCATTTTTGCTCCAAAATAAGGGAAATTTCTGCCTTTTTGCCTCTAAATAAGTGGAATTTCTGTCTTTTCCTCCAAAACAAAGGGAATTTCTGTCTTTTTTGCCCCAAAATAAGGGGAATTTCTGACTTATTACCCTAAAATAAGTGAAATTTCTGCAATTTTGCCCCAAAATAAAAGAAATTTCTGCCTCTTTGCCTTCAAATAAGGGGAATTTCAGCATTTTTACCTCAAAATAAGGGGAATTCCTGCGTTTTTGACCCAAAATAAGGAAAATTTCTAACTTTTTTCCCTGAAATAAGTAAAATTTCTGCAATTTTGCCCCAAAATAAGGGAAATTTCTGCCTCTTAGCCCCCAAATAAGGGGAATTTCAGCCTTTTTACCTCAAAATAAGGGGAATTTCTGCATTTTTGCCACAAAATATTAGGAATTTCTGCCTTTTTGCCCCAAAATAAGGAAAATTTGTGCCTTTTTTCCGTGAAATAAGTGAAATTGCTGCAATTTTGGCCCAAAATAAGTGAAATTTCTGCAATTTTGCCCCAAAATAAGGGAAATTTCTGGAATTTTGCCCAAAAATAAGTGGAATTTCTAAGTTTTGCCCCGAAATAAGAAGAATTTCTGTCTTTTTGCCTCTAAATAAGTGAAATTTCTGCAATTTTGCCCCAAAATAAGGGAAATTTCTGCCTTTTTGCCCCCAAATAATGGGAATTGCAGCCTTTTTACCTCAAAATAAGGGGAATTTCTGCATTTTTGCCACAAATTATTAGAAATTTCTGCCTTTTTGCCCCAAAATAAGGAAAAATTTCTGCCCTTTTTCCCAGAAATAAGTGAAATTGCTGCAATTTCGCCCCAAAATAAGTGAAATTTCTGCAATTTTGCCCCAAAAAAGGGAAATTTCTGGAATTTTGCCCCAAAATAAGTGGAAATTCTGAGTTTTGCCCCAAAATAAGGAGAATTTCTGTCTTTTCCCACAACATATAGGGAATTTCTTTCTTTATGCACCACAACTAGAAGAATTTCTGCAATTATGCTCCAAAATACGGGGAATTTCTGCCTTTTTCCCGAAAATAAAGGGAATGCCTAACTTTTTGCCATAAAAAAGGGAAATTTTCATTTTTGCTCCAAAATAAAGAAAATTTCTGCCTTTTTGCCTCTAAATAAGTGGAATTTCTGTCTTTTTCCCTCAAAACAAAGGGAATTTCTGTATTTTTGCCTCAAAATAAGGGGAATTTCTGACTTATTACACTGAAATATGTAAAATTTCTGCAATTTTGCCCCAAAATAAGGGAAATTTCTGCCTTTTTGCCCTGAAATATGTGAAATTTCTGCAATTTTTCCCCAAAATAAGGTGAATTTCTGCCTTTTTGCCACAAATTAATGGACATTTCTTGAATTTTGCCCCAAAATAAGGGGAATTTATGATTTTTGCCCCAAAATAAAGGGAATTTCTGCCTTTTCCCCCAAAATTAGGGGAATTTCTGCAATTTTACCCCAAAATAAGTCGAATTTCTGCGTTTTTTCCCCATAATAATAGAAATTTCTGCAATTTTGCCCGAAAATAAGAGGAATTTCTCCCTTTTAGCCCCAAATAAAGGAAATATCAGCCCTTTTTTCTGAAAATAAGTGAAATTTCTGCAATTTTGCCCCAAATAAGTGAAATTTCTGCAATTTTGCCCAAAAATAAGGTAAATTCCTCCAATTTTGCCCCAAAATAAAGGAAAATTCTTGAATTTTGCCCCAAAATAAAGAGATTTTCTGATTTTTGCCCCAAAATTAGGGGATTTTCTGCAATTTTGCTCCAAAATACGGGGAATTTCTGCCTTTTTGCTCGAAAATAATAGGAATGCATACCTTTTTGCCATAAAAAATGAAATTTCTTCATTTTTGCTCCAAAATAAGGGGAATTTCTGCCTTTTTGCCTCTAAATAAGTGGAATTTCTGTCTTTTCCCCACAAAACAAAGGGAATTTCTCTCTTTTTTGCCCCAAAATAAGGGGAATTTCTGACTCATTACCATGAAATAAGTGAAATTTCTGCAATTTTGCCCCAAAATAGGGAAATTTCTGCCTTTTTGCCCTCAAATAAGGGTAATTCAGCCTTTTTACCTCAAAATAAGAGGAATTTCTGCATTTTTGCCACAAAATATTAGGAATTTCTGTTTTTTTGCCTTAAAATAAGGAAAATTTCTGACTTTTTTCCCTGAAATAAGTAAAATTTCTGCAATTTTGCCCCAAAATAAGTGAAATTTCTGCAATGTTGCCCCAAAATAAGGGAAATTTCTGGAATTTTGCCCCAAAAGAGTGGAATTTCTGAGTTTTGCCCCAAAATAAGGAGAATTTCTGTCTTTTTGCCCCAACATATAGGGAATTTCTGCCTTTTGCCCCACAATTAGGGGAATTTCTGCAATTTTGCTCCAAAATACGGGGAATTTCTGCCTTTTTTCCCAAAAATAAGGGAAATGCATAACTTTTTGCCATAAAAAAGGGAAATTTCTTCATTTTTGCTCCAAAATAAGGGGAATTTCTTCTTTTTTGCCTCTAAATAAGTGGAATTTCTATCTTTTTCCCCCAAAACAACGGGAATTTCTGTATTTTTTGCCCCAAAATAAGGGGGAATTTTTGACTTATTACCCTGAAATAAGGGAAATTTCTGCAATTTTGCCCCAAAATAAGCGAAATTTCTGCCTTTTTGCCCTGAAATAAGGGAAATTTCTGGAATTTTGCCCCAAAATAAGTGGAATTTCTAAGTTTTGCCCCAAAATAAGGAGAATTTCTGTCTTTTTGCCCCAACATATAGGGAATTTCTTTCCTTTTGCCCCACAACTAGGGGAATTTCTGCAATTTTGCTCCAAAATAAGGGGAATTTCTGCCTTTTTGTCCTAAAATAAGGGAAATTTCTGCAAATTTTCCCCATAATAAGGAAAATTTCTGCAATTTTGCCCCAAAATAAGGGAAATTTCTCTCTTTTTGCCCCAAAATAAAGGAAATTTCAGCTTTTTTACCTGAAAATAAGTGAAATTTCTGCAATTTTGCCCCAAATAAGGGAAATTACTTCAATTTTGCCCCAAAAAAAGTAAATTCCTGCAATTTTGCCCCAAAATAAAAAAAAATTTCTGAATTTTGCCCCAAAAGAAGGGGAATTTCTGATTTTTGCCCCAAAATAAAGGGAATTTCTGCCTTTTGCCCTAAAATTAGAAGAATTTCTCAAATTGTGCTCCAAAATACGAGGAATTTTTGCCTTTTTGCCCGAAAATAATGGGAATGCATACCTTTTTGCTATAAAAAAAGAAATTTCTTCATTTTTGCTCCAAAATAAGGGGAATTTCTGCCTTTTTGCCTCTAAATAAGTGGAATTTCTGTCTTTTTCCCTCAAAACAAAGGGAATTTCTCAGTTTTTTGCCCTAAAATAAGGGAAATTTCTGACTTATTACCCTGAAATAAGTGAAATTTCTGCAAATTTGCCCCAAAATAAGGGAAATTTCTGCAATTTTGCCCCAATGTAAAGGAAATTTCTGCAATCTTGCCCCAAA
This sequence comes from Micromys minutus, assembly GCF_963924665.1. Taxonomy (NCBI): domain Eukaryota; kingdom Metazoa; phylum Chordata; class Mammalia; order Rodentia; family Muridae; genus Micromys; species Micromys minutus. The sequence goes on from NW_027667150.1 coordinate 625,387, forward strand.
ATAAAGGGAATTTCAGACTGTTTGTTCCCAAAAAAAGGAGACTTTCTTTTTTTGCCCCAAAATAAGAAGAATTTCTGCCTTTTTGCCTGAAAATTATGAGAATTTCTGCAATTTTGCTTCAAAATACGGGGATTTTCTGTTTTTTATCCCGAAGTAAGGGGAATGCATACCTTTTTGCCATAAAAAGGTAAATATCTTCATTTTTGCTCCAAAATAAGGGGAATTTCTGCCTTTTCGCCTCTAAATAAGTGGAATTTCTGTCTTTTTCCTCCAAAACAAAGGGACTTTCTGTCTTTTTTGCCCCAAATTAAGGGGATTTTCTGACTTATTACCCTGAAATAAGTGAAATTTCTGCAATTTTGCCCTAAAATAAGGGATATTTCTGCCTTTTTGCCCCCAAATAAGGGGAATTTCAGCATTTTTACCTCAAAATAAGGGGAATTTCTGCCTTTTTGCCACAAAATAACAAAATTTCTTTTTTTTCCCTGAAATAAGTGAAATTTCTTCAATTTTGCCCAAAAGAAGTGAAATTTCTGCAATTTTTCCCCAGAATAAGGGAAATTTCTGGAATGTTGCCCCAAAATAAGTGGAATTTCTGAATTTTGCCCCAAAATAAGGTGAATTTCTGTCTTTTTGCCCCAACATATAGGGAATTTCTGCATTTTTCCCCCACAATTAGGGGAATTTTTGCAATTTTGCTTTAAAATACGGGGATTTTCTGTCTTTTTGCCCGAAAATAAGAAGAATGCATACCTTTTTGCCTTAAAAAGAGGAAATTTCTTCATTTTTGCTTCAAAATAAGGGGAATTTCTGCTTTTTTGCCACTAAATAAGTGGAATTTCTGTCTTTTTCCCCCAAAACAAAGGGATTTTCTGTCTTTTTTGCACCAAAATAAGAAAAATTTCTGACTTATTACCCTGAAATAAGTGAAATTTCTGCAATTTTGCACAAAAATAAGGAAAATTTTTGCATTTTTGTCCACAAATAAGGGGAATTTCACCTTTTTTACCTCAAAATAAGGGGAATTTCTGCATTTTTGCCACAAAATATTAGGTATTTCTGCCTTTTTGCCCCAAATTAAGGATAATTTCTGCCTTTTTTCCCTGAAGTAAGTGAAATTTCTGAAATTTTGCCCCAAACTTAGTGGAATTTCTGAGTTTTGCCCCAAAATAAAGAGAATTTCTGTATTTTTGCCTCAACATATAGGGAATTTCTGCCTTTTTGCCCCACAATTAGGGGAATTTCAGCAATTTTGCTCCAAAATACGGGGAATATCTGCCTTTTTGCCGAAAATAAGAAGAATTCATACCTTTTTGCCATAAAAACGGAATTTTCTTCATTTTTGCTCCAAAATAAGGAGAATTTCTGCTTTTTTGCCACTAAATAAGTGGAATTTCTGTCTTTTTCCCCCAAAACAAAAGGAATTTCTGTCTTTTTTGCCCCAAAATAAGGAAAATTTCTGACTTATTACCCTGAAATAAGTGAAATTTCTGCAATTTTGCCCCAAAATAAGGGAAATTTCTGCCTTTTTGCCCCCAAATAAGGGGAATTTCAGTTTTTTACCTCAAAATAAGGGAAATTTCTGCATTTTTGCCACAAAATATTAGGAATTTCTGCCTTTTTGCCCTGAAATAAGTTAAATTTCTAAAATTTTTCCCCAAAATAAGTGAAATGTCTGCTTTTTGGCCCAAATAAGAGGAATTTCTTACTTTTTGCCTCCAAATAAGGGAAATTTCAGCCTTTTTACCTCAAAATAAGGGGAATTTCTTCATTTTTGACCCAAAAGATGGGAAATTTCTAACTTTTTGCCCAAAATAAGAAAAATTTCTGAAATTTTGTAACAAAATAAAAGAAATTTCTGCCTTTTTGCCCCAAAATAAGAAAATTTCTGCTTTTTTTCCCTGAAATAAGTTAAATTTCTGCAATTTTGCCCCAAAATAAGAGAAATTTCTGCCTTTTTGCCCCCAAATAAGGGGAATTTCAGCCTTTTTACCTCAAAATAAAGGGAATTTCTGTTTTTTTTGCCCCAAAATAAGGAAAATTTCTGACTTATTACCTTGAAGTAAGTGAAATTTCTGCAATTTTGCCCCAAAATAAGGGAAATTTCTGCCTTTTTGCCCCCAAATAAGGGGAATTTCAGTTTTTTACCTCAAAATAAGGGAAATTTCTGCATTTTTGCCACAAAATATTAGGAATTTCTGCCTTTTTGCCCTGAAATAAGTTAAATTTCTAAAATTTTTCCCCAAAATAAGTGAAATGTCTGCTTTTTGTCCCAAATAAGAGGAATTTCTTACTTTTTGCCTCCAAATAAGGGAAATTTCAGCCTTTTTACCTCAAAATAAGGGGAATTTCTTCATTTTTGACCCAAAAGATGGGAAATTTCTAACTTTTTGCCCAAAATAAGAAAAATTTCTGAAATTTTGTAACAAAATAAAAGAAATTTCTGCCTTTTTGCCCCAAAATAAGAAAATTTCTGCTTTTTTTCCCTGAAATAAGTTAAATTTCTGCAATTTTGCCCCAAAATAAGAGAAATTTCTGCCTTTTTGCCCCCAAATAAGGGGAATTTCAGCCTTTTTACCTCAAAATAAAGGGAATTTCTGTTTTTTTTGCCCCAAAATAAGGAAAATTTCTGACTTATTACCTTGAAGTAAGTGAAATTTCTGCAATTTTGCCCCAAAATAAGGGAAATTTCTGCCTTTTTGCGCCAAAATAAGGGGAATTACAGACTTTTTACCACAAAATAAGGAAAATTTCTGCCTTTTTGCCCCAAAATAAGAAAATTTCTGTTTTTTTTTCTGAAATAAGTGAAATTTCTGCAATTTTGCCCCAAAATAAGGGAAATTTCTGTAATTTTGCCCCAAAATAAGTGGAATGTTCGAGTTTTGCCCCAAAATAAAGAGAATTTCTGTATTTTTGCTCCAACATATAGGGAATTTCTACCTTTTTGCCCCACAATTAGGGGAATTTCTGCAATTTTGCTCCAAAATACGGGGAATTTCTGCCTTTTTGCCCGAAAATAAGAAGAATTCATAAATTTTTGCCATAAAAAAGGGAAATTTCTGCAATTTTGCTCCAAAATAAGGGGAATTTCTGATTTTTGGCCTCTAAATAAGTGGAATATCTGTCTTTTTCCCCCAAACAAAAAAAATTTCTGTCTTTTTTGCCCCAAAATAAGGAAAATTTCTGATTTATTATTCTGAAATAAGTGAAATTTCTACAATTTTGCCCCAAAATAAGGGAAATTTCTGCCTTTTTGCCCCCAAATATGGGGAATTTCAGCTTTTTACCTCAAAATAAGGGGAATTTCTGAATTTTTGCCACAAAATATTAGGAATTTCTGCCTTTTTGCCCAAAATAAGGAAAATTTCTAAAATTTTTCCCCAAAATAAGGGAAATGTCTGCTTTTTGGCCCAAATAAGGGGAATTTCTTACTTTTTGCCACCAAATAAGGGAAATTTCAGCCTTTTTACCTCAAAATAAGGGGAATTTCTGCATTTTTGACCCAAAATATGGAAAATTTCTGACTTTTTGCCCAAAATAAGAAAAATTTCTGCAATTTTGTACCAAAACAAAAGAAATTTCTGCCTTTTTTACCAAAATAAGAAAATTTCTGCTTTTTTTCCCTGAAATAAGTTAAATTTCTGCAATTTTGCCCCAAAATAAGAGAAATTTCTGCCTTTTTGCCCCCAAATAAGGGGAATTTTACCTTTTTACCTCAAAATAAGGGGAATTTCTGGATTTTTGCTCCAAAATATGGGAAATTTCTGCCTTTTTGCCCCCAAATAAGGGGAATTTCAGCCTTTTTACCTCAAAATAAGAGGAATTTCTGCATTTTTGCCCTAAAATATGGGAAATTTCTGCCTTTTTGCCTTAAAATAAGAAAATTTCTTTTTTTTTCCTGAAATAAGTGAAATTTCTTCAATTTTGCCCCAAAATAAGTGGAATTTCTGAGTTTTTCCCCAAAATAATGAGAATTTCTGTCTTTTTGCCCCAACATATAGGGAATTTCTGCCTTTTTGCCCCACAATTAGGGGAATTTCAGCAATTTTGCTCCAAAATACGGGGAATATCTGCCTTTTTGCCCGAAAATAAGAAGAATGCATACCTTTTTGCCATAAAAAGGGAAATTTCTTCATTTTTGCTCCATAATAAGGGGTATTTCTGCTTTTTGCCTCTAAATAAGTGGAATTTCTGTCTTTTTCCCCCAAAACAAAGGGAATTTCTGTCTTTTTTGCCCCAAAATAAGGAAAATTTCTGACTTATTACCCTGAAATAAGTGAAATTTCTGCAATTTTGCCTCAAAATAAGGGAAATTTCTGCCTTTTTCCCCCAAATAAAAGGAATTTCAGGTTTTTACCCCAAAATAAGGGGAATTTCTGCTTTTTTGCCACAAAATATTAGGAATTTCTGCCTTTTTGTCCAAATAAAAAAAATTTCTGACTTTTTGCCCTGAAATAAGTTAAATTTCTAAAATTTTTCCCCAAAATAAGAGAATTGTCGGCTTTTTTCCCCCAAATAAAGGGAAATTCTTAATTTTTGCCCCCAAATAAGGGGAATTTCAGCCTTTTTACCTCAAAATAAGGGAAATTTCTGCATTTTTGACCCAAAATATGGGAAATTTCTACCTTTTTGCCCAAAATAAGAAAAATTTCTGCAATTTTGTACAAAAATAAAAGAAATGTCTGCCTTTTTGCCCCAAAATAAGAAAATTTCTGCTTTTTTCCCTGAAATAAGTTAAATTTCTGCAATTTTGCCCCAAAATAAAGGAAATTTCTGCCTTTTTGCCCCCAAATAAGGGGAATTACAGCCTTTTTACCTCAAAATAAGAAGAATTTCTGGATTTTTGCCCCAAAATATGGGAAATTTCTGCCTTTTTGCTTCAAAATAAGAAAAATTTCTGCAATTTTGTACCAAAATAATAAATTTCTGCCTTTTTGCCTCAAAATAAGAAAATTTCTGCTTTTTTCCCTGAAATAAGTGAAATTTCTGCAACTTTGCCCCAGAATAAGTGAAATTTCTGCAATTTTGCCTCAAAATAAGGGAAATTTCTGTAATTTTGCCCCAAAATAAGTGTAATTTCTGAGTTTTGCCCCAAAATAAGGAGAATTTCTGTCTTTTTGCCCCAACATATAGGGAATTTCTGCCTTTTTGCCCCACAATTTGGGGAATTTCTGCAATTTTGCTCCAAAATACGGTGAATTTCTGCCTTTTTGTCCAAAAATAAGAAGAATGCATAACTTTTTGCCATAAAATGGAAATTTCTTCATTTTTGCTCCAAAATAAGGGGAATTTCTGCTTTTTTGCCTCTAAATAAGTGGAATTTCTGTCTTTTTCCCCCAAAACAAAGGGAATTTCTGTTTTTTTTGCCCCAAAATAAGGAAAATTTCTGACTTATTACCTTGAAATAAGTGAAATTTCTGCAATTTTGCCCCAAAATAAGGGAAATTTCTGCCTTTTTGCCCCAAAATAAGGGGAATTACAGACTTTTTACCTCAAAATAAGGAAAATTTCTGCCTTTTTGCCCCAAAATAAGAAAATTTCTGTTTTTTTCCCTGAAATAAGTGAAATTTCTGCAATTTTGCCCCAAAATAAGGGAAATTTCTAAAATTTTGCCCCAAAATAAGTGGAATGTTCGAGTTTTGCCCCAAAATAAAGAGAATTTCTGTATTTTTCCTCCAACATATAGGGAATTTCTACCTTTTTGCCCCACAATTAGGGGAATTTCTGCAATTTTGCTCCAAAATACGGGGAATTTCTGCCTTTTTGCCCGAAAATAAGAAGAATGCATACCTTTTTGCCATAAAAAGGGAAATTTCTTCATTTTTGCTCCATAATAAGGGGTATTTCTGCTTTTTGCCTCTAAATAAGTAGAATTTCTGTCTTTTTCCCCCAAAACAAAGGGAATTTCTGTCTTTTTTGCCCCAAAATAAGGAAAATTTCTGACTTATTACCCTGAAATAAGTGAAATTTCTGCAATTTTGCCTCAAAATAAGGGAAATTTCTGCCTTTTTCCCCCAAATAAAAGGAATTTCAGGTTTTTACCCCAAAATAAGGGGAATTTCTGCTTTTTTGCCACAAAATATTAGGAATTTCTGCCTTTTTGTCCAAATAAAAAAAATTTCTGACTTTTTGCCCTGAAATAAGTTAAATTTCTAAAATTTTTCCCCAAAATAAGAGAATTGTCTGCTTTTTTCCCCCAAATAAAGGGAATTTCTTAATTTTTGCCCCCAAATAAGGGGAATTTCAGCCTTTTTACCTCAAAATAAGGGAAATTTCTGCATTTTTGACACAAAATATGGGAAATTTCTGCCTTTTTGCCCAAAATAAGAAAAATTTCTGCAATTTTGTACAAAAATAAAAGAAATGTCTGCCTTTTTGCCCCAAAATAAGAAAATTTCTGCTTTTTTCCCTGAAATAAGTTAAATTTCTGCAATTTTGCCCCAAAATAAAAGAAATTTCTGCCTTTTTGCCCCCAAAAAAGGGGAATTACAGCCTTTTTACCTCAAAATAAGAAGAATTTCTGGATTTTTGCCCCACAATATGGGAAATTTCTGCCTTTTTGCTTCAAAATAAGTAAAATTTCTGCAATTTTGTACCAAAATAAAAAATTTCTGCCTTTTTGCCTCAAAATAAGAAAATTTCTGCTTTTTTCCCTGAAATAAGTGAAATTTCTGCAACTTTGCCCCAGAATAAGTGAAATTTCTGCAATTTTGCCTCAAAATAAAGGAAATTTCTGTAATTTTGCCCCAAAATAAGTGTAATTTCTGAGTTTTGCCCCAAAATAAGGAGAATTTCTGTCTTTTTGCCCCAACATATAGGGAATTTCTGCCTTTTTGCCCCACAATTTGGGGAATTTCTGCAATTTTGCTCCAAAATACGGCGAATTTCTGCCTTTTTGTCATAAAATAAGAAGAATGCATAACTTTTTGCTATAAAATGGAAATTTCTTCATTTTTGCTCCAAAATAAGGGAAATTTCTGCTTTTTTGCCTCTAAATAAGTGGAATTTCTGTCTTTTTCCCCCAAAACAAAGGGAATTTCTGTTTTTTTTGCCCCAAAATAAGGAAAATTTCTGACTTATTACCTTGAAATAAGTGAAATTTCTGCAATTTTGCCCCAAAATAAGGGAAATTTCTGCCTTTTTGCCCCAAAATAAGGGGAATTACAGACTTTTTACCTCAAAATAAGGAAAATTTCTGCCTTTTTGCCCCAAAATAAGAAAATTTCTGTTTTTTTCCCTGAAATAAGTGAAATTTCTGCAATTTTGCCCCAAAATAAGGGAAATTTCTGGAATTTTGCCCCAAAATAAGTGGAATGTTCGAGTTTTGCCCCAAAATAAAGAGAATTTCTGTATTTTTGCTCCAACATATAGGGAATTTCTACCTTTTTGCCCCACAATTAGGGGAATTTCTGCAATTTTGCTCCAAAATACGGGGAATTTCTGCCTTTTTGCCCGAAAATAAGAAGAATTCATACCTTTTTGCCATAAAAAAGGGAAATTTCTGCAATTATGCTCCAAAATAAGGGGAATTTCTGATTTTTGGCCTCTAAATAAGTGGAATATCTGTCTTTTTCCCCCAAACAAAAAAAAATTTCTGTCTTTTTTGCCCCAAAATAAGGAAAATTTCTGATTTATTATTCTGAAATAAGTGAAATTTCTACAATTTTGCCCCAAAATAAGGGAAATTTCTGCCTTTTTGCCTTCAAATAAGGGGAATTTCAGCTTTTTACCTCAAAATAAGGAGAATTTCTGCATTTTTGCCACAAAATATTAGGAATTTCTGCCTTTTTGCCCATAATAAGAAAAATTTCTAAAATTTTTCCCCAAAATAAGGGAAATGTCTGCTTTTTGGCCCAAATAAGGAGAATTTCTTACTTTTTGCCACCAAATAAGGGAAATTTCAGCCTTTTTACCTCAAAATAAGGGGAATTTCTGCATTTTTGACCCAAAATATGGAAAATTTCTGACTTTTTGCCCAAAATAAGAAAAATTTCTGCAATTTTGTACCAAAATAAAAGAAATTTCTGCCTTTTTGCCCCAAAATAAGAAAATTTCTGCTTTTTTTCCCTGAAATAAGTTAAATTTCTGCAATTTTGCCCCAAAATAAGAGAAATTTCCGCCTTTTTGCCCCCAAATAAGGGGAATTTCAGCCTTTTTACCTCAAAATAAGGGGAATTTCTGGATTTTTGCTCCAAAATATGGGAAATTTCTGCCTTTTTGCCCCCAAATAAGGGGAATTTCAGCCTTTTTACCTCAAAATAACAGGAATTTCTGCATTTTTGCCCTAAAATATGGGAAATTTCTGCCTTTTTGCCTTAAAATAAGAAAATTTCTTTTTTTTCCTGAAATAAGTGAAATTTCTTCAATTTTGCGCCAAAATAAGTGGAATTTCTGAGTTTTTCCCCAAAATAATGAGAATTTCTGTCTTTTTGCCCCAACATATAGGGAATTTCTGCCTTTTTGCCCCACAATTAGGGGAATTTCAGCAATTTTGCTCCAAAATACGGGGAATATCTGCCTTTTTGCCCGAAAATAAGAAGAATGCATACCTTTTTGCCATAAAAAGGGAAATTTCTTCATTTTTGCTCCATAATAAGGGGTATTTCTGCTTTTTGCCTCTAAATAAGTGGAATTTCTGTCTTTTTCCCCCAAAACAAAGGGAATTTCTGTCTTTTTTGCCCCAAAATAAGGAAAATTTCTGACTTATTACCCTGAAATAAGTGAAATTTCTGCAATTTTGCCTCAAAATAAGGGAAATTTCTGCCTTTTTCCCCCAAATAAAAGGAATTTCAGGTTTTTACCCCAAAATAAGGGGAATTTCTGCTTTTTTGCCACAAAATATTAGGAATTTCTGCCTTTTTGTCCAAATAAAAAAATTTCTGACTTTTTGCCCTGAAATAAGTTAAATTTCTAAAATTTTTCCCCAAAATAAGAGAATTGTCTGCTTTTTTCCCCCAAATAAAGGGAATTTCTTAATTTTTGCCCCCAAATAAGGGGAATTTCAGCCTTTTTACCTCAAAATAAGGGAAATTTCTGCATTTTTGACCCAAAATATGGGAAATTTCTGCCTTTTTGCCAAAAATAAGAAAAATTTCTGCAATTTTGTACAAAAATAAAAGAAATGTCTGCCTTTTTGCCCCAAAATAAGAAAATTTCTGCTTTTTTCCCTGAAATAAGTTAAATTTCTGCAATTTTGCCCCAAAATAAAAGAAATTTCTGCCTTTTTGCCCCCAAATAAGGGGAATTACAGCCTTTTTACCTCAAAATAAAAAGAATTTCTGGATTTTTGCCCCAAAATATGAGAAATTTCTGCCTTTTTGCTTCAAAATAAGAAAAATTTCTGCAATTTTGTACCAAAATAAAAAATTTCTGCCTTTTTGCCTCAAAATAAGAAAATTTCTGTTTTTTTCCCTATAATAAGTGAAATTTCTGCAACTTTGCCCCAGAATAAGTGAAATTTCTGCAATTTTGCCTCAAAATAAGGGAAATTTCTGTAATTTTGCCCCAAAATAAGTGTAATTTCTGAGTTTTGCCCCAAAATAAGGAGGATTTCTGTCTTTTTGCCCCAACATATAGGGAATTTCTGCCTTTTTGCCCCACAATTTGGGGAATTTCTGCAATTTTGCTCCAAAATACGGCGAATTTCTGCCTTTTTGTCCGAAAATAAGAAGAATGCATAACTTTTTGCCATAAAATGAAAATTTCTTCATTGTTGCTCCAAAATTAGGGGAATTTCTGCTTTTTTGCCTTTAAATAAGTGGAATTTCTGTCTTTTTCCCCCAAAACAAAGGGAATTTCTGTTTTTTTTGCCCCAAAATAAGGAAAATTTCTGACTTATTACATTGAAATAAGTGAAATTTCTGCAATTTTGCCCCAAAATAAGGGAAATTTCTGCCTTTTTGCCCCAAAATAAGGGGAATTACAGACTTTTTACCTCAAAATAAGGAAAATTTCGGCCTTTTTGCCCCAAAATAAGAAAATTTCTGTTTTTTTCCCTGAAATAAGTGAAATTTCTGCAATTTTGCCCCAAAATAAGGGAAATTTCTAAAATTTTGCCCCAAAATAAGTGGAATGTTCGAGTTTTGCCCCAAAATAAAGAGAATTTCTGTATTTTTGCTCCAACATATAGGGAATTTCTACCTTTTTGCCCCACAATTAGGGGAATTTCTGCAATTTTGCTCCAAAATACGGGGAATTTCTGCCTTTTTGCCCGAAAATAAGAAGAATGCATACCTTTTTGCCATAAAAAGGGAAATTTCTTCATTTTTGCTCCATAATAAGAAGTATTTCTGCTTTTTGCCTCTAAATAAGTGGAATTTCTGTCTTTTTCCCCCAAAACAAAGGGAATTTCTGTCTTTTTTGCCCCAAAATAAGGAAAATTTCTGACTTATTACCCTGAAATAAGTGAAATTTCTGCAATTTTGCCTCAAAATAAGGGAAATTTCTGCCTTTTTCCCCCAAATAAAAGGAATTTCAGGTTTTTACCCCAAAATAAGGGGAATTTCTGCTTTTTTGCCACAAAATATTAGGAATTTCTGCCTTTTTGTCCAAATAAAAAAAATTTCTGACTTTTTGCCCTGAAATAAGTTAAATTTCTAAAATTTTTCCCCAAAATAAGAGAATTGTCTGCTTTTTTCCCCCAAATAAAGGGAATTTCTTAATTTTTGCCCCCAAATAAGGGGAATTTCAGCCTTTTTACCTCAAAATAAGGGAAATTTCTGCATTTTTGACCCAAAATATGGGAAATTTCTGCCTTTTTGCCCAAAATAAAAAAAATTTCTGCAATTTTGTACAAAAATAAAAGAAATGTCTGCCTTTTTGCCCCAAAATAAGAAAATTTCTGCTTTTTTCCCTGAAATAAGTTTAATTTCTGCAATTTTTCCCCAAAATAAAAGAAATTTCTGCCTTTTTGCCCCCAAATAAGGGGAATTACAGCCTTTTTACCTCAAATAAGAAGAATTTCTGGATTTTTGCCCCAAAATATGGGAAATTTCTGCCTTTTTGCTTCAAAATAAGAAAAATTTCTGCAATTTTGTACCAAAATAAAAAATTTCTGCCTTTTTGCCTCAAAATAAGAAAATTTCTGTTTTTTTCCCTGAAATAAGTGAAATTTCTGCAACTTTGCCCCAGAATAAGTGAAATTTCTGCAATTTTGCCTCAAAATAAGGGAAATTTCTGTAATTTTGCCCCAAAATAAGTGTAATTTCTGAGTTTTGCCCCAAAATAAGGAGAATTTCTGTCTTTTTGCCCCAACATATAGGGAATTTCTGCGTTTTTGCCCCACAATTTGGGAAATTTCTGCAATTTTGCTCCAAAATACGGCGAATTTCTGCCTTTTTGTCCGAAAATAAGAAGAATGCATAACTTTTTGCCATAAAATGGAAATTTTCTTCATTTTTGCTCCAAAATAAGGGGAATTTCTGCTTTTTTGCCTCTAAATAAGTGGAATTTCTGTCTTTTTCCCCCAAAACAAAGGGAATTTCTGTTTTTTTTGCCCCAAAATAAGGAAAATTTCTGACTTATTACCTCGAAATAAGTAAATTTCTGCAATTTTGCCCCAAAATAAGGGAAATTTCTGCCTTTTTGCCCCAAAATAAGGGGAATTACAGACTTTTTACCTCAAAATAAGGAAAATTTCTGCCTTTTTGCCCCAAAATAAGAAAATTTCTGTTTTTTTCCCTGAAATAAGTGAAATTTCTGCAATTTTGCCCCAAAATAAGGGAAATTTCTAAAATTTTGCCCCAAAATAAGTGGAATGTTCGAGTTTTGCCCCAAAATAAAGAGAATTTCTGTATTTTTGCTCCAACATATAGGGAATTTCTACCTTTTTGCCCCACAATTAGGGGAATTTCTGCAATTTTGCTCCAAAATACGGGGAATTTCTGCCTTTTTGCCCGAAAATAAGAAGAATTCATACCTTTTTGCCATAAAAAAGGGAAATTTCTGCAATTTTTTTCCAAAATAAGAGGAATTTCTGATTTTTGGCCTCTAAATAAGTGGAATATCTGTCTTTTTCCCCCAAACAAAAAAAATTTCTGTCTTTTTTGCCCCAAAATAAGGAAAATTTCTGATTTATTATTCTGAAATAAGTGAAATTTCTACAATTTTGCCCCAAAATAAGGGAAATTTCTGCCTTTTTGCCCCAAAATAAGGGGAATTACAGACTTTTTACCTCAAAATAAGGAAAATTTCGGCCTTTTTGCCCCAAAATAAGAAAATTTCTGTTTTTTTCCCTGAAATAAGTGAAATTTCTGCAATTTTGCCCCAAAATAAGGGAAATTTCTAAAATTTTGCCCCAAAATAAGTGGAATGTTCGAGTTTTGCCCCAAAATAAAGAGAATTTCTGTATTTTTGCTCCAACATATAGGGAATTTCTACCTTTTTGCCCCACAATTAGGGGAATTTCTGCAATTTTGCTCCAAAATACGGGGAATTTCTGCCTTTTTGCCCGAAAATAAGAAGAATGCATACCTTTTTGCCATAAAAAGGGAAATTTCTTCATTTTTGCTCCATAATAAGAAGTATTTCTGCTTTTTGCCTCTAAATAAGTGGAATTTCTGTCTTTTTCCCCCAAAACAAAGGGAATTTCTGTCTTTTTTGCCCCAAAATAAGGAAAATTTCTGACTTATTACCCTGAAATAAGTGAAATTTCTGCAATTTTGCCTCAAAATAAGGGAAATTTCTGCCTTTTTCCCCCAAATAAAAGGAATTTCAGGTTTTTACCCCAAAATAAGGGGAATTTCTGCTTTTTTGCCACAAAATATTAGGAATTTCTGCCTTTTTGTCCAAATAAAAAAAATTTCTGACTTTTTGCCCTGAAATAAGTTAAATTTCTAAAATTTTTCCCCAAAATAAGAGAATTGTCTGCTTTTTTCCCCCAAATAAAGGGAATTTCTTAATTTTTGCCCCCAAATAAGGGGAATTTCAGCCTTTTTACCTCAAAATAAGGGAAATTTCTGCATTTTTGACCCAAAATATGGGAAATTTCTGCCTTTTTGCCCAAAATAAAAAAAATTTCTGCAATTTTGTACAAAAATAAAAGAAATGTCTGCCTTTTTGCCCCAAAATAAGAAAATTTCTGCTTTTTTCCCTGAAATAAGTTTAATTTCTGCAATTTTTCCCCAAAATAAAAGAAATTTCTGCCTTTTTGCCCCCAAATAAGGGGAATTACAGCCTTTTTACCTCAAATAAGAAGAATTTCTGGATTTTTGCCCCAAAATATGGGAAATTTCTGCCTTTTTGCTTCAAAATAAGAAAAATTTCTGCAATTTTGTACCAAAATAAAAAATTTCTGCCTTTTTGCCTCAAAATAAGAAAATTTCTGTTTTTTTCCCTGAAATAAGTGAAATTTCTGCAACTTTGCCCCAGAATAAGTGAAATTTCTGCAATTTTGCCTCAAAATAAGGGAAATTTCTGTAATTTTGCCCCAAAATAAGTGTAATTTCTGAGTTTTGCCCCAAAATAAGGAGAATTTCTGTCTTTTTGCCCCAACATATAGGGAATTTCTGCGTTTTTGCCCCACAATTTGGGAAATTTCTGCAATTTTGCTCCAAAATACGGCGAATTTCTGCCTTTTTGTCCGAAAATAAGAAGAATGCATAACTTTTTGCCATAAAATGGAAATTTTCTTCATTTTTGCTCCAAAATAAGGGGAATTTCTGCTTTTTTGCCTCTAAATAAGTGGAATTTCTGTCTTTTTCCCCCAAAACAAAGGGAATTTCTGTTTTTTTTGCCCCAAAATAAGGAAAATTTCTGACTTATTACCTTGAAATAAGTAAATTTCTGCAATTTTGCCCCAAAATAAGGGAAATTTCTGCCTTTTTGCCCCAAAATAAGGGGAATTACAGACTTTTTACCTCAAAATAAGGAAAATTTCTGCCTTTTTGCCCCAAAATAAGAAAATTTCTGTTTTTTTCCCTGAAATAAGTGAAATTTCTGCAATTTTGCCCCAAAATAAGGGAAATTTCTAAAATTTTGCCCCAAAATAAGTGGAATGTTCGAGTTTTGCCCCAAAATAAAGAGAATTTCTGTATTTTTGCTCCAACATATAGGGAATTTCTACCTTTTTGCCCCACAATTAGGGGAATTTCTGCAATTTTGCTCCAAAATACGGGGAATTTCTGCCTTTTTGCCCGAAAATAAGAAGAATTCATACCTTTTTGCCATAAAAAAGGGAAATTTCTGCAATTTTTTTCCAAAATAAGAGGAATTTCTGATTTTTGGCCTCTAAATAAGTGGAATATCTGTCTTTTTCCCCCAAACAAAAAAAATTTCTGTCTTTTTTGCCCCAAAATAAGGAAAATTTCTGATTTATTATTCTGAAATAAGTGAAATTTCTACAATTTTGCCCCAAAATAAGGGAAATTTCTGCCTTTTTGCCCCAAAATAAGGGGAATTACAGACTTTTTACCTCAAAATAAGGAAAATTTCGGCCTTTTTGCCCCAAAATAAGAAAATTTCTGTTTTTTTCCCTGAAATAAGTGAAATTTCTGCAATTTTGCCCCAAAATAAGGGAAATTTCTAAAATTTTGCCCCAAAATAAGTGGAATGTTCGAGTTTTGCCCCAAAATAAAGAGAATTTCTGTATTTTTGCTCCAACATATAGGGAATTTCTACCTTTTTGCCCCACAATTAGGGGAATTTCTGCAATTTTGCTCCAAAATACGGGGAATTTCTGCCTTTTTGCCCGAAAATAAGAAGAATGCATACCTTTTTGCCATAAAAAGGGAAATTTCTTCATTTTTGCTCCATAATAAGAAGTATTTCTGCTTTTTGCCTCTAAATAAGTGGAATTTCTGTCTTTTTCCCCCAAAACAAAGGGAATTTCTGTCTTTTTTGCCCCAAAATAAGGAAAATTTCTGACTTATTACCCTGAAATAAGTGAAATTTCTGCAATTTTGCCTCAAAATAAGGGAAATTTCTGCCTTTTTCCCCCAAATAAAAGGAATTTCAGGTTTTTACCCCAAAATAAGGGGAATTTCTGCTTTTTTGCCACAAAATATTAGGAATTTCTGCCTTTTTGTCCAAATAAAAAAAATTTCTGACTTTTTGCCCTGAAATAAGTTAAATTTCTAAAATTTTTCCCCAAAATAAGAGAATTGTCTGCTTTTTTCCCCCAAATAAAGGGAATTTCTTAATTTTTGCCCCCAAATAAGGGGAATTTCAGCCTTTTTACCTCAAAATAAGGGAAATT
This sequence comes from Micromys minutus, assembly GCF_963924665.1. Classification (NCBI taxonomy): domain Eukaryota; kingdom Metazoa; phylum Chordata; class Mammalia; order Rodentia; family Muridae; genus Micromys; species Micromys minutus. The sequence continues at coordinate 640,580 of NW_027667150.1, forward strand.
TCTGCATTTTTGACCCAAAATATGGGAAATTTCTGCCTTTTTGCCCAAAATAAAAAAAATTTCTGCAATTTTGTACAAAAATAAAAGAAATGTCTGCCTTTTTGCCCCAAAATAAGAAAATTTCTGCTTTTTTCCCTGAAATAAGTTTAATTTCTGCAATTTTTCCCCAAAATAAAAGAAATTTCTGCCTTTTTGCCCCCAAATAAGGGGAATTACAGCCTTTTTACCTCAAATAAGAAGAATTTCTGGATTTTTGCCCCAAAATATGGGAAATTTCTGCCTTTTTGCTTCAAAATAAGAAAAATTTCTGCAATTTTGTACCAAAATAAAAAATTTCTGCCTTTTTGCCTCAAAATAAGAAAATTTCTGTTTTTTTCCCTGAAATAAGTGAAATTTCTGCAACTTTGCCCCAGAATAAGTGAAATTTCTGCAATTTTGCCTCAAAATAAGGGAAATTTCTGTAATTTTGCCCCAAAATAAGTGTAATTTCTGAGTTTTGCCCCAAAATAAGGAGAATTTCTGTCTTTTTGCCCCAACATATAGGGAATTTCTGCGTTTTTGCCCCACAATTTGGGAAATTTCTGCAATTTTGCTCCAAAATACGGCGAATTTCTGCCTTTTTGTCCGAAAATAAGAAGAATGCATAACTTTTTGCCATAAAATGGAAATTTTCTTCATTTTTGCTCCAAAATAAGGGGAATTTCTGCTTTTTTGCCTCTAAATAAGTGGAATTTCTGTCTTTTTCCCCCAAAACAAAGGGAATTTCTGTTTTTTTTGCCCCAAAATAAGGAAAATTTCTGACTTATTACCTCGAAATAAGTAAATTTCTGCAATTTTGCCCCAAAATAAGGGAAATTTCTGCCTTTTTGCCCCAAAATAAGGGGAATTACAGACTTTTTACCTCAAAATAAGGAAAATTTCTGCCTTTTTGCCCCAAAATAAGAAAATTTCTGTTTTTTTCCCTGAAATAAGTGAAATTTCTGCAATTTTGCCCCAAAATAAGGGAAATTTCTAAAATTTTGCCCCAAAATAAGTGGAATGTTCGAGTTTTGCCCCAAAATAAAGAGAATTTCTGTATTTTTGCTCCAACATATAGGGAATTTCTACCTTTTTGCCCCACAATTAGGGGAATTTCTGCAATTTTGCTCCAAAATACGGGGAATTTCTGCCTTTTTGCCCGAAAATAAGAAGAATTCATACCTTTTTGCCATAAAAAAGGGAAATTTCTGCAATTTTTTTCCAAAATAAGAGGAATTTCTGATTTTTGGCCTCTAAATAAGTGGAATATCTGTCTTTTTCCCCCAAACAAAAAAAATTTCTGTCTTTTTTGCCCCAAAATAAGGAAAATTTCTGATTTATTATTCTGAAATAAGTGAAATTTCTACAATTTTGCCCCAAAATAAGGGAAATTTCTGCCTTTTTGCCCCAAAATAAGGGGAATTACAGACTTTTTACCTCAAAATAAGGAAAATTTCGGCCTTTTTGCCCCAAAATAAGAAAATTTCTGTTTTTTTCCCTGAAATAAGTGAAATTTCTGCAATTTTGCCCCAAAATAAGGGAAATTTCTAAAATTTTGCCCCAAAATAAGTGGAATGTTCGAGTTTTGCCCCAAAATAAAGAGAATTTCTGTATTTTTGCTCCAACATATAGGGAATTTCTACCTTTTTGCCCCACAATTAGGGGAATTTCTGCAATTTTGCTCCAAAATACGGGGAATTTCTGCCTTTTTGCCCGAAAATAAGAAGAATGCATACCTTTTTGCCATAAAAAGGGAAATTTCTTCATTTTTGCTCCATAATAAGAAGTATTTCTGCTTTTTGCCTCTAAATAAGTGGAATTTCTGTCTTTTTCCCCCAAAACAAAGGGAATTTCTGTCTTTTTTGCCCCAAAATAAGGAAAATTTCTGACTTATTACCCTGAAATAAGTGAAATTTCTGCAATTTTGCCTCAAAATAAGGGAAATTTCTGCCTTTTTCCCCCAAATAAAAGGAATTTCAGGTTTTTACCCCAAAATAAGGGGAATTTCTGCTTTTTTGCCACAAAATATTAGGAATTTCTGCCTTTTTGTCCAAATAAAAAAAATTTCTGACTTTTTGCCCTGAAATAAGTTAAATTTCTAAAATTTTTCCCCAAAATAAGAGAATTGTCTGCTTTTTTCCCCCAAATAAAGGGAATTTCTTAATTTTTGCCCCCAAATAAGGGGAATTTCAGCCTTTTTACCTCAAAATAAGGGAAATTTCTGCATTTTTGACCCAAAATATGGGAAATTTCTGCCTTTTTGCCCAAAATAAAAAAAATTTCTGCAATTTTGTACAAAAATAAAAGAAATGTCTGCCTTTTTGCCCCAAAATAAGAAAATTTCTGCTTTTTTCCCTGAAATAAGTTTAATTTCTGCAATTTTTCCCCAAAATAAAAGAAATTTCTGCCTTTTTGCCCCCAAATAAGGGGAATTACAGCCTTTTTACCTCAAATAAGAAGAATTTCTGGATTTTTGCCCCAAAATATGGGAAATTTCTGCCTTTTTGCTTCAAAATAAGAAAAATTTCTGCAATTTTGTACCAAAATAAAAAATTTCTGCCTTTTTGCCTCAAAATAAGAAAATTTCTGTTTTTTTCCCTGAAATAAGTGAAATTTCTGCAACTTTGCCCCAGAATAAGTGAAATTTCTGCAATTTTGCCTCAAAATAAGGGAAATTTCTGTAATTTTGCCCCAAAATAAGTGTAATTTCTGAGTTTTGCCCCAAAATAAGGAGAATTTCTGTCTTTTTGCCCCAACATATAGGGAATTTCTGCGTTTTTGCCCCACAATTTGGGAAATTTCTGCAATTTTGCTCCAAAATACGGCGAATTTCTGCCTTTTTGTCCGAAAATAAGAAGAATGCATAACTTTTTGCCATAAAATGGAAATTTTCTTCATTTTTGCTCCAAAATAAGGGGAATTTCTGCTTTTTTGCCTCTAAATAAGTGGAATTTCTGTCTTTTTCCCCCAAAACAAAGGGAATTTCTGTTTTTTTTGCCCCAAAATAAGGAAAATTTCTGACTTATTACCTTGAAATAAGTAAATTTCTGCAATTTTGCCCCAAAATAAGGGAAATTTCTGCCTTTTTGCCCCAAAATAAGGGGAATTACAGACTTTTTACCTCAAAATAAGGAAAATTTCTGCCTTTTTGCCCCAAAATAAGAAAATTTCTGTTTTTTTCCCTGAAATAAGTGAAATTTCTGCAATTTTGCCCCAAAATAAGGGAAATTTCTAAAATTTTGCCCCAAAATAAGTGGAATGTTCGAGTTTTGCCCCAAAATAAAGAGAATTTCTGTATTTTTGCTCCAACATATAGGGAATTTCTACCTTTTTGCCCCACAATTAGGGGAATTTCTGCAATTTTGCTCCAAAATACGGGGAATTTCTGCCTTTTTGCCCGAAAATAAGAAGAATTCATACCTTTTTGCCATAAAAAAGGGAAATTTCTGCAATTTTTTTCCAAAATAAGAGGAATTTCTGATTTTTGGCCTCTAAATAAGTGGAATATCTGTCTTTTTCCCCCAAACAAAAAAAATTTCTGTCTTTTTTGCCCCAAAATAAGGAAAATTTCTGATTTATTATTCTGAAATAAGTGAAATTTCTACAATTTTGCCCCAAAATAAGGGAAATTTCTGCCTTTTTGCCCCAAAATAAGGGGAATTACAGACTTTTTACCTCAAAATAAGGAAAATTTCGGCCTTTTTGCCCCAAAATAAGAAAATTTCTGTTTTTTTCCCTGAAATAAGTGAAATTTCTGCAATTTTGCCCCAAAATAAGGGAAATTTCTAAAATTTTGCCCCAAAATAAGTGGAATGTTCGAGTTTTGCCCCAAAATAAAGAGAATTTCTGTATTTTTGCTCCAACATATAGGGAATTTCTACCTTTTTGCCCCACAATTAGGGGAATTTCTGCAATTTTGCTCCAAAATACGGGGAATTTCTGCCTTTTTGCCCGAAAATAAGAAGAATGCATACCTTTTTGCCATAAAAAGGGAAATTTCTTCATTTTTGCTCCATAATAAGAAGTATTTCTGCTTTTTGCCTCTAAATAAGTGGAATTTCTGTCTTTTTCCCCCAAAACAAAGGGAATTTCTGTCTTTTTTGCCCCAAAATAAGGAAAATTTCTGACTTATTACCCTGAAATAAGTGAAATTTCTGCAATTTTGCCTCAAAATAAGGGAAATTTCTGCCTTTTTCCCCCAAATAAAAGGAATTTCAGGTTTTTACCCCAAAATAAGGGGAATTTCTGCTTTTTTGCCACAAAATATTAGGAATTTCTGCCTTTTTGTCCAAATAAAAAAAATTTCTGACTTTTTGCCCTGAAATAAGTTAAATTTCTAAAATTTTTCCCCAAAATAAGAGAATTGTCTGCTTTTTTCCCCCAAATAAAGGGAATTTCTTAATTTTTGCCCCCAAATAAGGGGAATTTCAGCCTTTTTACCTCAAATAAGAAGAATTTCTGGATTTTTGCCCCAAAATATGGGAAATTTCTGCCTTTTTGCTTCAAAATAAGAAAAATTTCTGCAATTTTGTACCAAAATAAAAAATTTCTGCCTTTTTGCCTCAAAATAAGAAAATTTCTGTTTTTTTCCCTGAAATAAGTGAAATTTCTGCAACTTTGCCCCAGAATAAGTGAAATTTCTGCAATTTTGCCTCAAAATAAGGGAAATTTCTGTAATTTTGCCCCAAAATAAGTGTAATTTCTGAGTTTTGCCCCAAAATAAGGAGAATTTCTGTCTTTTTGCCCCAACATATAGGGAATTTCTGCGTTTTTGCCCCACAATTTGGGAAATTTCTGCAATTTTGCTCCAAAATACGGCGAATTTCTGCCTTTTTGTCCGAAAATAAGAAGAATGCATAACTTTTTGCCATAAAATGGAAATTTTCTTCATTTTTGCTCCAAAATAAGGGGAATTTCTGCTTTTTTGCCTCTAAATAAGTGGAATTTCTGTCTTTTTCCCCCAAAACAAAGGGAATTTCTGTTTTTTTTGCCCCAAAATAAGGAAAATTTCTGACTTATTACCTTGAAATAAGTAAATTTCTGCAATTTTGCCCCAAAATAAGGGAAATTTCTGCCTTTTTGCCCCAAAATAAGGGGAATTACAGACTTTTTACCTCAAAATAAGGAAAATTTCTGCCTTTTTGCCCCAAAATAAGAAAATTTCTGTTTTTTTCCCTGAAATAAGTGAAATTTCTGCAATTTTGCCCCAAAATAAGGGAAATTTCTAAAATTTTGCCCCAAAATAAGTGGAATGTTCGAGTTTTGCCCCAAAATAAAGAGAATTTCTGTATTTTTGCTCCAACATATAGGGAATTTCTACCTTTTTGCCCCACAATTAGGGGAATTTCTGCAATTTTGCTCCAAAATACGGGGAATTTCTGCCTTTTTGCCCGAAAATAAGAAGAATTCATACCTTTTTGCCATAAAAAAGGGAAATTTCTGCAATTTTTTTCCAAAATAAGAGGAATTTCTGATTTTTGGCCTCTAAATAAGTGGAATATCTGTCTTTTTCCCCCAAACAAAAAAAATTTCTGTCTTTTTTGCCCCAAAATAAGGAAAATTTCTGATTTATTATTCTGAAATAAGTGAAATTTCTACAATTTTGCCCCAAAATAAGGGAAATTTCTGCCTTTTTGCCCCCAAATAAGGGGAATTTCAGCTTTTTACCTCAAAATAAGGGGAATTTCTGCATTTTTGCCACAAAATATTAGGAATTTCTGCCTTTTTGCCCAAAATAAAAAAAATTTCTGCAATTTTGTACAAAAATAAAAGAAATGTCTGCCTTTTTGCCCCAAAATAAGAAAATTTCTGCTTTTTTCCCTGAAATAAGTTTAATTTCTGCAATTTTTCCCCAAAATAAAAGAAATTTCTGCCTTTTTGCCCCCAAATAAGGGGAATTACAGCCTTTTTACCTCAAATAAGAAGAATTTCTGGATTTTTGCCCCAAAATATGGGAAATTTCTGCCTTTTTGCTTCAAAATAAGAAAAATTTCTGCAATTTTGTACCAAAATAAAAAATTTCTGCCTTTTTGCCTCAAAATAAGAAAATTTCTGTTTTTTTCCCTGAAATAAGTGAAATTTCTGCAACTTTGCCCCAGAATAAGTGAAATTTCTGCAATTTTGCCTCAAAATAAGGGAAATTTCTGTAATTTTGCCCCAAAATAAGTGTAATTTCTGAGTTTTGCCCCAAAATAAGGAGAATTTCTGTCTTTTTGCCCCAACATATAGGGAATTTCTGCGTTTTTGCCCCACAATTTGGGAAATTTCTGCAATTTTGCTCCAAAATACGGCGAATTTCTGCCTTTTTGTCCGAAAATAAGAAGAATGCATAACTTTTTGCCATAAAATGGAAATTTTCTTCATTTTTGCTCCAAAATAAGGGGAATTTCTGCTTTTTTGCCTCTAAATAAGTGGAATTTCTGTCTTTTTCCCCCAAAACAAAGGGAATTTCTGTTTTTTTTGCCCCAAAATAAGGAAAATTTCTGACTTATTACCTTGAAATAAGTAAATTTCTGCAATTTTGCCCCAAAATAAGGGAAATTTCTGCCTTTTTGCCCCAAAATAAGGGGAATTACAGACTTTTTACCTCAAAATAAGGAAAATTTCTGCCTTTTTGCCCCAAAATAAGAAAATTTCTGTTTTTTTCCCTGAAATAAGTGAAATTTCTGCAATTTTGCCCCAAAATAAGGGAAATTTCTAAAATTTTGCCCCAAAATAAGTGGAATGTTCGAGTTTTGCCCCAAAATAAAGAGAATTTCTGTATTTTTGCTCCAACATATAGGGAATTTCTACCTTTTTGCCCCACAATTAGGGGAATTTCTGCAATTTTGCTCCAAAATACGGGGAATTTCTGCCTTTTTGCCCGAAAATAAGAAGAATTCATACCTTTTTGCCATAAAAAAGGGAAATTTCTGCAATTTTTTTCCAAAATAAGAGGAATTTCTGATTTTTGGCCTCTAAATAAGTGGAATATCTGTCTTTTTCCCCCAAACAAAAAAAATTTCTGTCTTTTTTGCCCCAAAATAAGGAAAATTTCTGATTTATTATTCTGAAATAAGTGAAATTTCTACAATTTTGCCCCAAAATAAGGGAAATTTCTGCCTTTTTGCCCCCAAATAAGGGGAATTTCAGCTTTTTACCTCAAAATAAGGGGAATTTCTGCATTTTTGCCACAAAATATTAGGAATTTCTGCCTTTTTGCCCAAAATAAAAAAAATTTCTGCAATTTTGTACAAAAATAAAAGAAATGTCTGCCTTTTTGCCCCAAAATAAGAAAATTTCTGCTTTTTTCCCTGAAATAAGTTTAATTTCTGCAATTTTTCCCCAAAATAAAAGAAATTTCTGCCTTTTTGCCCCCAAATAAGGGGAATTACAGCCTTTTTACCTCAAATAAGAAGAATTTCTGGATTTTTGCCCCAAAATATGGGAAATTTCTGCCTTTTTGCTTCAAAATAAGAAAAATTTCTGCAATTTTGTACCAAAATAAAAAATTTCTGCCTTTTTGCCTCAAAATAAGAAAATTTCTGTTTTTTTCCCTGAAATAAGTGAAATTTCTGCAACTTTGCCCCAGAATAAGTGAAATTTCTGCAATTTTGCCTCAAAATAAGGGAAATTTCTGTAATTTTGCCCCAAAATAAGTGTAATTTCTGAGTTTTGCCCCAAAATAAGGAGAATTTCTGTCTTTTTGCCCCAACATATAGGGAATTTCTGCGTTTTTGCCCCACAATTTGGGAAATTTCTGCAATTTTGCTCCAAAATACGGCGAATTTCTGCCTTTTTGTCCGAAAATAAGAAGAATGCATAACTTTTTGCCATAAAATGGAAATTTTCTTCATTTTTGCTCCAAAATAAGGGGAATTTCTGCTTTTTTGCCTCTAAATAAGTGGAATTTCTGTCTTTTTCCCCCAAAACAAAGGGAATTTCTGTTTTTTTTGCCCCAAAATAAGGAAAATTTCTGACTTATTACCTTGAAATAAGTAAATTTCTGCAATTTTGCCCCAAAATAAGGGAAATTTCTGCCTTTTTGCCCCAAAATAAGGGGAATTACAGACTTTTTACCTCAAAATAAGGAAAATTTCGGCCTTTTTGCCCCAAAATAAGAAAATTTCTGTTTTTTCCCTGAAATAAGTGAAATTTCTGCAATTTTGCCCCAAAATAAGGGAAATTTCTAAAATTTTGCCCCAAAATAAGTGGAATGTTCGAGTTTTGCCCCAAAATAAAGAGAATTTCTGTATTTTTGCTCCAACATATAGGGAATTTCTACCTTTTTGCCCCACAATTAGGGGAATTTCTGCAATTTTGCTCCAAAATACGGGGAATTTCTGCCTTTTTGCCCGAAAATAAGAAGAATTCATACCTTTTTGCCATAAAAAAGGGAAATTTCTGCAATTTTTTTCCAAAATAAGAGGAATTTCTGATTTTTGGCCTCTAAATAAGTGGAATATCTGTCTTTTTCCCCCAAACAAAAAAAATTTCTGTCTTTTTTGCCCCAAAATAAGGAAAATTTCTGATTTATTATTCTGAAATAAGTGAAATTTCTACAATTTTGCCCCAAAATAAGGGAAATTTCTGCCTTTTTGCCCCCAAATAAGGGGAATTTCAGCTTTTTACCTCAAAATAAGGGGAATTTCTGCATTTTTGCCACAAAATATTAGGAATTTCTGCCTTTTTGCCCAAAATAAAAAAAATTTCTGCAATTTTGTACAAAAATAAAAGAAATGTCTGCCTTTTTGCCCCAAAATAAGAAAATTTCTGCTTTTTTCCCTGAAATAAGTTTAATTTCTGCAATTTTTCCCCAAAATAAAAGAAATTTCTGCCTTTTTGCCCCCAAATAAGGGGAATTACAGCCTTTTTACCTCAAATAAGAAGAATTTCTGGATTTTTGCCCCAAAATATGGGAAATTTCTGCCTTTTTGCTTCAAAATAAGAAAAATTTCTGCAATTTTGTACCAAAATAAAAAATTTCTGCCTTTTTGCCTCAAAATAAGAAAATTTCTGTTTTTTTCCCTGAAATAAGTGAAATTTCTGCAACTTTGCCCCAGAATAAGTGAAATTTCTGCAATTTTGCCTCAAAATAAGGGAAATTTCTGTAATTTTGCCCCAAAATAAGTGTAATTTCTGAGTTTTGCCCCAAAATAAGGAGAATTTCTGTCTTTTTGCCCCAACATATAGGGAATTTCTGCCTTTTTGCCCCACAATTTGGGAAATTTCTGCAATTTTGCTCCAAAATACGGCGAATTTCTGCCTTTTTGTCCGAAAATAAGAAGAATGCATAACTTTTTGCCATAAAATGGAAATTTTCTTCATTTTTGCTCCAAAATAAGGGGAATTTCTGCTTTTTTGCCTCTAAATAAGTGGAATTTCTGTCTTTTTCCCCCAAAACAAAGGGAATTTCTGTTTTTTTTGCCCCAAAATAAGGAAAATTTCTGACTTATTACCTTGAAATAAGTAAATTTCTGCAATTTTGCCCCAAAATAAGGGAAATTTCTGCCTTTTTGCCCCAAAATAAGGGGAATTACAGACTTTTTACCTCAAAATAAGGAAAATTTCGGCCTTTTTGCCCCAAAATAAGAAAATTTCTGTTTTTTTCCCTGAAATAAGTGAAATTTCTGCAATTTTGCCCCAAAATAAAAGAAATTTCTGGAATTTTGCCCCAAAATAAGTGGAATGTTCGAGTTTTGCCCCAAAATAAAGAGAATTTCTGTATTTTTGCTCCAACATATAGGGAATTTCTACCTTTTTGCCCCACAATTAGGGGAATTTCTGCAATTTTGCTCCAAAATACGGGGAATTTCTGCCTTTTTGCCCGAAAATAAGAAGAATGCATACCTTTTTGCCATAAAAAGGGAAATTTCTTCATTTTTGCTCCATAATAAGAAGTATTTCTGCTTTTTGCCTCTAAATAAGTGGAATTTCTGTCTTTTTCCCCCAAAACAAAGGGTATTTCTGTCTTTTTTGCCCCAAAATAAGGAAAATTTCTGACTTATTACCCTGAAATAAGTGAAATTTCTGCAATTTTGCCTCAAAATAAGGGAAATTTCTGCCTTTTTCCCCCAAATAAAAGGAATTTCAGGTTTTTACCCCAAAATAAGGGGAATTTCTGCTTTTTTGCCACAAAATATTAGGAATTTCTGCCTTTTTGTCCAAATAAAAAAAATTTCTGACTTTTTGCCCTGAAATAAGTTAAATTTCTAAAATTTTTCCCCAAAATAAGAGAATTGTCTGCTTTTTTCCCCCAAATAAAGGGAATTTCTTAATTTTTGCCCCCAAATAAGGGGAATTTCAGCCTTTTTACCTCAAAATAAGGGAAATTTCTGCATTTTTGACCCAAAATATGGGAAATTTCTGCCTTTTTGCCCAAAATAAAAAAAATTTCTGCAATTTTGTACAAAAATAAAAGAAATGTCTGCCTTTTTGCCCCAAAATAAGAAAATTTCTGCTTTTTTCCCTGAAATAAGTTTAATTTCTGCAATTTTTCCCCAAAATAAAAGAAATTTCTGCCTTTTTGCCCCCAAATAAGGGGAATTACAGCCTTTTTACCTCAAATAAGAAGAATTTCTGGATTTTTGCCCCAAAATATGGGAAATTTCTGCCTTTTTGCTTCAAAATAAGAAAAATTTCTGCAATTTTGTACCAAAATAAAAAATTTCTGCCTTTTTGCCTCAAAATAAGAAAATTTCTGTTTTTTTCCCTGAAATAAGTGAAATTTCTGCAACTTTGCCCCAGAATAAGTGAAATTTCTGCAATTTTGCCTCAAAATAAGGGAAATTTCTGTAATTTTGCCCCAAAATAAGTGTAATTTCTGAGTTTTGCCCCAAAATAAGGAGAATTTCTGTCTTTTTGCCCCAACATATAGGGAATTTCTGCGTTTTTGCCCCACAATTTGGGAAATTTCTGCAATTTTGCTCCAAAATACGGCGAATTTCTGCCTTTTTGTCCGAAAATAAGAAGAATGCATAACTTTTTGCCATAAAATGGAAATTTTCTTCATTTTTGCTCCAAAATAAGGGGAATTTCTGCTTTTTTGCCTCTAAATAAGTGGAATTTCTGTCTTTTTCCCCCAAAACAAAGGGAATTTCTGTTTTTTTTGCCCCAAAATAAGGAAAATTTCTGACTTATTACCTTGAAATAAGTAAATTTCTGCAATTTTGCCCCAAAATAAGGGAAATTTCTGCCTTTTTGCCCCAAAATAAGGGGAATTACAGACTTTTTACCTCAAAATAAGGAAAATTTCTGCCTTTTTGCCCCAAAATAAGAAAATTTCTGTTTTTTTCCCTGAAATAAGTGAAATTTCTGCAATTTTGCCCCAAAATAAGGGAAATTTCTAAAATTTTGCCCCAAAATAAGTGGAATGTTCGAGTTTTGCCCCAAAATAAAGAGAATTTCTGTATTTTTGCTCCAACATATAGGGAATTTCTACCTTTTTGCCCCACAATTAGGGGAATTTCTGCAATTTTGCTCCAAAATACGGGGAATTTCTGCCTTTTTGCCCGAAAATAAGAAGAATTCATACCTTTTTGCCATAAAAAAGGGAAATTTCTGCAATTTTTTTCCAAAATAAGAGGAATTTCTGATTTTTGGCCTCTAAATAAGTGGAATATCTGTCTTTTTCCCCCAAACAAAAAAAATTTCTGTCTTTTTTGCCCCAAAATAAGGAAAATTTCTGATTTATTATTCTGAAATAAGTGAAATTTCTACAATTTTGCCCCAAAATAAGGGAAATTTCTGCCTTTTTGCCCCCAAATAAGGGGAATTTCAGCTTTTTACCTCAAAATAAGGGGAATTTCTGCATTTTTGCCACAAAATATTAGGAATTTCTGCCTTTTTGCCCAAAATAAAAAAAATTTCTGCAATTTTGTACAAAAATAAAAGAAATGTCTGCCTTTTTGCCCCAAAATAAGAAAATTTCTGCTTTTTTCCCTGAAATAAGTTTAATTTCTGCAATTTTTCCCCAAAATAAAAGAAATTTCTGCCTTTTTGCCCCCAAATAAGGGGAATTACAGCCTTTTTACCTCAAATAAGAAGAATTTCTGGATTTTTGCCCCAAAATATGGGAAATTTCTGCCTTTTTGCTTCAAAATAAGAAAAATTTCTGCAATTTTGTACCAAAATAAAAAATTTCTGCCTTTTTGCCTCAAAATAAGAAAATTTCTGTTTTTTTCCCTGAAATAAGTGAAATTTCTGCAACTTTGCCCCAGAATAAGTGAAATTTCTGCAATTTTGCCTCAAAATAAGGGAAATTTCTGTAATTTTGCCCCAAAATAAGTGTAATTTCTGAGTTTTGCCCCAAAATAAGGAGAATTTCTGTCTTTTTGCCCCAACATATAGGGAATTTCTGCGTTTTTGCCCCACAATTTGGGAAATTTCTGCAATTTTGCTCCAAAATACGGCGAATTTCTGCCTTTTTGTCCGAAAATAAGAAGAATGCATAACTTTTTGCCATAAAATGGAAATTTTCTTCATTTTTGCTCCAAAATAAGGGGAATTTCTGCTTTTTTGCCTCTAAATAAGTGGAATTTCTGTCTTTTTCCCCCAAAACAAAGGGAATTTCTGTTTTTTTTGCCCCAAAATAAGGAAAATTTCTGACTTATTACCTTGAAATAAGTAAATTTCTGCAATTTTGCCCCAAAATAAGGGAAATTTCTGCCTTTTTGCCCCAAAATAAGGGGAATTACAGACTTTTTACCTCAAAATAAGGAAAATTTCTGCCTTTTTGCCCCAAAATAAGAAAATTTCTGTTTTTTTCCCTGAAATAAGTGAAATTTCTGCAATTTTGCCCCAAAATAAGGGAAATTTCTAAAATTTTGCCCCAAAATAAGTGGAATGTTCGAGTTTTGCCCCAAAATAAAGAGAATTTCTGTATTTTTGCTCCAACATATAGGGAATTTCTACCTTTTTGCCCCACAATTAGGGGAATTTCTGCAATTTTGCTCCAAAATACGGGGAATTTCTGCCTTTTTGCCCGAAAATAAGAAGAATTCATACCTTTTTGCCATAAAAAAGGGAAATTTCTGCAATTTTTTTCCAAAATAAGAGGAATTTCTGATTTTTGGCCTCTAAATAAGTGGAATATCTGTCTTTTTCCCCCAAACAAAAAAAATTTCTGTCTTTTTTGCCCCAAAATAAGGAAAATTTCTGATTTATTATTCTGAAATAAGTGAAATTTCTACAATTTTGCCCCAAAATAAGGGAAATTTCTGCCTTTTTGCCCCCAAATAAGGGGAATTTCAGCTTTTTACCTCAAAATAAGGGGAATTTCTGCATTTTTGCCACAAAATATTAGGAATTTCTGCCTTTTTGCCCAAAATAAAAAAAAATTTCTGCAATTTTGTACAAAAATAAAAGAAATGTCTGCCTTTTTGCCCCAAAATAAGAAAATTTCTGCTTTTTTCCCTGAAATAAGTTTAATTTCTGCAATTTTTCCCCAAAATAAAAGAAATTTCTGCCTTTTTGCCCCCAAATAAGGGGAATTACAGCCTTTTTACCTCAAATAAGAAGAATTTCTGGATTTTTGCCCCAAAATATGGGAAATTTCTGCCTTTTTGCTTCAAAATAAGAAAAATTTCTGCAATTTTGTACCAAAATAAAAAATTTCTGCCTTTTTGCCTCAAAATAAGAAAATTTCTGTTTTTTTCCCTGAAATAAGTGAAATTTCTGCAACTTTGCCCCAGAATAAGTGAAATTTCTGCAATTTTGCCTCAAAATAAGGGAAATTTCTGTAATTTTGCCCCAAAATAAGTGTAATTTCTGAGTTTTGCCCCAAAATAAGGAGAATTTCTGTCTTTTTGCCCCAACATATAGGGAATTTCTGCCTTTTTGCCCCACAATTTGGGAAATTTCTGCAATTTTGCTCCAAAATACGGCGAATTTCTGCCTTTTTGTCCGAAAATAAGAAGAATGCATAACTTTTTGCCATAAAATGGAAATTTTCTTCATTTTTGCTCCAAAATAAGGGGAATTTCTGCTTTTTTGCCTCTAAATAAGTGGAATTTCTGTCTTTTTCCCCCAAAACAAAGGGAATTTCTGTGTTTTTTGCCCCAAAATAAGGAAAATTTCTGACTTATTACCTTGAAATAAGTAAATTTCTGCAATTTTGCCCCAAAATAAGGGAAATTTCTGCCTTTTTGCCCCAAAATAAGGGGAATTACAGACTTTTTACCTCAAAATAAGGAAAATTTCGGCCTTTTTGCCCCAAAATAAGAAAATTTCTGTTTTTTTCCCTGAAATAAGTGAAATTTCTGCAATTTTGCCCCAAAATAAGGGAAATTTCTAAAATTTTGCCCCAAAGTAAGTGGAATGTTCGAGTTTTGCCCCAAAATAAAGAGAATTTCTGTATTTTTGCTCCAACATATAGGGAATTTCTACCTTTTTGCCCCACAATTAGGGGAATTTCTGCAATTTTGCTCCAAAATACGGGGAATTTCTGCCTTTTTGCCCGAAAATAAGAAGAATTCATACCTTTTTGCCATAAAAAAGGGAAATTTCTGCAATTTTTTTCCAAAATAAGAGGAATTTCTGATTTTTGGCCTCTAAATAAGTGGAATATCTGTCTTTTTCCCCCAAACAAAAAAAATTTCTGTCTTTTTTGCCCCAAAATAAGGAAAATTTCTGATTTATTACCCTGAAATAAGTGAAATTTCTGCAATTTTGCCCCAAAATAAGGGAAATTTCTGCTTTTTTGCCCCCAAATAAGGGGAATTTCAGTCTTTTTACCTCAAAAGAAGGAGAATTTCTGCATTTTTGCAACAAAATATTAGGAATTTCTGCGTTTTTGCCCCAAAATAAAGAAAATTTCTGACTTTTGCCCTGAAATAAGTTAAATTTCTAAAATTTTTCCCCAAAATAAAAGAAATGTCTGCTTTTTGCCCCAAAATAAGGGGAATTTCTTAATTTTTGTTCCCAAATAAGGGGAATTTCAGCCTTTTTACCTCAAAATAAGGGGAATTTCTGCATTTTTACCCAAAATATGGGAAATTTCTGCCTTTTTGCCCAAAATAAGAAAAATTTCAGCAATTTTGCCCCAAAATAAGTGAAATTTCTGCAATATTGCCCCAAAATAAGGGTAATTTCTGTAATGTTGGCCCAAAATATGTGGAATTTCTGAGATTTGCCCCAAAATAAAAAGAATTTCTGTCCTTTTGCCTTAACATATAGGGAATTTCTGCCTTTTTGCCCCACGATTTGGGAAATTTCTGCAGTTTTGTTTCAAAATAAGGGGAATTTCTGCTTTTTTGCCTCTAAATAAGTGAAATTTCAGTCTTTTTCCCCCAAATCAAAAGGAATTTCTGTCTTTTTTGCCCCAAAATAAGGAAAATTTCTGACTTATTACCCTGAAATATGTGAAATGTCTGCAATTTTGCCCCAAAATAAGGAAAATTTTTGCCTTTTTGCCCCCAAATAAGGGGAATTTCAGCTTTTTTACCTCAAAATAAGGGGAATTTCTGAATTTTTGCCACAAAATATTAGGAATTTCTGCCTTTTTGCCCCAAAATAAGGAAAATTTCTGCCTTTTTTTCTGAAATAAGTGAAATTTCTAAAATTTTGCCCCAAAATAAGTGAAATTTCTGAAATTTTGCCCAAAAATAAGTGAAATTTATGCAATTTTGCCCCAAAATAAGGGAAATTTTTGGAATTTTGCCCCAAATTAAGTGGAATTTCTGAGTTTTGCCCCAAAATAAGAAGAATTTCTGTCTTTTTGCTCCAACATATAGGGAATTTCTGCCTTTTTGCCCCACAATTAGGGGAATTTCTACAATTTTGCTCGAAAATACGGGGAATTTCTGCCTTTTCGCCCGAAAATAAGAAGAATGTATACCTTTTTGCCATAAAAAAGAGAAATTTCTTCATTTTTGCTCCAAAATAAGGGGAATTTCTGCTTTTTTGCCTCTAAATAGGTGAAATTTCTGTATTTTATCCCCAAAACAAAGGGAATTTCTGTCTTTTTTGCCCCAAAATAAGGAAAATTTCTGACTTATTACCCTGAAATAAGTGAAATTTCGGCAATTTTGCCCCAAATAAGAGAAATTTCTGCCTTTTTGCCCCCAAATATGGAGCATTTCAGCCTTTTTACCTCAAAATAAGGGAAATTTCTGCATTTTCCCCCAAAATATGGGAAATTTCTTTCTTTTTGCCCCAAAATAAAAAAAATTTCTGCAATTTTGTACCAAAATAAAAGAAATTTCTGCTTTTTTTTTCTGAAATAAGTGAAATTTCTGCAATTTTGCCCCAAAATAAGTGAAATTTCTGAGTTTTGCCCCAAAATAAGAAGAATTTCTGTCTTTTTGCCCCAACATATAGGGAATTTCGGGCTTTTTGTCCCCCAATAGGGGAATTTCTGCAATTTTGCTCCAAAATACGGGGAATTTCTGCCTTTTTTCCCAAAAATTAAGAAGAATGCATACCTTTTTTGCCATAAAAAAGGGAAATTTCTTCATTTTTGCTCCAAATTAAAGGGAATTTCTGCCTTTTGCCTCTAAATAAGTGGAATTTCTGTTTTTTTTCCCCCAAAACAAAGGGAATTTCTGTCTTTTTTGCCCCAACATAAGGAAAATTTCTGACTTTTTTCCCTGAAATAAGTAAAATTTCTGCAATTTTGCCCCAAAATAAGTGAAATTTCTGCTTTTTTGCCCCCAAATAAGAAAATTTCAGCCTTTTTACCTCAAAATAAGGGGAATTTCTGCATTTTGCCCCAAAATATGGGAAATTTCTGCCTTTTTGCCCCAAAATAAGAAAAATTTCTGCAATTTTGTACCAAAATAAAAGAAATTTCTGCCTTTTTGCCCCCAAATAAGAAAATCTGCTATTTTTCTGAAATAAATGAAATTTCTGCAATTTTGCCCCAAAATAAGTAAAATTTCTGCAATTTTGCCCCAAAATAAGTGAAATTTCTGGTATTTTGCCCCACAATTAGAGAAATTTCTGCAGTTTTGCTCCAAAATAAGGGGAATTTCTGCTTTTTTGCCTCTAAATAAGTGGAATTTCTCTTTTTTCCTTCAAAACACAGGGAATTTCTGTCTTTTTTGTCCAAAAATAAGGAAAATTTCTGACTTATTACCCTGAAATAAGTGAAATTTCTGCAATTTTGCCCCAAAATAAAGGAAATTTCTGCCTTTTTGCCCCCAAATAAGGGGAATTTCAGCCTTTTTACCTCAAAATAAAGAGAATTTCTGCATTTTTGTCTTAAAATATGGGAAATTTCTGCCTTTTAACCTCAAAATAAGGGGAAATTCTGCTTTTTTGCCCCAAAATAAGAAAAATTTCTTCAATTTTGTACCAAAATAAAAGTAATTTCTGCCTTTTTGTCCTACAAATAAGCAAATTTCTGCTTTTTTTCTGAAATAAATGAAATTTCTACAATTTTGCCTCAAAATAAGTGAAATTTTTGCAATTTTGCCCCAAAATAAGTGAAATTTCCTCAATTTTGCCCCAAAATAAGTGGAATTTCTGAGTTTTGCCCCAAAATACGGAGAATTTCTGTCCTTTTGCCCCAAAATATAGGGAATTTCTGCCTTTTTGCCCCACGATTAGGGAAATTTCTGCAGTTTTGTTCCAAAATAAGGGGAATTTCTGCTTTTTTGCCTCTAAATAAGTGAAATTTCAGTCTTTTTATCCTTAAACAAAGGAAATTTCTGTCTTTTTTGCCCCAAAATAAGGAAAATTTCTGACTTATTACCCTGAAATAAGTGAAATTTCTGCAATTTTGCTCCAAAATAAAGAAAATTTCTGACTTTTTGACCCCTAATAAGGGGAATTTCAGCTTTTTTACCTCAAAATAAGGGGAATTTCTGCATTTTTGCCACAAAATATTAGGAATTTCTGCCTTTTTGCCCCAAAATAAGGAAAATTTCTGCCTTTTTTCCCTGAAATAAGTGAAATTTCTGAAATTTTGCCCCAAAATAAGGGAAATTTCTGGAATTTTGCCCTAAATTAAGTGGAATTTCTGAGTTTTGCCCCAAATTAAGAAGAATTTCTGTCTTTTTGCTCCAACATATAGGGAATTTCTGAATTTTTGCCCCACAATTAGAGGAATTTCTACAATTTTGCTTCAAAATACGGGGAATTTCTGCCTTTTTGCCCGAAAATAAGAAGAATGTATACCTTTTTGCCATAAAAAGGGGAAATTTCTTCATTTTTGCTTCAAAATAAGGGGAATTTCTGCTTTTTTGCCTCTAAATAAGTGAAATTTCTGTATTTTATCCCCAAAACAAAGGGAATTTCTGTCTTTTTTGCCCCAAATAAGGAAAATTTCTGACTTATTACCCTGAAATAAGTGAAATTTCTGCACTTTTTCCCCAAATAAAAGAAATTTCTGCCTTTTTGCCCCCAAATAAGGAGAATTTCAGCCTTTTTACCTCAAAATAAGGGGAATTTCTGCATTTTTGCCCCAAAATATGGGAAATTTCTGCCTTTTTGCCCCAAAATAAAAAAAAATTCTGCAATTTTGTACCAAAATAAAAGAAATTTCTGCCTTTTTGACTCAAAATAAGGAAATTTCTGCTTTTTTTTCTGAAATAAGTGAAATTTCTGCAATTTTGCCCCAAAATAAGTGAAATTTCTGAGTTTTGCCCCAATATAAGAAGAATTTCTGTCTTTTTGCCCCAATATATAGGGAATTTCTGCCTTTTTGCCCCCCAATTAGGGGAATTTCTGCAATTTTGCTCCAAAATACGGGGAATTTCTGCCTTTTTGCCCGAAAATAAGAAGAATGCATACCTTTTTTGCCATAAAAAAGGGAAATTTCTTCATTTTTGCTCCAAAATAAGGGGAATTTCTGCTTTTTGACTCTAAATAAGTGGTATTTCTGTCTTTATCCCTCAAAACAAAGGGAATTTCTGTCTTTTTTGCCCCAACATAAAGAAAATTTCTGACTTATTACCCTGAAATAAGTGAAATTTCTGCAATTTTGCCCCAAAATAAGTGAAATTTCTGCTTTTTTGCCCCCAAATAAGGGAATTTCAGCCTTTTTACTTCAAAATAAGAAGAATTTCTGAATTTTGCCCCAAAATATGGGAAATTTCTGAATTTTTGCCCCAAAATAAAAAAAATTTCTGAAATTTTGTACCAAAATAAAAGAAATTTCTGCCTTTTTGCCCCCAAATAAGAAAATCTGCTATTTTTCTGAAATAAATGAAATTTCTGCAATTTTGCCCCAAAATAAGTGAAATTTCTGCAATTTTGCCCCAAAATAAGTGAAATTTCTGGAATTTTGCCCCAAAATAAGTGGAATTTCTGAGTTTTGCCTCAAAATAAGGAGAATTTCTGTCTTTTTGCCCTAACATACAGGGAATTTCTGCCTTTTTGCCCCACAATTAGGGAAATTTCTGCTGTTTTGCTCAAAATTAAGGGGAATTTCTGCTTTTTTGCCTCTAAATAAGTGGAATTTCTGTTTTTTCCCCCAAAACAAAGGGAATTTCTGTCTTTTTTGTCCAAAAATAAGGAAAATTTCTGACTTATTACCCTGAAATAAGTGAAATTTCTGAAATTTTGCCGCAAAATAAGGAAAATTTTTGAATTTTTTCCCTGAAATAAGTGAAATTTCTGCAATTTTGCCCCAAAATAAGTGAAATTTCTGCTTTTTTGCCCCCAAATAAGAGAATTTTAGCCTTTTTACCTCAAAATAAGGGGAAATTCTGCTTTTTTGCCCCAAAATATAAAAAATTTCTGCCTTTTTGCCCCAAAATAAGAAAAATTTCTTCAATTTTGTAACAAAATATAAGTAATTTCTGCCTTTTTGCTCTTAAATAATCAAATTTCTGCTTTTTTTCTGAAATAAATGAAATTTGTGCAATTTTGCCTCAAAATAAGTGAAATTTCTGCAATTTTGCCCCAAAATAAGTGAAATTTCTGCAATTTTGCTGCAAAATAAGTGGAATTTCTGAGTTTTGCCCCAAAATAAGGAGAATTTCTTTCCTTTTTCCCCAACATATAGGGAATTTCTGTTTTTTTGCCCCACGATTAGGGAAATTTCTGCAGTTTTGTTCCAAAATAAGGGGAATTTCTCCTTTTTTGCCTCTAAATAAGTGAAATTTCAGTCTTTTTCCTCCAAAACAAGGAAAATTTCTGTATTTTTTGCCCCAAAATAAGGAAAATTTCTGACTTATTACCCTGAAATAAGTGAAATTTCTGCAATTTTGCTCCAAAATTTAGAAAATTTCTACCTTTTTGCCCCCAAATGAGGGGAATTTCAGCCTTTTTACCTCAAAGTAATGGGAATTTCTGCATTTTTGCCACAAAATATTAGGAATTTCTGCCTTTTTGCCCCAAAATAAGGAAATTTTCTGCCTTTTTTCCTGAAATAAGTGAAATTTCTGAAATTTTGCCCCAAAATAAGTGAAATTTCGGCAATTTTGCCCCAAAATAATGGAAATTTCTGGAATTTTGCCCCAAAATAAGGGAAATTTCTGGAATTTTTCCCCAAATTAAGTGGAATTTCTGAGTTTTGCCCCAAAATAAGAAGAATTTCTGTTTTTTTGCTCCAACATATAGGGAATTTCTGCATTTTTGCCCCACAATTAGAGGAATTTCTACAATTTTGCTTCAAAATACGGGGAATTTCTGCCTTTTTGCCCGAAAATAAGAAGAATGTATACCTTTTTGCCATAAAAAAGGGAAATTTCTTCATTTTTGCTTCAAAATAAGGGAAATTTCTGCTTTTTTGCCTCTAAAAGTGAAATTTCTGTATTTTATCCCAAAAAAAGGATATTTCTGTCTTTTTTTGCCCCAAAATAAGGAAAATTTCTGACTTATTACCCTGAAATAAGTGAAATTTCTGCAATTTTTCCCCAAATAAGAGAAATTTCTGCCTTTTTGTCCCCAAATAAGGAGAATTTCAGCCTTTTTACCTCAAAATAAGGGGAATTTCTGCATTTTTGCCCCAAAATATGGGAAATTTCTGCCTTTTTGCCCCAAAATAAAAAAAAAATTCTGCAATTTTGTACCAAAATAACAGAAATTTCTGCCTTTTTGACTCAAAATAAGGAAATTTCTGCTTTTTTTCTGAAATCAGTGAAATTTCTGCAATTTTGCCCCAAAATAAGTGAAATTTCTGAGTTTTGCCCCAATATAAGAAGAATTTCTGTCTTTTTGCACCAACATATAGGGAATTTCTGCCTTTTTGCCCCCCAATAAGGGGAATTTCTGCAATTTTGCTCCAAAATACGGGGAATTTCTGCCTTTTTGCCCGAAAATAAGAAGAATGCATACCTTTTTTGCCATAAAAAAGGGTAATTTCTTCATTTTTGCTCCAAAATAAGGGGAATTTCTGCTTTTGGCCTCTAAATATGTGGAATTTCTGTCTTTATCCACACAAAACAAAGGGAATTTCTGTCTTTTTTGCCCCAACATAAAGAAAATTTCTGAACTATTACCCTGAAATACGTGAAATTTCTGCAATTTTGCCCCAAAATAAGTGAAATTTCTGCTTTTTTGCCCCCAAATAAGGGAATTTCAGCCTTTTTACTTCAAAATAAGAAGAATTTCTGCATTTTGCCCCAAAATATGGGAAATTTCTGCCTTTTTGCCCCAAAATAAAAAAAATTTCTGAAATTTTGTACCAAAATAAAAGAAATTTCTGCCTTTTTGCCTCCAAATAAGAAAATGTGCTTTTTTCTCTGAAATAAATGAAATTTCTGCAATTTTGCCCCAAAATAAGTGAAATTTCTGCAATTTTGCCCCAAAATAAGTGAAATTTCTGGAATTTTGCCCCAAAATAAGTGGAATTTCTGAGTTTTGCCCCAAAATAAGGAGAATTTCTGTCTTTTTGCCCTAACATATAGGGAATTTCTGCCTTTTTGCCCCCCAATTAGAAAAATTTCTGCAGTTTTGCTCCAAAATAAGGGGAATTTCTGCTTTTTTGCCTCTAAATAAGTGGAATTTCTGTTTTTCCCCCCAAAAAATGGGAATTTCTGTCTTTTTTCTCAAAAATAAGGAAAATTTCTGACTTACTACCCTGAAATGAGTGAAATTTCTGCAATTTTGCCCCAAAATAAGGAAAATTTCTGCCTTTTTATCCCAAAATACGGGAAATTTCGGACATTTTACCTCAAAATAAGGGGAATTTCTGCATTTTTGCCACAAAATATTAGATATTTCTGCCTTTTTGCCCCAAAATAAGGAAAATTTATGCCTTTTTTCCCTGAAGTAAGTGAAATTTCTGCAATTTTGCCCCAAAATAAATGAAATTTCTGCAATTTTGTCCCAAAATAAGGGATTTTTCTGGAATTTTGTCCCAAAATAAGGGAAATTTCTGGAATTTTGCTCCAAAATAAGTGGAATTTCTGAGTTTTGCCCCAAAATACAAAAAGCTTCTGCAATTTTGCTCCAAAATACGGGGAATTTCTGCCTTTTTGCCCGAAAATAAGAAGAATGCATACCTTTTTGCCATAAAAAAGAAAAATTTCTTCATTTTTGCTCCAAAATAAGAAGAATTTCTGCTTTTTTGCCTCTAAATAAATGAAATTTCAGTTTCTTTCTCCCAAAACAAAAGGCATTTCTGTCTTTTTTTGCCCCAAAATAAGGAAAATTTCTGACTTATTATCCTGAAATAAGTGAAATTTCTGCAATTTTGCCCCAAAATAAGGAAAATTTCTGACTTTTTGCCCCCAAAAAAGGGAATTTCAGCTTCTTTACCTCAAAATAAGGGGAATTTCTGCATTTGTGCCACAAAATATTAGGAATTTCTGAATTTTTGCCCCAAAATAAGGAAAATTTCTGCCTTTTTTCCCTGAAATAAGTGAAATTTCTGCAATTTTGCCCCAAAATTAGTGAAATTTCTGCAATTTTGCCCCAAAATAAGGGAAATTTCTGGAATTTTGCCCCAAAATAAGGGAAATTTCTGGAATTTTGCCCCAAAATAAGTGGAATTAATATGTTTTGCCCAAAATAAGGAGACTTTCTGTCTTTTTGCCCTAACATATAGGGAATTTCTGCCTTTTTGCCCCACAATTAGGGGAATTTCTGCAATTTTGCTCCAAAATACAGGGAATTTCTGCCTTTTTGCCCGAAAATAATAAGAATGCATACCTTTTTGCCATAAAAAAAGAAATTTCTTTATTTTTACTCCAAAAGAAGGGGAATTTCTGCTTTTTTGCCTCTAAATAAGTGAAATTTTTGTATTTTTCCCCCAAAACAAAGGGAATTTCTTTATTTTTTGACCCAAAATAAGGAAAATTTCTGCCTTATTACCCTGAAATAAGTGAAATTTCTGCAATTTTGCCCCAAATAAGAGAAATTTCTGTTTTTGCCCCCAAATCAGGGGAATTTCAGCCTTTTTACCTCAAAATAATAGGAATTTCTGCATGTTTGCCCCAAAATATGGAAAATTTCTGCTTTTTTGCCCCAAAATAAAAAAAAATTCTGCAATTTTGTACCAAAATAAAAGAAATTTCTGCCTTTTTGCCTCAAAATAAAGATATTTCTGCTTTTTTTCTGAAAAAAATGAAATTTCTGCAATTTTGCCCCAAAATAAGTGAAATTTCTACAATTTTGCCCCAAAATAAGTGAAATTTCTGGAAATTTGCCCCAAAATAAGTGGAATTTCTGAGTTTTGCCCCAAAATACGGAGAATTTCTGCAATTTTGCTCCAAAATACGGGGAATTATTGCCTTTTTGCCTGAAAATAAGAAGAATGCATACCTTTTTGCCATAAAAAAGGGAAATTCCCTCATTTTTGCTCCAAAATAAGTTGAATTTCTGCATTTTTGCCTCTAAATAAGTAAAATTTCAGTCTTCTTCCCCCAAAACAAAAGGAATTTCTGTCTTTTTTGCCCCAAAATAAGGAAAATTTCTGACTTTTTACCCTGAAATAAGTGAAATTTCTGCAATTTGGCCCCAAAATAAGAAAAATTTCTGCCTTTTTGCCTTCAACAAAAGGGAATTTCAGCTTTTTTACCTCAAAATGAGAGGAATTTCTGCATTTTTGTCACAAAATATTAGGAATTTCTGCCTTTTTGCCCCAAAATAAGGAAAATTTCTGAGTTTTTTCCCTGAAATAAGTTAAATTTCTGCAATTTTGCCCCAAAATAAGGGAAATTTCTGGAATTTTGCCCCAAAATAAGTGGAATTTCTGAGTTTTGCCCCAAAATAAGGAGAATTTCTCTCTTTTTGCCCCAACATATAGGGAATTTCTGCATTTTTGCCCCCCAATTAGGGGAATTTCTGCAATTTTGCTCAAAAATACGAGGAATTTCTGCCTTTTTGCCCGAAAATAAGCAGAATGCATACCTTTTTGCCATAAAAAAGGGAAATTTCTTCATTTTTGCTTCAAAATAAGGGGAATTTCTGCTTTTTGCCTCTAAATAAGTGGAATTTCTGTCGTTTTCCCCCAAAACAAAGGGAATTTCTGTTATTTTTGCCCCAAAATAAAAAAAATTTCTGACTTTTTTCCTTGAAATAAGTGAAATTTCTGCAATTTTGCCCCAAAATAAGTGAAATTTCTGCTTTTTTGCCCCCAAATAAGGGAATTTCAGCCTTTTTACCTCAAAATAAAAGGAATGTCTGCATTTTGCCCCAAAATATGGGATATTTCTGCCTTTTTGCCCCCAAAGAAGAAAGTTTCTCCTTTTTTTCTGAAATAAATGAAATTTCTGCAATTTTGCCTTAAAATAAGTGAAATTTCTGCAATTTTGCCCCAAAATAAGTGAAATTTCTGAGTTTTGCCCCAAAATAAGAAGAATTTCTCTCTTTTTGCCCCAACATATAGGGAATTTCTGCATTTTTGCCCCCCAATTAGGGGAATTTCTGCAATTTTGCTCAAAAATACGAGGAATTTCTGCCTTTTTGCCCGAAAATAAGCAGAATGCATAACTTTTTGCCATAAAAAAGGGAAATTTCTTCATTTTTGCTTCAAAATAAGTTGAATTTCTGCTTTTTGCCTCTAAATAAGTGGAATTTCTGTCTTTTTCCCCGAAAACAAAGGGAATTTCTGTCTTTTTTGCCCCAAAATAAAAAAAAATTCTGACTTTTTTCCCTGAAATAAGTGAAATTTCTGCAATTTTGCCCCAAAATAAGTGAAATTTCTGTTTTTTTGCCCTCAAATAAGGGAATTTCAGCCTTTAACCTCAAAAAAAGGGGAATGTTTGCATTTTGCTACAAAATATGGGATATTTCTGCCTTTTTGTACCAAAGTAAGAAAAATTTCTGCAATTTTGTACCAAAATAAAAAAAATTTCTGCCTTTTTGCCCCCAAAAAAGAAAATTTCTGCTTTTTTTCTGAAATAAATGAAATTTCTGCAATTTTGCCCCCAAAATAAGTGAAAGTTCTGCAATTTTGCCTCAAAATAAGTGAAATTTCTGGAATTTTGCCCCAAAATAAGTGGAATTTCTGAGTTTTGCCCCAAAATAAGGAGAATTTCTGTCTTTTTGCCCCAACATATAGGGAATTTCTGCCTTTTTGCCCCACAATTAGGGAAATTTCTGCAGTTTTGCTCCAAAATAAGGAGAATTTCTTTTTTGCCTCTAAATAAGTGGAATTTCTGTCTTTTTCCCCCAAAACAAAGGGAATTTCTGTCTTTTTTGCTCCAAAATAAGAAAAATTTCTGACTTATTACCCTGAAATAAGTGAAATTTCTGCAATTTTGCCCCAAAATAATGGAAATTTCTGTCTTTTTGCCCCCAAATACGGGTATTTCAGCATTTTTACCTCAAAATAAGGGGAATTTCTGCATTTTTGCCACAAAATATTAGGAATTTCTGCCTTTTTGCCCCAAAATAAAGAAAATTTCTGCATTTTTTCCATGAAATAAGTGAAATTTCTGCAATTTTGCCCCAAAATAAGTTAAATTTTTGCAATTTTGCCCCAAAATAAGGGAAATTTCTGGAATTTTGCCCCAAAATAAGGGAAATTTCTGGAATTTTGCCCCAAAATAAGTGGAATTTCTGAGTTTTGGCCCAAAATAAGGAGAATTTCTGTATTTTTGCCCCAACATATAGGGAATTTCTGCCTTTTTGCCCCACAATTAGGGGAATTTCTACAATTTTGCTCCAAAATACGAGTAATTTCTGCCTTTTTGCCCGAAAATAAGAAGAATGCATACCTTTTTGCCATAAAAAAGGGAAATTCCTTCATTTTTGCTTTAAAATAAGGGGAATTTCTGCTTTTTTGCCTATAAATGAGTGGAATTTCTGTCTTTTTTTTTCCCCAAAACAAAGGGAATTTCTGTATTTTTTGAAACAAAATAAAGAAAATTTCTGATTTATTACACTGAAATAAGTGAAATTTCTGCAATTTTGCTCGAAATAAGAGAAATTTCTGCCTTTTTGCCCCCAAATAAGGGAAATTTCAGCCTTTTTACCTCAAATAAGGGGAATTTCTGCATTTTTGCCACAAAATATGGGAAATTTCTGCCTTTTTGCCCCAAAATAAAAAAAATTTCTGCAATTTTGTACCAAAATAAAAGAAATTTCTGCCTTTTTGCCTCAAAATAAGGAAATTTCTGCTTTTTTTTCTTAAATAAGTGAAATTTCTGCAATATTGCCCCAAAATAAGTGGAATTTCTGAGTTTTGACCGAAAATAAGGAGAATTTCTGTCTTTTTGCCCCAACATATAGGGAATTTCTGCCTTTTTGCTCCACAATTAGGGGAATTTCTGCAATTTTTCTCCAAAATACGGGGAATTTCTGCCTTTTTGCCCAAAAATAATAAGAATGCATAACTTTTTTCCATAAAAAA
Organism: Micromys minutus; assembly: GCF_963924665.1. Classification (NCBI taxonomy): domain Eukaryota; kingdom Metazoa; phylum Chordata; class Mammalia; order Rodentia; family Muridae; genus Micromys; species Micromys minutus. The sequence continues at coordinate 667,263 of NW_027667150.1, forward strand.
AGGGAAATTTCTTCATTTATGCTCCAAAATAAGGGGAATTTCTGCTTTTTTGCCTCTAAATACGTGGAATTTCTGTCTTTTTCCCACAAAACAAAGGGAATTTCTGTCTTTTTTGCCCCAAAATAAGGAAAATTTCTGAATTTTTCCCTGAAATAAGTGAAATTTCTGCAATTTTGCGCCAAAATATGTGAAATTTCTGGAATTTTGCCCCAAAATAAGTGGAATTTCTGAGTTTTGCCCCAAAATAAAGAGAATTTCTGTGTTTTTGCCCTAACATATAGGGAATTTCTGCCTTTTTGCCCCACAATTAGGGGAATTTCTGCAATTTTGCTCTAAAATACGGGGAATTTCTGCTTTTTTGCCCAAAAATAAGAAGAATGCATACATTTTTGCCATAAAAAGGGAAATTTCTTCATTTTTGTTTTAAAATAAGGGGAATTTCTTATTTTTTGCCTATAAATAAGTGAAATTTCTGACTTTTTCCCCCAAAACAAAGGGAATTTCTGTATTTTTTGCCCCAAAACAGAGAAAATTTCTGACTTATTACCCTGAAATAAGTGAAATTTCTGCAATTTTGCCACAAATAAGAGAAATTTCTGCCTTTTTGCCCCCAAATAAGGGGAATTTCAGCCTTTTTACCTCAAAATAAGGGGAATTTCTGCATTTTTGCCACAAAATATGGGAAATTTCAGCATTTTTGCCCCAAAATAAAAAAAATTCTGCAATTTTGTACCAAAATAAAAGAAGTTTCTGCCTTTTTGCTTCAAAATAAGGAAATTTCTGCTTTTTTTCTGAAATAAGTGAAATTTCTGCAATATTGCCCCAAAATAAGTGAAATTTCTGAGTTTTGCCCCAAAATAAGGAGAATTTTTTTCTTTTTGCCCCAACATATAGGGAATTTCTGCCTTTTTGCCCCACAATTCGGGGAATTTCTGCCTTTTTGCCCAAAAATAATAAGAATGCATACATTTTTTCTATAAAAAAAGGGAAATTTCTTCATTTTTGCTCCAAAATAAGGGGATTTTCTGCTTTTTTGCCTCTAAATAAGTGGAATTTCTGTCTTTTTCCCCCAAAACAAAGGGAATTTCTGTCTTTTTTGCCCCAAAATAAGGAAAATTTCTGACTTTTTTCCTCGAAATAAGTGAAATTTCTGCAATTTTGCCACAGAATAAGTGAAATTTCTGCAATAGTGCCCCAAAATAAGTGAAATATCTGAGCTTTGCCCCAAAATAAGAATAATTTCTGTCTTTTTGCCCTAACATATAGGGAATTTCTGCCTTTTTGCCCCACAATTCGGGAAATATCTGCCTTTTTCCCCCAAAATTAGAAAAATTTCTGTAATTTTGTACCAATACTAAAGAAATTTCTGCCTTTTTGCCCCAAAATAAAAAAATTTCTGCTTTTTTTTCTGAAATAAGTGAAATTTCTGAAATTTTGCCCAAAAATAAGTGAAATTTCTGAGTTTTGCCCCAAAATAAGTGAAATTTCTGCTTTTTTGCCCCCAAATAAAGAAATTTCAGCCTTTTTACCTTAAAGGTAGGGGAATTTCTGAATTTTTGCCACAAAATATTAGGATTTTCTGCCTTTTGCCCCAAAATAAGGAAAATTTCTGACTTTTTTCCCTGAAATAAGTGAAGTTTCTGCAATTTTGCCCCAAAATAAGTGAAATTTTTGCAATTTTGCCCCAATATATGTGAAATTTCTGGAATTTTGCCCCAAAATAAGTGGAATTTCTGAGTTTTGCCACAAAATAAAAAGAATTTCTGTCTTTTTCCCCCACCATATAGGGAATTACTGCCTTTTTGCCCCACAATTAGGGGACTTTCTGCAGTTTTGCTCCAAAATAATGGGAATTTCTGCTGTTTTGCCTCTAAATAAGTGGAATTTCTTTCTTTTTCCCACAAAACAAAGGGAATTTCTGTCTTTTTTGCCCCAAAATAAGGAAAATTTCTGCTATTAACCCTGAAATAATTGAAATTTCTGCAATTTTGCCTCAAAATAAAGGAAATTTCTGCCTTTTTGCACCCAAATAAGGATAGTTTCAAACTTTTTACCTCAAAATAAGGGGAATTTATGCATTTTTGCCCCAAAATAAGGGAAATTTCTGCCTTTTTTCCCCAAAATAAGAAAAATTTCTGCAATTTTGTACCAAAATAAAAGAAATTTCTGCTTTTTTGCCCCAAAATAAGAAAATTTCTGCTTTGTTTTTCTGAAATAAGTGAAATTTCTGCAATTTTGCCCCAAAATAAGTCAAATTTCTGCAATTTTCCACTAAATAAGGGAAATTTCTGGAATTTTGCCCCAAAATAAGTGGAATTTCTGAGTTTTGCCCAAAAATAAGGAGAATTTCTGTCTTTTTGCCCCAACATATAGGGAATTTCTCCCTTTTTGCCCAACAATTATGGGGATTTCTGCAATTTTGCTCCATAATACAAGAATTTCTGCATTTTTGCCCAAAAATGAGAAGAATGCATAACTTTTTGCCATAAAAAACGGAAATTTCTTCATTTTTACTCTAAAATAAGGAGAATTTCTGCTTTTTTGCCTCTAAAAGTGGAATTTCTGTCTTTTTTTCCCAAAACAAAGGGAATTTCTGTCTTTTTTGCCCCAAAATAAGGAATATTTCTTACTTATTACCCTGAAATAAGTGAAATTTCTGCAATTTTGCCCCAAAATAAGGAAAATTTCTGCCTTTTTGGCCCCAAATACGGGGAATTTCAGCCTTTTTACCTCAAAATAAGGGGAATTTCTGCCTTTTTGCCCCAAAATAAGGAAAATTTCTGCCTTTTTTCCTTGAAATAAGTAAAATTTCTGCAATTTTGCCCCAAAATAAGTGAAATTTCTGCAATTTTGCCCCAAAATAAAATAAATTTCTGGAATTTTGCCCCAAAATAAGTGGAATTTCTGAGTTTTGCCCCAAAATAAGTAGAAATTCTGTCTTTTTGCCCTAACATATAGGGAATTTCTGCGTTTTTGCCCAAAATTAGGTGAAGTTCTGCAATTTTGCTCCAAAATACGGGGAATTTCTGCCTTTTTGCTCGAAAATAAGAAGAATGCATACTTTTTTTTTATAAAAAAGGGAAATTTCTTCATTTTTGCTCCAAAATAAGGGGAATTTCTGCTTTTTTGCCTCTAAATAAGTGGAATTTCTCTCTTTTTCCCCCAAAACAAAGGGAATTCCTGTCTTTTATGCCCCAAAATAATGAAAATTTTTGACTTATTACCCTGAAATAAGTGAAATTTGTGCAATTTTGCCGCAATATATGGGAAATTTCTGCCTTTTTGCCCCTAAATAAGGGCAATTTCAGCCTTTTACCTCAAAATAAGGGTAATTTCGGCATTTTTGCTACAAAATATTAGGAATTCCTGCCTTTTTGTTCCAAAATAAGGAAAATTTTTGCTTTTTTTTCCTGAAATAAGTGAAATTTCTGCAATTTTGCCCAAAAAATAAGTGAAATTTCTGCAATTTTGCCCGAAAATAAGTAAAATTTCTGGAATTTTGCCCCAAAATAAGTGTAATTTCTGAGTTTTGCCCCAAAATAAGGAGAATTTCTGTCTTTTTGCCCCAACATATAGGGAATTTCTGCTTTTTTGCCCTACAATTAGGGGAATTTCTGCAGTTTTGCTCCAAAATAAGGGGAATTTCTGCTTTTTTGCCTCTAAATTAGTGGAATTTCTATCTTTTTCTCCGAAAACAAAGGGAATTTCTGCCTTTTTTGCCCCAAAATAAAGAAAATTTCTGACTTATTACACTGAAATAAGTGAAATTTCTGCAATTTTGCCCCAAAATAAGAGAAATTTCTGCCTTTTGCCCCAAAATAAGGAAAATTTCTGCCTTTTTCACCCAAAATAAGAAATATTTCTGCAATTTTGTACCAAAATAAAAGAAATTTCTGCATTTTTCCCCAAAATAAGAAAATTTTTTTTCTGAAATAAGTGAAATTTCTGCAATTTTGCCCCAAAATAAGTGAAATTTCTGAGTTTTGCCCCAAAATAAGGAGAATTTCTGTGTTTTTGCCCCACAATTAGGAGAATTTCTGCAATTTTGCTCCAAAATACAGGAAATTTCTGCCTTTTTGCCCGAAAATAAGAAGAATGCATACCTTTTTGCCACAAAAAAAGGAAATTTCTTCATTTTTGCTCTAAAATAAGAGTAACTTCTGCTTTTTTGCCTCTAAATAAGTGGAAATTAAGTCTTTTTCCCCCAAAACAAAGGGAATTTCTGTCTTTTTTGCCCCAAAATAAGGAAAATTTCTGACTTATTACCCTGAAATAAGTGAAATTTCTGCAATTTTGCCCCAAAATAAGGGAAATTTCTGCCTTTTTGCAACCAAATAAGTAGAATTTCAGCCTTTTTACCTCAAAATAAGGGGAATTTATGAATTTTTGCCACAAAATAAGGGATATTTCTGCCTTTTTTCAACAAAATAAAAAAAATTTCTGCAATTTTGTACTAAAATAAAAGAAATTTCTGCTTTTTTACACCAAAATAAGAAAATTTTCTGCTTTTTTTTCTGAAATAAGTGAAATTTCTGCAATTTTGCCCCAAAATAAGTCAAATTTCTGCAATTTTGCACCTAAATAAGGGAAATTTCTGGAATTTTGCCCCAAAATATTGGAATTTCTGAGTTTTGCCCAAAAATAAGGAGAATTTCTGTCTTTTTGCCCCAACATATATGGAATTTTTGCCTTTTTCAAAACAATTAGGGGAATTTCTGCAATTTTGCTCCAAAATACGGGGAATTTCTGCCTTTTTGCCCAAAAATGAGAAGAATGCATAACTTATTGCCATGAAAAAGGGAAATTTCTTCATATTTACTCCAAAATAAGGAGAATTTCTGCTCTTTTGCCTCTAAAAGTGGAATTTCTGTTTTTTTTCCCTAAAACAAAGCAAATTTCTGTCTTTTTTGCACAAAAATAAGGAAAATTTCTTACTTATTACCCTGAAATATGTGAAATTTCTGCAATTTTGCCCCAAAATAAGGAAAATTTCTGCCTTTTTGCACCCAAATACGGGGAATTTCAGCTTTTAACCACAAAATAAGGGGAATTTCTGCATTTTTGCCACAAAATATTAGGAATTTCTGCCTTTTTGCCTCAAAATAAGGAAAATTTATGCCTTTTTTACCTGAAATAAGTGAAATTTCTGCAATTTTGCACCAAAATAAGTGAAATTTCTGCAATTTTGCCCCAAAATAAGGGAAATTTCTGGAATTTTGCCCCAAAAAAGTGGAATTTCTGAGTTTTGCCCCAAAATAATGAGAATTTGTGTCTTTTTGCCCTAACATATAGGGAATTTCTGCCTTTTTGCCCAAAATTAGGGGAAGTTCTGCAATTTTGCTCCAAAATACGGGGAATTTCTGCCTTTTCGCGCGAAAATAAGCAGAATGCATATTTTTTTCCATAAAAAAGGGAAATTTCTTCATTTTTGCTCCAAAATAAGGGGAATTTCTGCTTTTTTGCCTCTAAATAAGTGGAATTTCTGTCTTTTTCCCCCAAAACAAAAGGAATTCCTTTCTTTTTTGCCCCAAAATAATGAAAATTTCTGACTTATTACCCTGAAATAAGTGAAATTTGTGCAATTTTTGCCGCAAAATAAGGGAAATTTCTGCCTTTTTGCCCATAAATAAGGGCAATTTCAGCCTTTTTACCTCAAAATAAGGGGAATTTCGGCATTTTTGCCACAAAATATTAAGAATTTCTGCCTTTTTGTCCCAAAATAAAAAAAAAATTTTGCTTTTTTTCCCTGAAATAAGTGAAATTTCTGCAATTTTGCCCCAAAATAAGTGAAATTTTTGCAATTTTGCCCCAAAATAAGTGAAATTTCTGGAATTTTTACCCAAAATAAGTGGAATTTCTGAGTTTTGCCCCAAAATAAAGAAAATCTCTGTTTATTTGCCCCAACATATAGGAAATTTCTGCTTTTTTGCCCCACAATTAGGAGAATTTCTGCAGTTTTGCTCCAAAATAAGGGGAATTTCAGCTTTTTTGCCTCTAAATATGTGGAATTTCTATCTTTTTCCCGAAAAAAAAGGGAATTTCTGTCTTTCTTGCCCCAAAATAAGAAAAATTTCTGACTTATTACCCTGAAATAAGTGAAATTTCTGCCATTTTGCCCCAAAATAAGGGAAATTTCTGCCTTTTTGCTCCAAAATAAGGGAAATTTCTGCCTTTTTCCCCCAAAATAAGAAAAATTTCTGCAATTTTGTACCAAAATAAAAGAAATTTCTGCCTTTTTGCCACAAAATAAGAAAAATTTTTTTTTCTGAAATAAGTGAAATTTCTTCAATTTTTCCCCAAAATAAGTGAAATTTCTGAGTTTTGCCCCAAAATAAGGAGAATTTCTGACTTTTTGACCCAACATATAAGGAATTTCTGCCTTTTTGCCCCACAATTAGGGGAAATTCTGCAAATTTGCTCCAAAATACGGAATATTTCTGCCTTTTTGCCCGAAAATAAGAAGAATGCATACCTTTTTGCCACAAGAAAAAAGAAATTTCTTCATTTTTGCTCCAAAATAAAGAGAATTTCTGCTTTTTTTCCTCTAAGTAAGTGGAAATTTAGTCTTTTTCCCGCAAAACAAAGGGAATTTCTGTCTTTTTTGCTCCAAAATAATGAAAATTTCTGACTTATTACCCTGAAATAAGTGAAATTTCTGCAATTTTGCCCCAAAATAAGGGAAATTTCTGCCTTTTTCCCCCCAATAAGGGGAATTTCAGCATTTATACCTCTAAATAAGGGGTATTTCTGCATTTTTGCAACACAATATGGGAAATTTCTGCCTTTTTGCCCCAAAATACAAAAAATTTCTGCAATTTTATACCAAAATAAAAGAAATTTCTGCCTTTTTTCCCCAAAATAAGAAAATTTCTGCTTTTTTTCTGAAATAAGTGAAATTTCTGCAATTTTGCCCCAAAGTAAGTGAATTTTCTGCAATTTTGCCCCAAATTAAGGAAAATTTCTGAAATTTCGCCCTAAAATAAGTGGAATTTCTGAGTTTTGCGCTAAAATAAGGAGAATTTCTGTCTTATTGCCCCAACATATAGGGAATTTCTGCCTTTTTGCCCCACAATTAGGGGAATTACTGCAATTTTGCTACAAAATTCGGGGAATTTTTGCCTTTTTGCCAAAAATAAGAAGAATGCATAAGTTTTTGATACAAAAAAAGGAAATTTCTTCATTTTTGCACCAAAATAAGGGCAACTTCTGCATTTTTGCCTCTAAATAAGTGGAAATTAAGTCATTTTCCCCCAAAACAAAGGGAATTTCTGTCTTTTTTGCCCCAAAATAAGGAAAATTTCCGACTTATTACCCTGAAATAAGTGACATTTCTGCAATTTTGCCCCAAAATAAGGAAAATTTCTGCGTTTTTGCCCCCACATAAGGGGAATTTCAGCTTTTTTACCTCAAAATAAGGGGAATTTCTGCATTTTTGCCCCAAAATATGGGCAATTTCTGCCTTTTGCCCCAAAATACAAAAAATTTCTGCAATTTTATACCAAAATAAAAGAAATATCTGCCTTTTTGCCCCAAAATAAGAAAATTTCTGCATTTTTTCTGAAATAAGTGAAATTTCTGCAATTTTGCCTCAAAGTAAGTCAAATTTCTGCAATTTTTCCACAAAATTAGGGAAATTTCTGGAATTTTGCCCCAAAATAAGTGGAATTTCTGAGTTTTGCCCTAAAATAAGGAGAATTTCTGTTTTTTTGCCTCAACATATAGGGAATTTCTGCCTTTTTGCCTCACAATTACGGGAATTTCTGCAATTTTGCTCCAAAATACAGGGAATTTCTGCCTTTTTTCCCGAAAAATAAGAAGAATGCATACCTTTTTGCTACAAAAAAGGAAATTTTTTCATTTTTACTCCTAAATAAGGGGAATTTCTGGTTTTTTGCCTCTAAATAAGTGGAAATTCAGACTTTTTCCCCTAAAACAAAGGAAATTTCTGTCTTATTTGCCCCAAAATAAGGAAAATTTCTGACTTAGTACCCTGAAATAAGTGAAATTTCTGCAATTTTGCCCCAAAATAAGGGAAATTTCTGCCTTTTGCGTCCAAATAAGGGAAATTTCAGCTTTTTTACATAGAATAAGGGGAATTTCTGCATTTTTGCCCCAAAATATGGGAAATTTCTGTCTTTTTGCCCCAAAATACGAAAAATTTCTGCAATTTTGTACCAAAATAAAAGAAATTTCTGCCTTTTTGCCCCAAAATAAGAAAATTTCTGCTTTTTTTCTGAAATAAGAAAAATGTCTGCAATTTTGCCCCAAAATAAGACAAATTTCTCCAATTTTGCCCCCAAAATAAGGGAAATTTCTGATATTTTGCCTCAAAATAAGTGGAATTTCTGAGTTTCTCCCCAAAATAAGGAGAATTTCTGTCTTTTTGCCCCAACATATAGGGAATTTCTGCCTCTTTGCCCCACAATTAGGGGAATTTCTGCAATATTGCTCAAAAATCCGGGAAATTTCTGCCTTTTTGCCCGAAAATAAGAAGAATGCATAGCTTTTTGCCATAAAAAAGGGAAATTTCTTCATTTTTGCCCCAAATTAGGGGTATTTCTGCTCTTTTGCCTCTAAATAAGTGGAATTTCTGTCTTTTTCCCCGAAAACAAAGGGAATTTCTGTCTCTTTTGCCCCAAATTAAGGAAAATTTCTGACTTATTACCCTGAAATAAGTGAAATTTCTGCAATTTTGCCGCAAAATAAGGGAAATTTCTGCCTTTTTGCAACCAAATAAGGGGAATTTCAGCCTTTTTACCTCAAAATAAGGGAAATTTCTGCATTTTTGCCACAAAATATTAGGAATTTCTTCCTTTTTTCCCCAAAATAAGGAAAATTTCTGCCTTTTTTTCACTGAAATAAGTGAAATTTCTGCAATTTTGCCACAAAATAAGTAAAATTTGTGCAATTTTTCCCCAAAATAAGAGAAATTTCTGGAATTTTGCCCCAAAATAAGTAGAATTTCTGAGTTCTGCCCCAAAATAAGTAGAATTTCTGTCTTTTTGCCCTAACATATAGGGAATTTTTGCATTTTCTCCAAAATTAAAGGAATTTCTGCAATTTTGCTGCAAAATACAGGGAATTTCTGCCTTTTTGCCCGAAAATAAGAAGAATGCATATATTTTTGCCATAGAAAAAGGAAATTTCTTCATTTTTGCTCAAAAATAAGGGGAATTTCTGCTTTTTTGCTTCTAAATACGTGGAATTTCTGTCTTTTTCCCCCAAAACAAAGAGAATTTCTGTCTTTTTTGCCCCAAAATAAGAAAAATTTGTGACTTATTACCCTGAAATAAGTGTAATTTGTGCAATTTTGCCACAAAATAAGAAAAATTTCTGCATTTTTGCCCCCAAATAAGTGGAATTTCAGCATTTTTACCTCAACATAAGGGGAATTTTGGCATTTTTGCCACAAAATATTAGGAAATTCTGCCTTTTCGCCCAAAAATAAAAAAATTTCACTTTTTTTCCCTGAAATAAGTGAAATTTCTGCAATTTTGCCGCAAAATAAGTGAAATTTCTGCAATTTTGCCCTAAAATAAGTGAAATTTCTGGAATTTTGCCCAAAATTAAGTGAAATTTCTGAATTTTGCCCCAAAATAAGGAGAATTTCTGTCTTTTTGCCCCAAGATATAGAGAATTTCTGCCTTTCTGCCCCACAATTAAGGGAATTTCTGCAGTTTTGCTCCAAAAAAAGGCGAATTTCTGCTTTTTTGCCTCTAAATAAGTGGAATTTCTGTCTTTTTCCCACAAAACAAAGGGAATTTCTGTTTTTTTTGCCCCAAAATAAGGAAAATTTCTGACTTATTACCCTGAAATAAGTGAAATTTCTGCAATGTTGCCCCAAAATAAGTCAAATTTCTGCAATTTTGCCCCAAAATAAAAGAAATTTCTGGAATTTTGCTCTAAAATAAGTGAAATTTCTGAGTTTTGCCCCAAAATAAGGAGAATTTCTGTCTTTTTGCCCCAACATATAGGGAATTTCTGCCTTTTTGCCCCACATTTGAAGGAATTTCTGCAATTTTGCTCCAAAATACGAGGAATTTCTGCCTTTTTGCCCGAAAATAAGAAGAATGCATACCCTTTTGCGATAAAAAAGTGAAATTAATTCATTTTTGCTCCAAAAAAAGAGGAAATTCTGATTTTTGCCTCAAAATAAGTAGAATTTCTGTCTTTTTCCTTCAAAACAAAGGAAATTTCTGTCATTTTTGCCCCAAAATAAAAAAAAATTTCTGACTTATTACCCTGAAATTAGTGAAATTGCTGCAATTTTGCCCCAAAATAAGGGAAATTTCTGCCTATTTGCCCCCAAATAATGGGAATTTCAGCCTTTTTACCTCAAAATAAGGGGAATTTCTGCCTTTTTGCCCCAAAATAAGAAAATTTCTCCTTTTTTTTGAAATAAGTGAAATTTCTGCATTTTGTCCCAAAATAAGTGAAATTTCTGTAATTTTGCCCCAAAATAATAGAAATTTCTGGAATTTTGCTCCAAAATAAGTAGAATTTCTGAGTTTTGCCCCAAAATAAGGAGAATTTCTGTCTTTTTGCCCCAACATATAGGGAATTTCTGCCTTTTTGCCCCACAATTAGGGGAATTTCTGCAATTTGCTCCAAAATACGAAGAATTTCTGCCTTTTTGTCCAAAAATAAAAAGAATGCATAACTTTTTGCCATAAAAAAGGGAAATTTCTTCATTTTTGCTCCAAAATAAGGGGAATTTCTGCTTTTTTGCCTCTAAATAAGTGGAATTTCTGTCTTTTTCCCCGAAAACAAAGGGAATTTCTGTCTTTTTTGCCCCAAAATAAGGAAAATTTCTGACTTATTACTCTGAAGTAAGTGAAATTTCTGCACTTTTGCCCCAAAATTAGAAAAATTTCTGCTTTTGCCACCAAAAAAGGGGAATTTCAGCATTTTTACCTCAAAATAAGGGTAATTTCTGCGTTTTTGCCACAAAATATTAGGAATTTCTGCCTTTTAGCCCAAAAATAAAGAAAATTTCTGCCTTTTTTCCCAGAAATAGGTAAAATTTCTGCAATTTTGCCCCAAAATAAGTGAAGTTTCTGCCATTTTGCCCCAAAATTATAAAAGTTTCTGGAATTTTGCCCCAATATAAGTGGAATTTCTGAGTTTTGCACCAAAATAAGGAGAATTTCTGTCTTTTTTCCCCAACATATAGGGAATTTCTGCCTTTTTGCCCCAAAATTAGGGGAATTTCTGCAATTTTGTTCCAAAATACGGGGAGTTTCTGCCTTTTTGCCCGAAAATAAGAAGAATGCATACCTTTTGCCATAAAAAAGGGAAATTTTTTCATTTTTGCTCCAAAATAAGGTGAATTTCTGCTTTTTAGCCTCTAAATAAGTGGAATTTCTGTATTTTTCCCCCAAAACAAAGGGAATTTCTGTTTTTTTTCCCCAAAATAAGGAAAATTTCTGACTTATTACCCTGAAATAAGTGAAATTTCTGCAATTTTGCCCCAAAATAAGGGAAATTTCTGCCTTTTTGCCTCCAAATAAGGGGAATTTCAGCCTTTTTACCTCAAAATAAGGGGAATTTCTGCATTTTTGCCACAAAATATTAGGAATTCCTGCCTTTTTGCCCCAAATTAAGGAAAATTTCTGCCTTTTTTCTTTGTAGCAAGTGAAATTTCTGCAATTTTGCCCCAAAATAAGTGAAATTTCTGCCTTTTTGTTCCAAAATAAGGAGAATTTCAGCCTTTTTACCTCAAAATAAGTAGAATTTCTGCATTTTTGCCTCAAAATATGGGAAATTTCTGACTTATTACCCTGAAATAAGTGAAATTCCTGCAATTTTGCCCCAAAATAATGGAAATTTCTGGAATTTTGCCCCAAAATAATGGAAATTTCTAAAATTTTGCCCCAAAATAAGTGGAATTTCTGAGTTTTGCCTCAAAATAAGGAGAATTTCTGTCTTTTTGCCCCACAATTAGGGGAATTTCTGCAATTTTGCTCCAAAATACGAGGAATTTCTGCCTTTTTCCCCGAAAATAAGAAGAATGCATACCTTTTTGCCATAAAAAAGGGAAATTTCTTCATATTTGCGCCAAAAGAAGGGGAATTTCTGCATTTTTGCCTCTAAATAAGTGGAATTTTTGACTTTTTCCCCGAATACAAAGGGAATTTCTGTATTTTTTGCTCCAAAAGAAGGAAATTTCTGAATTATTACCCTGAAATAAGAGAAATTTCTGCAATTTTTCCTTAAATAAGGGAAATTTCTGCCTTCTAGCACCCAAATAAGGGGAATTTCAGCCTTTTTACCTCAAAATAATGGAAATTTCTGCATTTTTGCCACAAAATATTAGGAGTTTCTGCCTTTTTGCCCCAAAATTAGAAAATTTTTTTCAATTTTGTACCAAAATAAAAGAAATTTCTGTCTTTTTGCCCCAAAATAAGAAAATTTCTTCTTTTCTTTCTGAAATAAGTGAAATTTCTGCAATTTTGCCCCAAAATAAGTGAAATTTCTGAGTTTTGCCCCAAAATAAAGAGAATTTCTGTCTTTTTGCCCCAACATATAGGGAATTTCTGCCTTTTAGCCCCACAATTAGGGGAATATCTGCAATTTTGCTCCAAAATACGGAAAATTTCTGCCTTTTTGTCCGAAAATAAGAAGAATGCATACCTTTTTGCCATAAAAAAGGGAAATTTCTTCATTTTTGCTCCAAAATAAGGGGAATTTCTGCTTTTTGCCTCTAAATAAATGGAATTTCTGTCTTTTTCTCTCAAAAAAAGGGAATTTCTCTCTTTTTTGACCCAAAATAAGGAAATTTTCAGACTTATTACCCTGAAATAAGTGAAATTTCTGCAATTTTGCCGCAAAATAAGGGAAATTTCTGCCTTTTTGCCCCCAAATAAGGGGAATTTCAGCCTTTTTACCTCAAAATAAAGGGAATTTCTGCATTTTTGCCCCAAAATATGGGAAATTTCTGCATTTTTGCCCCAAAATAAGAAAATTTCTGTCTTTTGTCCCTGAAATAAGTGAAATTTCTGCAATTTTGCCCCAAAATAAGGGAAATTTCTGCCTTTTTGCACCCAAATAAGGGGAATTTCAGCCTTTTTACCTCAAAATAAGGGGAATTTCTGAATTTTTGCCACAAAATATTAAGAATTTCTCCAATTTTGCCCCAAAATAAGTGAAATTTTTGCAATTTTGCCACAAAGTAAGAAAATTTCTGCTTTTTTCCCTGAAATAAGTGAAATTTATGAAATTTTGCCCCAAAATAGGTGAAATGTCTGCAATTTTGCCCCCAAAAAAGGGAAATTTCTGCTTTTTGCCCCTAAATAAGAGGAATTTCAGCCTTTTTACCTCAAAATAAGGGGAATTTTTGCATTTTTGCCCCAAAATATGGGAAATTTCTGCTTTTTTGCCCAAAATAAAAAAAAAGTTTGCAATTTTGTACCAAAATAAAAGAAATTTCTGCCTTTTTGCCCCAAAATAAAAAAATTTCTGCTTTTTTTCTTTTAAATAAGTTAAATTTGTACAATTTTGCCACAAAATAAGAGAAAATTCCTGGAATTTTTACCCTGATGTAAGTGAAATTTCTGCAATTTTGCCCCAAAATAAAAGAAATTTCTGCCTTTTTTCCCCCAAATAAGGGGAATTTCAGCCTTTTTACCTCAAAATAAGGGTAATTTATGCATTTTTGCCACAAAATATTAGGAATTTCTGCCCTTTTGCCACAAAATAAGGAAAATTTCTGTCTTTTTTCTCTGAAATAAGTCAAATTTCTGCAATTTTGCCCCAAAATAAGTGAAATTGCTGCAATTTTGCCCCAAAATAAGGGAAACTTCTTGAATTTTGCCCAAAAATAAGTGGAATTTCTGAGTTTTGTCTCAAAATAAGTAGAATTTCTGTCTTTTTGCCCCAACATATAGGGAATTTTTGCCTTTTTGCCCCACAATTAGGGGAATTTCTGCAATTTTGCTCCAAAATACGAGGAATTTCTGCCTTTTTGCCCGAAAATAAAAAGAATGCATACCTTTTGGCCATAAAAAAAAGAAATTTCTACATTTTTGCTCCAAAATAAAAGGAATTTTTGCTTTTTTGCCTCTAAATAAGTGGAATTTCTGTCTTTTTCCCCAAAAACAAAGGGAATTTCTGTCTTTTTGCCCCTAAATAAGGAAAATTTCTGAATTATTACCCTGAAATCAGTGAAATTACTGCAATTTTGCCCCAAAATAATGGAAATTTCTGCCTTTTGCCCCCAAATAATGGGAATTTCAGCCTTTTTACCTAAAAATAAGGGGGGTTTCTGCATTTTTGCCACAAAATATGGGAAATTTCTGACTTTTTGCCTAAAATAACAAAAATTTCTGCAATTTTGTACAAAAATATAGGTAATTTCTGCTTTTTTGCCCCAAAATAAAAAAAATTTCTGCTTTTTTTTGCCTGAAATATGTGAAATTTCTGCAATTTTGCCCCAAAATAAGTGGAATTTCTGAGTTTTGCCCCAAAATAAGTAGAATTTCTGTCTTTTTGCCCCAACATATAGGGAATTTCTGCATTTTTGCCCCACAATTAGGTTAATTTCTGCAATTTTGCTCCAAAATACAGGGAATTTCTGCCTTTTTGCCCGAAAATAAGAAGAAAGCACACCTTTTTGCCATAAAAAAGGGAAATTACTGCAATTTTGCTCCAAAATAAAGGGAATTTCTGCTTTTTTGCCTCTAAATAAGTAGAATTTCTGTCTTTTTCTCCGAAAAAAAGAGAATTTCTGTATTTTTGCCCCAAAATAAGGAAAATTTCTGACTTATTACCCTGAAATCAGTGAAATTTCTGCAATTTTGCCCCAAAATAAAGGAAATTTCTGCCTTTTTGCTCCCAAATAAGGGGAATTTTAGCCTTTTACCTCAAAATAAGGGGAATTTCTGCATTTTTGCCACAAAATATTAGGAATTTCTGCCTTTTTGCCCCAAAATAAGGAAAATTTCTGCCTTTTTTTCATGAAATAAGTGAAATTTCTGCAATGTTGCCCCAAAACAAGTGAAATTTCTGCAATTTTGCCCCAAAATAAGTGGAATTTCTGAGTTTTGTCCCAAAATAAGGAGAATTTCTGTCTTTTAGCCCCAACATATAGGGAATTTCTGACTTTTTGCCCCACAAGTAGGTTAATTTCTGCAATTTTGCTCCAAAATACGGAGAATTTCTGCCTTTTTGCCCGAAAATAAGAATTCATACCTTTTTGCCATAAAAAGGGGAAATTCCTGTAATTTTGCTCCAAAATAAGGGGAATTTCTGCTTTTTTGCCTCTAAATATGTGGAATTTCTGTCTTTTCCCCCCAAAACAAAGGGAATTTCTGTCTTATTTGCACCAAAATAAGGAAATTTTCT
Source organism: Micromys minutus (assembly GCF_963924665.1). Classification (NCBI taxonomy): domain Eukaryota; kingdom Metazoa; phylum Chordata; class Mammalia; order Rodentia; family Muridae; genus Micromys; species Micromys minutus. Next base: position 682,605 of record NW_027667150.1, read on the forward strand.
GACTTATTACCCTGAAATAAGTGAAATTTCTGAAATTTTGTCCCAAAATAAGGGAAATTTCTGCCTTTTTGCCCCCAAATAAGGGGAATTTCACACTTTTACCTCAAAATAAAGGGAATTTCTGCATTTTAGCCACAAAATATTATGAATTTCTGCATTTTTGCCCCAAAATAAGGAAAATTTCTGCCTTTTTTCCCTGAAATAAGTGAAATTTCTGCAATTTTGCCCCAAAATAAGGGAAATTTCTGCCTTTTTGCTTCCAAATAAGAAAATTTCTTCTTTTTTTTCTGAGATATGTGAAATTTCTGAAATTTTGCCCCAAAATAAGTGAAATTTCTACAATTTTGCCCCAAAATAAGTAAAATTTCTGGAATTTTGCCCCAAAATAAGTTGAATTTCTGAGTTTTGACCCAAAATAAGGAGAATTTCTGTTTTTTTGCCCCAACATATAGGGAATTTCTGCCTTTTTGCCTCACAATTAGGGGATTTTCTGCAATTTTGCCTCAAAAGAAGAGAAATTTCTGCCTTTTTTCCCTGAAATAAGTGGAATTTCTGCAATTTAGCCCCAAAATAAGAGAAATTTCTGCAATTTTGCCCCAAAATAAAAGAAATTTCTGCAATTTTGTACCAAAATAAAAGAAATTTCTGCTTTTTTGCCCCAAAATAAGAAAATTTCTGCTTTTTTTCCCTTAAATAAGTGAAATTTCTGCAATTTTGCCCCAAAATAAGCGAAATTTCTGGAATTTTGCCGCAAAATAAGTGGAATTTCTTAGTTTTGCCCCAAAATAAGGAGAATTTCTGTCTTTATGCCCCAATATATAGGAAATTTCTGCCTTTTTGCCCCACAATTAGAGGAATTTCTGCAATTTTGCTCCAAAATACGGGAAATTTCTGCCTTTTTGCCCCAAAATAAAAAGAATGCATAACTTTTTGCCATAAAAAAGGGAAATTTCTTCATTTTTGCTCCAAAATAAGGGGAATTTCTGCTTTTTTTGCCTCTAAATAAGTGGAATTTCTGTCTTTTTCCCTCAAAACAAAGGGAATTTCTGTCATTTTTGCATCAAAATAAAAAAAATTTCTGACTTATTACCCTGACATAAGTGAAATTTCTGCAATTTTGCCACAAAATAAAGGAAATTTCTCAATTTTGCCCCCAAATAAGGGGAATTTAAGCATTTTTACCTCAAAATAAGGGGAATTTTTGCATTTTTGCCCCAAAATATGGGAAATTTCTGCCTTTTTGCCCCCAAATAAGAAGAATTTCAGCCTTTTTACCTCAAAATAATGGAATTTCTGAATTTTTGCCACAAAATATTAGGAATTTCTGACCTTTTGCCCCCCAAATAAGAAGAATTTCAGCCTTTTTACCTCAAAATAATGGAATTTCTGAATTTTTGCCACAAAATATTAGGAATTTCTGCCCTTTTGCCCCAAAATAAGAAAAATTACTACCTTTTTTCCCTAAAATATGTGAAATTTCTGCAATTTTGCCCCAAAATAAGTGAAATTTTTGCAATTTTGCCACAAATAAGAAAATTTCTGCTTTTTTCCCTGAAATGAGTGAAATTTCTGCAATTTTGCCCCAAAATAGGTGAACTTTCTGCAATTTTGCCCCAAAATAAGGGAAATTTGTGCTTTTTGCCCCCAAATAAGGGGAATTTCAGCCTTTTTACCTCAAAATAAGGGGAATTTTTGCATTTTTGCCCCAAAATATGGGAAATTTCTGCCTTTTTGCCCAAAATTAAAAAAAAATTGAAATTTTGTACCAAAATAAAAAAAATTTCTGCCTTTTTGCCCCAAAATAAAAAAATTTCTGCATTTTTCCCTTAAATAAGTAAAATTTCTACAATTTTGCCCCAAAATAATGGAAATTTCTGGAATTTTTACCCTGAAGTAAGTAAAATTTCTGCAATTTTGCCCCAAAATAAGGGAAATTTCTGCCTTTTTCCCTCCAAATAAGGGAAATTTCAGCCTTTTTACCTCAAAATAAGGGTAATTTCTGCATTTTTGCCACAAAATATTAGGAATTTCTGCCCTTTTGCCCCAAAATAAGGAAAATTTCTGTCTTTTTTCTCTGAAATAAGTGAAATTGCTGCATTTTGCCCCAAAATAAGGGAAACTTCTTGAATTTTGCCCCAAAATAAGTGGAATTTCTGAGTTTTGCCCCAAAATAAGGAGAATTTCTGTCTTTTTGCCCCAACATATAGGGAATTTTTGCATTTTTGCCCCACAATTAGGGGAATTTCTGAAATTTTGCTCCAAAATACGGGGAATTTCTGCTTTTTTGCCCGAAAATAAGAAGAATGCATACCTGTTTGCCATTAAAAAGAGAAATTATTTCATTTTTGCTCCAAAATAAGGGGAATTTTTGCTTTTTTGCCTCTAAATAAGTGGAATTTCTGTCTTTTTCCCCCAAAACAAAGGGAATTTCTGTCTTTTTGCCCCAAAATAAGGAAAATTTCTGACTTATTACCCTGAAATCAGTGAAATTACTGCAATTTTTCCCCAAAATAAGGGAAATTTCTGCATTTTTGCCCCCAAATAATGGGAATTTCAGCCTTTTTACCTAAAAATTAGGGGAGTTTCTGCATTTTTGCCACAAAATATGTGAAATTTCTGACTTTTTGCCTAAAATAAGAAAAATTTCTGCAATTTAGTACAAAAATATAGGTAATTTCTGCTTTTTGGCCCCAAAATAAAAAAAATTTCTGCTTTTTTTTGCCTGAAATATGTGAAATTTCTGCAATTTTGCCCCAAAATAAGGGAAATTTCTGGATTTTTGCCCCAAAATAAATGGAATTTCTGAGTTTTGCCTTAAAATAAGGAGAATTTATGTTTTTTTGCCCCAACATATAGGGAATTTCTGCCTTTTTGCCCCACAATTAGGTTAATTTCTGTAATTTTGCTCCAAAATACGGGTAATTTCTGCCTTTTTGCCTGAAAATAAGAAGAAAGCACACCTTTTTGCCATAAAAAAGGGAAATTACTGCAATTTTGCTCCAAAATAAATGGAATTTCTGCTTTTTTGCCTCTAAATATGTAGAATTTCTATCTTTTTACCCCAAAACAAAGAGAATTTCTGTCTTTTTGCCCCAAAATAAAGATAATTTCTTAATTATTACCCTGAAATCAGTGAAATTTCTGCAACTTTGCCCTAAAATAAAGGAAATTTCTGCCTTTTTGCCCCCAAATAAGGGGAATTTTAGCCTTTTACCTCAAAATAAGGGGAATTTCTGCATTTTTGCCACAAAATATTAGGAATTTCTGCCTTTTTGCCCCAAAATAATGAAAATTTCTGCCTTTTTTCCATGAAATAAGTGAAATTTCTGCAATGTTGCCCCAAAACAAGTGAAATTTCTGCAATTTTGCCCCAAAATAAGTGGAATTTCTGAGTTTTGTCCCAAAATAAGGAGAATTTCTGTCTTTTAGCCCCAACATATAGGGAATTTCTGCCTTTTTGCCCCACAAGTAGGTTAATTTCTGCAATTTTGCTCTAAAATACGGGGAATTTCTGCCTTTTTGCCCGAAAATAAGAATTCATACCTTATTGCCATAAAAAGGGGAAATTCCTGTAATTTTGCTCCAAAATAAGGGGAATTTCTGCTTTTTTGCCTCTAAATATGTGGAATTTCTGTCTTTTCCCCCCAAAACAAAGGGAATTTCTGTCTTATTTGCACCAAAATAAGGAAATTTTTTGACTTATTACCCTGAAATAAGTGAAATTTCTGAAATTTTGTCCCAAAATAAGGGAAATTTCTGCTTTTTTGCCCCCAAATAAAAGGAATTTCACCCTTTTTCCTCAAAATAAAGGGAATTTCTGCATTTTTGCCACAAAATATTAGGAATTTCTGCATTTTTGCCCCAAAATAAGGAAAATTTCTGCCTTTTTTCCCTGAAATAAGTGAAATTTCTGCAATTTTGCCCCAAAACAAGTGAAATTTCTGCAATTTTGCCCCAAAATAATGGAAATTTCTGCAATTTTGTACCAAAATAAAAGAAATTTCTGCCTTTTTGCTTCCAAATAAGAAAATTTCTTCTTTTTTTTCTGAAATATATGAAATTTCTGAAATTTTGCCCCAAAATGAGTGATATTTCTACAATTTTGCCCCAAAATAAGTAAAATTTCTGGAATTTTGCCCCAAAATAAGTGGAATTTCTGAGTTTTGACCCGAAATAAGGAGAATTTCTGTTTTTTTGCCCCAACATATATGGAATTTCTGCCTTTTTGCCTCACAATTAGGGGAATTTCTGCAATTTTGCCTCAAAAGAAGAGAAATTTCTGCCTTTCTTCCCTGAAATAAGTGGAATTTCTGCAATTTAGCCCCAAAATAAGTGAAATTTCTGCAATTTTGCCCCAAAATAAGGGAAATTTCTGCAATTTTGTACCAAATAAAAGAAATTTCTGCTTTTTCACCCAAAATAAGAAAATTTCTGCTTTTTTTCCCTTAAATAAGTGAAATTTCTGCAATTTTGCCCCAAAATAAGTGATTTTCTGCAATTTTGCCCCAAAATAAGCGAAATTTCTGGAATTTTGCCGCAAAATAAGTGGAATTTCTGAGTTTTGCCACAAAATAAGGAGAATTTCTGTCTTTATTCCCCAACATATAGGGAATTTCTGCCTTTTTGCCCCACAATTAGAGGAATTTCTGCAATTTTGCTCCAAAATACGGGAAATTTCTGCCTTTTTGCCCCAAAATAAGAAGAATGCATACCTTTTTGCCATAAAAAAGGGAAATTTCTTCATTTTTGCTCCAAAATACGGGGAATTTCTGCTTTTTTTGCCTCTAAATAAGTGGAATTTCTGTCTTTTTCCCCCAAAACAAAGGGAATTTCTGTCTTTTTTGCCCCAAAATAAAAAAAATTTCTGACTTATTACCCTGACATAAGTGAAATTTCTGCAATTTTGCCCCAAAATAAGGGAAATTTCTCCATTTTTGCCCCCAAATAAGGGGAATTTCAGCTTTTTTACCTCAAAATAAGGGGAATTTCTGCATTTTTGCCCCAATAATGGGAAATTTCTGCCTTTTTGCCCCAAAATAAGAAAATTTCTGTCTTTTGTCACTGAAATAAGTGAAATTTCTGCAATTTTGCCCCAAAATAAGGGAAATTTCTGCCTTTTTTCCCCCAAATAAGAAGAATTTCAGCCCTTTTACCTCAAAATAAGGGGGATTTCTGAATTTTTGCCACAAAATATTAGGAATTACTGCCTTTTTGCCCCAAAATAAAAAAAATTTCTACCTTTTTTCCCTGAAATATGTGATATTTTTGCAATTTTGCCTCAAAATAAGTGAAATTTTTGCAATTTTGCCACAAAATAAGAAAATTTCTGCTTTTTTCCCTGAAATGAGTGAAATTTCTGCAATTTTGCCCCAAAATAGGTGAAATTTCTGCAATTTTGCCCCAAAATAAGGGAAATTTCTGCTTTTTGCCCCCAAATAAGGGGAATTTCAGCCTTTTTACCTCAAAATAAGGGGAATTTTTGCATTTTTGCTCCAAAATATGGGAAATTTCTGCCTTTTTGCTCAAAAAAAAATTTTGCAATTTTGTACCAAAATAAAAGAAATTTGTGCCTTTTTGCCCAAAAATAAAAAAATTTCTGCATTTTTCCCTTAAATAAGTAAAATTTCTACAATTTTGCCCCAAAATAAGGGAAATTTCTGGAATTTTCACCCTGAAGTAAGTGAAATTTCTGCAATTTTGCCCCAAAATAACGGTAATTTCTGCATTTTTGCCACAAAATATTAGGAATTTCTGCCCTTTTGCCCCAAAATAAGGAAAATTCCTGTCTTTTTTTTCTGAAATAAGTCAAATTTCTGCAATTTTGCCCCAAAATAAGTGAAATTGCTGCAATTTTGCCCCAAAATATGGGAAACTACTTGAATTTTGCCCCAAAATAAGTGGAATTTCTGAGTTTTGCCCCAAAATAAGGAGAATTTCTGTCTTTTTGCCCCAACATATAGGGAATTTCTGCATTTTTGCCCCACAATTAGGGGAATTTCTGCAATTTTGCTCCAAAATACGGGGAATTTCTGCGTTTTTGTCTGAAAATAGGAAGAATGCATACCTTTTTGCCATAAAAAGGGAAATTTCTTCATTTTTGCTCCAAAATAAGGGAAATTTCTGCTTTTTTGCCTCTAAATAAGTGGAATTTCTGTCTTTTTCCCCCAAAACAAAGGGAATTTCTGTCTTTTTGCCACAAAAGAAGGAAAATTTCCGACTTATTACCCTGAAATCAGTGAAATTACTGCAATTTTGCCCCAAAATAAGAGAAATTTCTGCCTTTTTGCCCCAAATAATGGGAATTTCAGCTTTTTTACCTAAAAATTAGGGGAGGTTCTGCATTTTTGCCACAAAATATGTGAAATTTCTGACTTTTTGCCTAAAATAAGAAAAATTTCTGCAATTTAGTACCAAAATATAGGTAATTTCTGCTTTTTGGCCCCAAAATAAAAAAAATTTCTCCTTTTTTTTTTGCCTGAAATATGGGAAATTTCTGCAATTTTGCCCCAAAATAAGTGAAATTTCTGCAATTTTGCCCCAAAATAAGGGAAATTTCTGGATTTTTCCCCAAAATAATTGGAATTTCTGAGTTTTGCCCCAAAATAAGGAGAATTTATGTCTTTTTGCCCCAACATATAGGGAATTTCTGCCTTTTTGCCCCACAATTAGGTTAATTTCTGCAATTTTGCTCCAAAATATGGGGAATTTCTGCCTTTTTGCCCGAAAATAAGAAGAAAGCACACCTTTTTGCCATAAAAAAGGGAAATTACTGCAATTTTGCTCCAAAATAAAGGGAATTTCTGCTTTTTTGCCTCTAAATAAGTAGAATTTCTGTCTTTTTACCCCAAAACAAAGAGAATTTCTGTCTTTTTGCCCCAATATAAAGATAATTTCTTACTTATTACCCTGAAATCAGTGAAATTTCTGCAATTATGCCCCAAAATAAAGGAAATTTCTGCCTTTTTGCCCCCAAATAAGGGGAATTTTAGCCTTTTACCTCAATATAAGGGGAATTTCTGCATTTTTGCCACAAAATATTAGGAATTTCTGCCTTTTTGCCCCAAAATAAGGAAAATTTCTGCCTTTTTTCCATGAAATAAGTGAAATTTCTGCAATGTTGCCCCAAAACAAGTGAAATTTCTGCAATTTTGCCCCAAAATAAGTGGAATTTCTGAGTTTTGTCCCAAAATAAGGAGAATTTCTGTCTTTTAGCCCAACATATAGGGAATTTCTGCCTTTTTGCCCCACAAGTAGGTTAATTTCTGCAATTTTGCTCCAAAATACGGGGAATTTCTGCCCGTTTGCCCGAAAATAAGAATTCATACCTTTTTGCCATAAAAAGGGGAAATTCCTGTAATTTTGCTCCAAAATAAGAGGAATTTCTGCTTTTTTGCCTCTAAATATGTGGAATTTCTGTCTTCCCCCCAATACAAAGGGAATTTCTGTTTTATTTGCACCAAAATAAGGAAATTTTCTGACTTATTACCCTGAAATAAGTGAAATTTCTGAAATTTTGTCCCAAAATAAGGTAAATTTCTGCCTTTTTGCCCCCAAATAAGAGGAATTTCACCCTTTTACCTCAAAATAAAGGGAATTTCTGCATTTTTGCCACAAAATATTAGGAATTTCTGCATTTTGCCCCAAAATAAGAAAAATTTCTGGAATTTTGCCCCAAAATAATTTGAATTTCTGAGTTTTGACCCAAAATAAGAAGAATTTCTGATTTTTTGCCCCAACATATAGGGAATTTCTGCCTTTTTGCCTTACAATTAGGGGAATTTCTGCAATTTTGCCTCAAAAGAAGAGAAATTTCTGCCTTTTTTCCCTGAAATAAGTGGAATTTCTGCAATTTTGCCCCAAAATAAGAGAAATTTCTGTAATTTTGCCCCAAAATAAGAAAAATATCTGCAATTTTGTACCAAAATAAAAGAAATTTCTGCATTTTTGCCCCAAAATAAGAAAATTTCTGCTTTTTTTCCCTTAAATAAGTGAAATTTCTGCAATTTTGCCCCAAAATAAGTGATTTTCTGCAATTTTGCCCCAAAATAAGCGAAATTTCTGGAATTTTGCCGCAAAATAAGTGGAATTTCTGAGTTTTGCCCCAAAATAAGGAGAATTTCTGTCTTTATGCCCCAACATATAGGGATCTTCTCCCTTTTTGCCCCACAATTAGAGGAATTTCTGCAATTTTGCTCCAAAATACGGGAAATTTCTGCCTTTTTGCCCCAAAATAAGAAGAATGCATACTTTTTTGCCATAAAAAAGGGAAATTTCTTCATTTTTGCTCCAAAATAAGGAAAATTTCTGCTTTTTTTGCCTCTAAATAAGTGGAATTTCTGTATTTTTCCCCCAAAACAAAGGGAATTTCTGTCTTTTTTGCCCCAAAATAAAAAAAATTTCTGATTTATTACCCTGACATAAGTGAAATTTCTGCAATTTTGCCCCAAAATAAGGGAAATTTCTCCATTTTTGCCCCCAAATAAGGGGAATTTCAGCCTTTTTACCTCAAAATAAGGGGAATTTCTGCATTTTTGCCCCAAAATATGGGCAATTTCTGCCTTTTTGCCCCAAAATAAGAAAATTTCTGTCTTTTGTTCCTGAAATAAGTGAAATTTCTGCAATTTTGCCCGAAAATAAGGGTAATTTCTGCCTTTTTGTTCCCAAATAAAAAGAATTTCAGCCTTTTTACCTCAAAATAAGAGGAATTTCTGAATTTTTGCCACAAAATATTAGGAATTTCTGCCTTTTTGCCCCAAAATAAGAAAAATTTCTCCCTTTTTTCCCTGAAATATGTGAAATTTCTGCAATTTTGCCCCAAAATAAGTGAAATTTTTGAAATTTTGCCACAAAATAAGAAAATTTCTGCTTTTTTCCCTGAAATAAGTGAAATTTCTGCAATTTTGCCCCAAAATAGGTGTAATTTCTGCAATTTTGCCCCAAAATAAGGGAAATTTCTGTTTTTTGCCCCCAAATAAGGGGAATTTCAGCCTTTTTACCTCAAAATAAGAGGAATTTTTGCATTTTTGCCCCAAAATATGGGAAATTTCTGCCTTTTTGCCAAAAATAAAAAAAAAATTTGCAATTTTGTACCAAAATAAAAGAAATTTCTGCCTTTTTGCCCCAAAATAAAAAAATTTCTGCATTTTTCCCTTAAATAAGTAAAATTTCTACAATTTTGCCCCAAAATAAGGGAAATTTTTGGAATTTTTACCCTGAAATAAATGAAAATCTGCAATTTTGCCCCAAAATAAGGGAAATTTCTGCCTTTTTCCCTTCAAATAAGGGGAATTTCAGCCTTTTTACCTCAAAATAAGAGTAATTTCTGCATTTTTGCCACAAAATATTAGGAATTTCTGCCCTTTTGCCCCAAAATAAGGAAAATTTCTGTCTTTTTTCTCTGAAATAAGTCAAATTTCTGCAATTTTGCCCCAAAATAAGTGAAATTGCTGCAATTTTGCCCCAAAATAAGGGAAACTTCTTGAATTTTGCCCCAAAATAAGTGGAATTTCTGAGTTTTGCCCCAAAATAAGGAGAATTTCTGTCTTTTTGCCCCAACATATAGGGAATTTTTGCCTTTTTGCCCCACAATTAGGGGAATTTCTGCAATTTTGCTCCAAAATACGGGGAATTTCTGCTTTTTTGCCCGAAAATAAGAAGAATGCATACCTTTTTGCCATTAAAAAGGGAAATTTCTTCATTTTTGCTCCAAAATAAGGGGAATTTCTGCTTTTTTGCCTCTAAATAAGTGGAATTTCTGTCTTTTCCCCCCAAAACAAAGGGAATTACTGTCTTTTTGCCCCAAAATAAGGAAAATTTCTGACTTATTACCCTGAAATCAGTGAAATTACTGCAATTTTTCCCCAAAATAAGGGAAATTTCTGCCTTTTTGCCCCCAGATAATGGGAATTTTAGCCTTTTTACCTAAAAATTAGGGGAGTTTCTGCATTTTTGCCACAAAATATGTGAAATTTCTGACTTTTTGCCTAAAATAAGAAAAATTTCTGCAATTTAGTACCAAAATATAGGTAATTTCTGCTTTTTGGCCCCAAAATAAAAAAAAATTCTGCTTTTTTTTGCCTGAAATATGTGAAATTTCTGCAATTTTGCCCCAAAATAAGTGAAATTTCTGCAATTTTGCCCCAAAATAAGGGAAATTTCTGGATTTTTGCCCCAAAATAAGTGGAATTTCTGAGTTTTGCCCCAAAATAAGGAGAATTTATGTCTTTTTGCCCCAACATATAGGGAATTTCTGCCTTTTTGCCCCACAATTAGGTTAATTTCTGCAATTTTGCTCCAAAATACGGGGAATTTCTGCCTTTTTGCCCGAAAATAAGAAGAAAGCACACCTTTTTGCCATAAAAAAGGGAAATTACTGCAATTTTGCTCCAAAATAAAGGGAATTTCTGCTTTTTTGCCACTAAATAAGTAGAATTTCTGTCTTTTTCCCCAAAAACAAAGAGAATTTCTGTCTTTTTGCCCCAAAATAAGGAAAATTTCTGACTTATTACCCTGAAATCCATGAAATTTCTGCAATTTTGCCCCAAAATAAAGGAAATTTCTGCCTTTTTGCCCCCAAATAAGGGGAATTTTAGCCTTTTACCTCAAAATAAGGGGAATTTCTGCATTTTGGCCACAAAATATTAGGAATTTCTGCCTTTTTGCCCCAAAATAAGGAAAATTTCTGCCTTATTTCCATGAAATAAGTGAAATTTCTGAAATGTTGCCCCAAAACAAGTGAAATTTCTGCAATTTTGCCCCAAAATAAGGGAAATTTCAGGTATTTTGCCCCAAAATAAGTGGAATTTCTGAGTTTTGTCCCAAAATAAGGAGAATTTCTGTCTTTTAGCCCCAACATATAGGGAATTTCTGCCTTTTTGCCCCACAAGTTGGTTAATTTCTGCAACTTTGCTCCAAAATACAGGGAATTTCTGTCTTTTTGCCTGAAAATAAGAATTCATACCTTTTTGCCATAAAAAGGGAAATTCCTGTAATTTTGCTCCAAAATAAGGGGAATTTCTGCTTTTTGCCTCTAAATATGTGGAATTTCAGTCTTTTCCCACCAAAGCAAAGGGAATTTCTGTCTTATTTGTACCAAAATAAGGAAATTTTCTGACTTATTACACTGAAATAAGTGAAATTTCTGAAATTTTGTCCCAAAATAAGGGAAATTTCTGCCTTTTTGCCCCCAAATAAGGGGAATTTCACCCTTTCACCTCAAAATAAAGGGAATTTCTGCATTTTTGCCACAAAATATTAAGAATTTCTGCATTTTTGCCCCAAAATAAGGAAAATTTCTGCCTTTTTTCCCTAAAATAAGTGAAATTTCTGCAATTTTGCCCCAAAATAAGTGAAATTTCTGCAATTTTGCCCCCAAATAAGGGAAATTGCTGCAATTTTGTACCAAAATAAAAGAAATTTCTGCCTTTTTGCTTCCAAATAAGAAAATTTCTTATTTTTTTTTCTGAAATATGTGAAATTGCTGAAATTTTGCCCGAAAATAAGTGAAATTTCTACAATTTTGCCCCAAAATAAGTGAAATTTCTGAAATTTTGCCCCAAAATAAGTGGAATTTCTGAGTTTTGACCCAAAATAAGGAGAATTTCTGTTTTTTTGCCCCAACATATAGGGAATTTCTGCTTTTTTGCCTCACAATTAGGGGAATTTCTGCAATTTTGCCTCAAAAGAAGAGAAATTTCTGCCTTTTTTCCCTGAAATAAGTGGAATTTCTGCAATTTTGCCACAAAATAAGTGAAATTTCTGCAATTTTGCCCCAAAATAAGGGAAATTTCTGCAATTTTGTACCAAAATGAAAAAAATTTCTGCTTTTTTGCCCCAAAATAAGAAAATTTCTGCTTTTTTTCTCTTAAACAAGTGAAATTTCTGCAATTTTGCCCCAAAATAAATGATTTTCTTCATTTTGCCCCAAAATAAGCGAAATTTCTGGAATTTTGCCGCAAAACTAGTGGAATTTCTGAGTTTTGCCCCAAAATAAGGAGAATTTCTGTCTTTATGCCCCAACATATAGGGAATTTCTGCTTTTTTGCCCCACAATTAGAGGAATTTCTGCAATTTTGCTCCAAAATACGAGAAATTTCTGCCTTTTTGCCCCAAAATAAGAAGAATGCATACCTTTTTGCTATAAAAAAGGGAAATTTCTTCATTTTTGCTCCAAAATAAGGGGAATTTCTGCTTTTTTTGCCTCTAAATAAGTGGAATTTCTGTCTTTTTCCCCCAAAACAAAGGGAATTTCTGTTTTTTTTCCCCAAAATAAAAAAAATTCTGAATTATTACCCTGACATAAGTGAAATTTCTGCAATTTTGCCCCAAAATAATGGAAATTTCTACATTTTTGCCCCCACATAAGGGGAATTTCAGCCTTTTTACCTCAAAATAAGGAGAATTTCTGCATTTTTGCCACAAAATATTAGGAATTTCTGCCTTTTTGCCCCAAAATAAGGAAAATTTCTGCCTTTTTTCCCTGAAATAATTGAAATTTCTGCAATTTTGCCCCAAAACAAGTGAAATTTCTGCGATTTTGCCCCAAAATAAGGGAAATTTCTGGAATTTTGCCCCAAAATAAGTGGAATTTCTGAATTTTGTCCAAAAATAAGGAGAATTTCTTCCTTCTTCCCCTAACATATAGGGAATTTCTGCTTTATTGCCCCAAAATTAGGGGAATTTCTGCAATTTTGCTCCAAAACACCTGGAATTTCTGCTTTTTAGCCCGAAAAGGAAAGGAATGTATACCTTTTGCCACAAAAAAAGCAATTTCTTAATTTTTGCTTAAAAATAAAGTGGAATTTCTGCTTTTTGCCTCTAAATAAGTGGAATTTCTGTATTTTTTCCCCAAAACAAAGGGAATTTCTGTCTTTCTTACCCAAAATAAGGAAAATTTCTGACTTATTACCATGAAATAAGTGAAATTTCTACAATTTTGTCTCAAAATAAGGGAAATTTCTGCCTTTTTGCCCCCAAATAAGGGGAAATTCAGCCTTTTTACCTCAAAATAAGGGGAATTTCTGCATTTTTGCCACAAAATATGAGAAATTTCTGCCTTTTTGCCCCAAAATAAGAAAATTTCTGCTTTTTTCCCTGAAATAAGTGAAATTTCTGCAATTTTGCCCCAAAATAAGTGAAATTTCTGCAATTTTGCCTCAAAATAAGGGAAATTTCTGGAATTTTGCCCCAAAATAAGTGGAATTTCTGAGTTTTTCCCCAAAATAAGGAGAATTTCTGTCTTTTTGCCCCAACATATAGGGAATTTCTGCCTTTTTGCCCCACAATTAGGGGAATTTCTGCAGTTTTGCCCCAAAATACAGGGAATTTCTGCCTTTTTGCCCCAAAATAAGAAGAATGCATACCTTTTTGCCAATAAAAAGGGAAATTTCTTCATTTTTGCTCCAAAATAAGGGGAATTTCTGCTTTTTTGCCTCTAAATAAGTGAAATTTCTGTATTTTCCCCCCCAAAAAATGTAATTTCTGTTTTTTTGCCCCAAAATAAGGAAAATTTCTGACTTATTACCCTGAAATAAGTGAAATTTCTGCAATTTAGCCACAAATTAAGGGAAATTTCTGCCTTTTTGTCCCCAAATAAGGGGAATTTCAGCCTTTTTACCTCAAAATAAGGGGAATTTCTGCATTTTACCCCTAAATAAGGAAAATTTCTGCCTTATTGCCCCAAAATAAGAAAATTTTTGCATTTTTTCCCTGAAATAAGCGAAATTTCTGCAATTTTGCCCCAAAATAAGTGAAATTTCTTCAATTTTGCCCCGAAATTAGAAAATTTCTGCTTTTTTTTCCTGAAATAAGTTAAATTTCTGCAATTTTGCCCCAAAATAAGTGAAATTTCTGCAATTTTGCCTCAAAATAAGGGAAATTTATGGAATTTTGCCCCAAAATAAGTTGAATATCTGAGTTTTGCCCCAAAATAAGAAGAATTTCTGTCTTTTTGCCCCAACATATAGGGAATTTCTGTCTTTCTGCAACACAATTTGGGGAATTTCTGCAATTTTGCTCCAAAATAAGGGGAATTTCTGCCTTTTTGCCCAAAAATAAGAAGTATACATACCTTTTTGCACTTAAAAAGTGAAATTTCTTCATTTTTGCTCTAAAATAAGGGAAATTTCTGCGTTTTGCCTCTAAAAAAGTGGAATTTCTGCCTTTTTCCCTCAAAACAAAGGGAATTTCTGTTTTTGGGCCCAAAATAAGGAAAATTTCTGACTTATTACCCTGAAATAAGTGAAATTTCTGCAATTTTGCCCCAAAATAAGAGAAATTTCTGCCTTTTTGCTCCCAAATAAGGAGAATTTCAGCCTTTTACCTCAAAATAAGTGAAATTTCTGCATTTTTGCCCCAAAATATTGGAAATTTCTGCCTTTTTGCCCCAAAATAAGAAAAAATTCTGCAATTTTGTAACACAATTAAGGAAATTTCTGCCTTTTGGCCCCAAAATAAGAAAATTTCTGCTTTTTTTCCTGACATAAGTGAAATTTCTGCAATTTTGCCCCAAAATAAGTTAAATTTCTGAGTTTTGCCCTAAAATAAGGAGAATTTCTGTCTTTTTGCCCCAACATATAGGGAATTTCTGCCTTTTTGCCCCACAATTAGGAGAATTTCTGCAATTTTGCTCCAAAATACGGGGAATTTCTGCCTTTTTTGTCCGAAAATAATAAGATTGCATAACTTTTTGCCATAAAAAAGGGAAATTCCTTCATTTTTGCTCCAAAATGAGGGGAATTTCTGCTTTTATGCCTCTAAATAAGTGGAATTTCTGTCTTTTTCCCCCAAAACAAAGGGAATTTCTGTCTTTTTTGCCCCAAAATAAAGAAAATTTCTGACTTATTACCCTGAAATAAGTGAAATTTCTGCACTATTGCCCCAAAATAATGGAAATTTCTGCCTTTTTACCCCTAAATAATGGGAATTTTAGCCTTTTTACCTCAAAATAAGGGGAATTTCTGCATTTTTACCCCAAAATATGGGAAATTTCTGCCTTTTTGCCCAAAATAAGAAAAATTTCAGCAATTTTGTACCAAAATAGGGAAATTTCTGCCTTTTTGCCCCAAAATAAGAAAATTTTGCTTTTTTTCCCTGAAATAAGTGAAATTTCTCCAATTTTGCCCCAAAATAAGTGAAATTTCTGCAATTTTGCCCCAAAATAAGGGAAATTTCTGGAATTTTGCCCCAAAATAAGTGGAATTTCTGAGTTTTGCCCCAAAATAATGAGAATTTCTGACTTTTTGCCCCAACATATAGGGAATTTCTGCCTTTTTGCCCTACAAGTAGGTTAATTTCTGCAATTTTGCTCCAAAATATGGGGAATTTCTGCCTTTTTGCCCGAAAATAAGAAGAATTCATACCTTTTTGCCATAAAAAAGGGAAATTTCTGTAATTTTGCTCCAAAATAAGAGGAATTTCTGCTTTTTTGCCTCTAAATATGTGGAATTTTTGTCTTTTTCCCCCAAAACAAAGGGAATTTCTGTCTTATTTGCACCAAAATAAAGAAATTTTCTGACTTATTACCCTGAAATAAGTGAAATTTCTGCAATTTTGTCCCAAAATAAGGGAAATTTCTGCCTTTTGCCCCCAAATAAGGGGAATTTCACCCTTTTCCCTCAAAATAAAGGGAATTTCTGCATTTTTGCCACAAAATAAGGAAAATTTCTGCCTGTTTTCCCTGAAATAAGTTAAATTTCTGCAGTTTTGCCCCAAAATAAGTAAAATTTCTGCAATTTTGCCCCAAAATATGAGAAATTTCTGCAATTTTGTACCAAAATAAAAGAAATTTCTGCCTTTTTGCTTCCAAATAAGAAAATTTCTTCTTTTTTTTCTGAAATATGTGAAATTTCTGAAATTTTGCCACAAAATAAGTGAAATTTCTACAATTTTGCCCCAAAATAAGTGAAATTTCTGGAATTTTGCCACAAAATAAGTGGAATTTTTGAGTTTTGACCCAAAATAAGGAGAATTTCTGTTTTTTGCCCCAACATATAGGGAATTTCTTCCTTTTTGCCTCACAATTAGGGGAATTATTGCAATTTTGCCCCAATAGAAGGGAAATTTCTGCCTTTTTTTCCTGAAATAAGTGGAATATCTGCAATTTTGCCCCAAAATAAGTGAAATTTCTGCAATTTTGCCCAAAATAAGAAAAATTTCTGCAATTTTGTACCAAAATAAAAGAAATTTCTGCCTTTTTGCCCCAAAATAAGAAAATTTTTGCTTTTTTTCCCTTAAATAAGTGAAATTTCTGCAATTTTCCTCAAAATAAGTAAAATTTCTGCAATTTTGCCCCAAAATAAGAGAAATTTCTGGAATTTTGCCGCAAAATAATTGTAATTTCTGAGTTTTGCCCAAAAATAAAGAGAATTTCTGACTTTATGCCCCAACATATAGGAAATTTCTGCCTTTTTGCCCCACAATTAAAGGAATTTCTGCAATTTTGCTCCAAAATACGGGAAATTTCTGCCTTTTTGCCCCAAAATAAGAATAATGCATACCTTTTTGCCATAAAAATGGAAATTTCTTCATTTTTGCTCCAAAATAAGGGGAATTTCTGCTTTTTTTGCCTCTAAATTAGTGGAATTTCTGTCTTTTTCCCCCAAAACAAAGGGAATTTCTGTTCTTTTTTGCCCCTAAATAAAAAAAATTTCTGACTTATTACACTGACATAAGTGAAATTTCTGCAATTTTGCCCGAAAATAAGGGAAATTTCTGCATTTTTGCCCCCAAATAAGGTGAATTTCAGCCTTTTTACCTCAAAATAAGGGGAATTTCTGCATTTTTGCCACAAAATATTAAGAATTTCTGCCTTTTTGCCCCAAAATAAGGAAAATTTCTTTTTTTTTTCACTGAAATAAGTGAAATTTCTGCAATTTTGCCCCAAAATAAGTGAAATTTCTGCAATTTTGCCCCAAAATAAGGGAAATTTCTGGAATTTTGTTCCAAAATATGTGGAATTTCTGAGTTTTGCCCCAAAATAAGGAGAATTTCTGTCTTTTTGCCCAACATATAGGAAATTTCTGCCTTTTTGCCCCACAAGTAGGTTAATTTCTGCAATTTTGCTCCAAAATACGGGGAATTTCTGCCTTTTTGCCCGAAAATAAGAAGAATTAATACCTTTTTGCCATAAAAAAGAGAAATTTCTGTTATTTTGCTCCAAAATAAGGGGAATTTCTGCTTTTTTGCCTCTAAATATGTGGAAATTCTGTCTTTTTCCCCCAAAACAAAGGGAATTTCTGTCTTATTTGCACCAAAATAAGGAAATTTTCTGACTTATTACCCTTAAATAAGTGAAATTTCTGCAATTTTGTCCCAAAATAAGGGAAACTTATGCCTTTTTGCCTCAAAATAAGAATAATGCATACCTTTTTGCCATAAAAATGGAAATTTCTTCATTTTTGCTCCAAAATAAGAGGAATTTCTGCTTTTTTTGCCTCTAAATTAGTGGAATTTCTGTCTTTTTCCCCCAAAACAAAGGGAATTTCTGTTCTTTTTTGCCCCTAAATAAAAAAATTTCTGACTTATTACACTGACATAAGTGAAATTTCTGCAATTTTGCCCGAAAATAAGGGAAATTTCTGCATTTTTGCCCCCAAATAAGGTGAATTTCAGCCTTTTTACCTCAAAATAAGGGGAATTTCTGCATTTTTGCCACAAAATATTAAGAATTTCTGCCTTTTTGCCCCAAAATATGAGAAATTTCTGCCTTTTTTCACTGAAATAATTGAAATTTCTGCAATTTTGCCCCAAAATAAGTGAAATTTCTGCAATTTTGCCCCAAAATAAGGGAAATTTCTGGAATTTTCTTCCAAAATATGTGGAATTTCTGAGTTTTGCCCCAAAATAAGGAGAATTTCTGTCTTTTTGCCCAACATATAGGAAATTTCTGCCTTTTTGTCCCACAAGTAGGTTAATTTCTGCAATTTTGCTCCAAAATAAAGGGGAATTTCTGCCTTTTTGCCCGAAAATAAGAAGAATTCATACCTTTTTGCCATAAAAAAGGGAAATTTCTGTTATTTTGCTCCAAAATAAGGGGAATTTCTGCTTTTTTGCCTCTAAATATGAGGAAATTCTGTCTTTTTCCCCCAAAGCAAAGGGAATTTCTGTCTTATTTGCACCAAAATAAGGAAATTTTCTGACTTATTAACCTTAAATAAGTGAAATTTCTGCAATTTTGTCCCAAAATAAGGGAAATTTATGCCTTTTTGCCCCCAAATAAGGGGAATTTCACCCTTTTACCTCAAAATAAAGGGAATTTCTGCATTTTTGCTACAAAATATTAGGAATTTCTGCATTTTTGCCCCAAAATAAGGAAAATTTCTGCCTTTTTTCCCTGAAATAAGTGAAATTTCTGCAGTTTTGCACCAAAATAAGTAAAATTTCTGCAATTTGTCCCAAAATATGGGAAATTTCTGCAATTTTGTACCAAAATAAAAGAAATTTCTGCCTTTTTGCTTCCAAATAAGAAAATTTCTTCTTTTTTTTCTGAAATGTGTGAAATTTCTACAATTTTGCCCAAAAATAAGTGAAATTTCTACAATTTTGCCCTAAAATCAGTGAAATTTCTGGAATTTTGCCCCAAAATAAGTGGAATATTTGAGATTTGCCCCAAAATAAGAAGAATTTCTGTCTTTTTGCCCCAACACATAGGGAATTTCTGCCTTTTTGCCCCAAAATTTGGGGAATTTCTGCAATTTTGCTCCAAAATAAGGGGAATTTCTGCCTTTTTGCCCAAAAATAAGAAGAATGCATACCTTTTTGCCCTTAAAAAGTGAAATTTCTTCATTTTTGCTCCAAAATAAGGGAATTTCTGCTTTTTTGCCTCTAAAAAAGTGGAATTTCTCCCTTTTTCCCCCAAAACAAAGGGAATTTCTGTATTTTGGCCCCAAAATAAGAAATATTTCTGACTTATTACCCTGAAATAAGTGAAATTTCTGCAATTTTGCCCCAAAATAAGAGAAATTTCTGCCTTTTTGCCCCCAAATAAGGGGAATTTCAGCCTTTTACCTCAAAATAAGTGAAATTTCTGCATTTTTGCCCCAAAATATGGGAAATTTCTGCTTTTTTGCCCCAAAATAAGAAAAAATTCAGCAATTTTGTAACAAAATTAAAGAAATTTCTGCCTTTTGGCCCCAAAAGAAGAAAATTTCTGCTTTTTTTTTTGAAATAAGTGAAATTTCTGCAATTTTGCCCCAAAATTAGTTAAATTTCTGAGTTTTGCCCTAAAATAACGAGAATTTCTGTCTTTTTGCCCCAACATATAGGGAATTTCTGCCTTTTTTCCCCACAATTATGGGAATTTCTGCAATTTTGCTCCAAAACGGGGAATTTCTGCCTTTTTTGTCCGAAAATAATAAGATTGCATAACTTTTTGCCATAAAAAAGGGAAATTTCTTCATTTTTGCTCCAAAATGAGGGAAATTTCTGCTTTTATGCCTCTAAATAAGTGGAATTTCTGCCTTTTTCCCCCAAAACAAAGGGAATTTCTGTTTTTGGGCCCAAAATAAGGAGAATTTCTGACTTATTACCCTGAAATAAGTGAAATTTCTGCAATTTTGCCCCAAAATAAGAGAAATTTCTGCCTTTTTGCTCCCAAATAAGGAGAATTTCAGCCTTTTACCTCAAAATAAGTGAAATTTCTGCATTTTTGCCCCAAAATATTGGAAATTTCTGCCTTTTTGCCCCAAAATAAGAAAAAATTCAGCAATTTTGTAACAAAATTAATAAATTTCTGCCTTTTGGCCCCAAAATAAGAAAATTTCTGCTTTTTTTCCTGACATAAGTGAAATTTCTGCAATTTTGCCCCAAAATAAGTTAAATTTCTGAGTTTTGCCCTAAAATAAAGAGAATTTCTGTCTTTTTGCCCCAACATATTAGGAATTTCTGCCTTTTTGCCCCACAATTAGGGGAATTTCTGCAATTTTGCTCCAAAATACGGGGAATTTCTGCCTTTTTTGTCCGAAAATAATAAGATTGCATAACTTTTTGGCATAAAAAAGGGAAATTCCTTCATTTTTGCTCCAAAATGAAGGGAATTTCTGCTTTTATGCCTCTAAATAAGTGGAATTTCTGTCTTTTTCCCCCAAAACAAAGGGAATTTCTGTCTTTTTTGCCCCAAAATAAAGAAAATTTCTTACTTATTACCCTGAAATAGTGAAATTTCTGCACTTTTGCCCCAAAATAATGGAAATTTCTGCCTTTTTACCCCCAAATAAGGGGAATTTCAGCCTTTTTACCTCAAAATAAAGGGAATTTCTGCATTTTTACCCCAAAATATGGGAAATTTCTGCCTTTTTGCCCAAAATAAGAAAAATTTCAGCAATTTTGTAGAAAAATATGGGAAATTTCTGCCTATTTGCCCCAAAATAAAAAAAATTTGCTTTTTTTCCTTGAAATAAGTAAAATTTCTCCAATTTTGCCCCAAAATAAATGAAATTTCTGCAATTTTGCCCCAAAATAAGGGAAATTTCTAAAATTTTGCCCCAAAATATGTGGAATTTCTGAATTTTGCCCCAAAATAAGGAGAATTTCTGTCTTTTTGCCCCAACATATAGGGAATTTCTGCCTTTTTTCCCCACAAGTAGGTTAATTTCTGCAATTTTGCTCCAAAATACGGGGAATTTCTGCCTTTTTCCCGAAAATAAGAAGAATTCATAACTTTTTGCCATAAAAAAAGGAAATTTCTGTTATTTTGCTCCAAAATAAGGGGAATTTCTGCTTTTTTGCCTTTAAATATGTGGAATTTCTGTCTTTTTCCCCCAAAACAAAAGGAATTTCTGTCTTATTTGCACCAAAATAAGGAAATTTTCTGACTTATTACCCTGAAATAAGTGAAATTTCTGCAATTTTGTCCAAAAATAGGGGAAATTTCTGCCTTTTTTCCCCCAAATAAAGGTAATTTCACCCTTTTACCTCAAAATAAAGGGAATTTCTGCATTTTTGCCACAAAATATTAGGAATTTCTGCATTTTTGCCCCATAATAAGGAAAATTTCTGCCTTTTTTCTCTGAAATAAGTGAAATTTCTGCAATTTTGCCCCAAAATAAGTGAAATTTCTGCAATTTTGCCCCCAAATAAGGGAAATTGCTGCAATTTTGTACCAAAATAAAAGAAATTTCTGCCTTTTTGCTTCCAAATAGGAAAATTTCTTCTTTTTTTTTCTGAAATATGTGAAATTGCTGAAATTTTGCCCCAAAATAAGTGAAATTTCTACAATTTTGCCCCAAAATAAGTGAAATTTCTGGAATTTTGCTCCAAAATAAGTGGAATTTCTGAGTTTTGACCAAAAATAATGAGAATTTCTGTTTTTTTGTCCCAACATATAGGGAATTTCTGCCTTTTTGCCTCACAATTAGGGGAATTTCTGCAACTTTGCCTCAAAAGAAGAGAAATTTCTGCCTTTTTTCCCTGAAATAAGTGGAATTTCGGCAATTTTACCCCAAAATAAGTGAAATTTCTGCAATTTTGCCCCAAAATATGGGAAATTTCTGCAATTTTGTACCACAATAAAAGAAATTTCTGCTTCTTTGCCCCAAAATAAGAAAATTTCTGCTTTTTTTCTCTTAAATAAGTGAAATTTCTGCAATTTGCCCCAAAATAAGTGATTTTCTGAATTTTGCCCCAAAATAAGCGAAATTTCTGGAATTTTGCTGCAAAAATAGTGGAATTTCTGAGTTTTGCCCCAAAATAAGGAGAATTTCTGTCTTTATGCCCCAACATATAGGGAATTTCTGCTTTTTTGCCCCACAATTAGAGGAATTTCTGCAATTTTGCTCCAAAATACGAGAAATTTCTGCCTTTTTGCCCCTAAATAAGAAGAATGCATACCTTTTTGCCATAAAAAAGGGAAATTTCTTAATTTTTGCTCCAAAATAAGGGGAATTTCTGCTTTTTTTGCCTCTAAATAAGTGGAATTTCTGTCTTTTTCCCCCAAAACAAAGGGAATTTCTGTCTTTTTTGCCCCAAAATAAAAAAACATTCTGAATTATTACCCTGACATAAGTGAAATTTCTGCAATTTTGCCCCAAAATAAGGGAATTTCTACATTTTTGCCCCCAATAAGGGGAATTTCAGCCTTTTTACCTCAAAATAAGGAGAATTTCTGCATTTTTGCCACAAATTTAGGAATTTCTGCCTTTTTGCCCCAAAATAAGGAAAATTCCTGCCTTTTTTTCCTGAAATAATTGAAATTTCTGCAATTTTGCCCCAAAACAAGTGAAATTTCTGCGATTTTGCCCCAAAATAAGGGAAATTTCTGGAATTTTGCCCCAAAATAAGTGGAATTTCTGAGTTTTGTCCCAAAATAAAAAGAATTTCTTCCTTCTTCCCCTAACATATAGGGAATTTCTGCTTTATTGCCCAAAAATTAGGGGAATTTCTGCAATTTTGCTCCAAAACACGGGGAATTTCTGCTTTTTAGCCCGAAAAGGAAAGGAATGTATACCTTTTGCCACAAAAAAAGCAATTTCTTAATTTTTGCTTAAAAATAAAGGGGAATTTCTGCTTTTTCCTCTAAATAAGTGGAATTTCTGTCTTTTTTCCCCAAAACAAAGGTAATTTCTGTCTTTCTTACCCAAAATAAGGAAAATTTCTGACTTATTACCATGAAATAAGTGAAATTTCTACAATTTTGTCTCAAAATAAGGGAAATTTCTGTCTTTTTGCCCCCAAATAAGGTGAATTTCAGCCTTTTTACCTCAAAATAAGGGGAATTTCTGCATTTTTGCCACAAAATATGAGAAATTTCTGCCTTTTTGCCCCAAAATAAGAAAATTTCTGCTTTTTTCCCTGAAATAAGTGAAATTTCTGCAATTTTGCCCCAAAATAAGTGAAATTTCTGCAATTTTGCCTCAAAATAAGGGAAATTTCTGGAATTTTGCCCCAAAATAAGTGGAATTTCTGAGTTTTGCCCCAAAATAAGGAGAATTTCTGTCTTTTTGCCCCAACATATAGGGAATTTCTGCCTTTTTGCCTAACAATTAGGGGAATTTCTGCAGGTTTGCTCCAAAATACGGGGAATTTCTGCCTTTTTGTCCGAAATTAAGAAGAATGCATACCTTTTTGCCATAAAAAAGGGAAATTTCTTCATTTTTGCTCCAAAATAAGGGGAATTTCTGCTTTTTTGCCTCTAAATAAGTGGAATTTCTGTATTTCCCCCCCCCAAAAAAAGGTAATTTCTGTTTTTTTGCCCCAAAATAAGGAAAATTTCTGACTTATTACCCTGAAATAAGTGAAATTTCTGCAATTTAGCCACAAATTAAGGGAAATTTCTGCCTTTTTGTCCCCAAATAAGGGGAATTTCAGCCTTTTTACCTCAAAATAAGGGGAATTTCTGCATTTTACCCCCAAATAAGAAAAATTTCTGCCTTATTGCCCCAAAATAAGAAAATTTCTGCATTTTTTCCCTGAAATAAGCGAAATTTCTGCAATTTTGCCCCAAAATAAGTGAAATTTCTTCAATTTTGCCCCGAAATTAGAAATTTTCTGCTTTTTTTTCCTGAAATAAGTTAAATTTCTGCAATTTTGCCCCAAAATAAGTGAAATTTCTGCAATTTTGCCTCAAAATAAGGGAAATTTATGGAATTTTGCCCCAAAATAAGTGGAATTTCTGAGTTTTGCCCCAAAATAAGGAGAATTTCTGTCTTTTTGCCCCAACATATAGGGAATTTCTGCCTTTTTGCCCCACAATTAGGAGAATTTCTGCAGTTTTGCTCCAAAATACAAGGAATTTCTTCTTTTTAGCCCGAAAATAAGGGGAATGTATACCTTTTGCCACAAAAAAGGGATATTTCTTTATTTTTGCTCCGAAATAAGGAGAATTTCTGCTTTTTTGCCTCTAAATAAGTGGAATTTATCTCTTTTTCCCCCAAAACAAAGGGAATTTCTGTGTTTTTTGCCCGAAAATAAGGAAAATTTCTGATTTATTACCCTGAAATAAGTGAAATTTCTGCAATTTAGCATCAAAATAAGGGAAATTTCTGCCTTTTTGCTCCCAAATAAGGGGAATTTCAGTCTATTTAACTCAAAATAAGGGGAATTTCTGCATTTTTGCCCCAAAATTTGAGAAATTTCTGCCTTTTTGCCCAAAATAAGAAAATTTTCTGCAATTTTGTATCAAAATAAAATAAATTTCTGCCTTTTTGCCACAAAATAAGAAAATTTCTGCTTTTTTTTTCTGAAATAAGTGAAATTTCTGCAATTTGCCACAAAATAAGTAAAATTTTTGCAATTTTGCCCCAAAATAAAAGAAATTTCTGGAATTTTGCCCCAAAATAAGAGGAATTTTCGAGTTTTTCCCCAAAATAAGGAGAATTTCTGTCTTTTTGCCAAAAAATATAGGGAATTTCTGCCTTTTTGCCCCACAATTAGAAGAATTTCTGCAATTTTGCTCCAAAATACAGGAAATTTCTTCCTTTTTGCCCAAAAATAAGAAGAATGCATACCTTTTTGCCATAAAAAAGGGAACAATCTGCAATTTTGCTCCAAAATAAGGAGGTTTTCTGCTTTTTTGCCTCTAAATAAGTGGAATTTCTATTTTTCCCCCAAAACAAAGGGAATTTCTGTCTTTTTTGCCCCAAAATAAGGAAAATTTCTGACATATTACCCTGAAATATGTTAAATTTCTGCAATTTTGCCCCAAAATAAGAGAAATTTCAGCCTTTTTGCCCCCAAATAAGAGGAATTTCAGCTTTTTTACCTTAAACTATGGGGAATTTCTGCGTTTTTGCCCCAAAATAAAGAAAATTTCTGCCTTTTGTCTCTGAAATATGTGAAATTTCTGCAATTTTGGTCCATAATAAGTGAAATTTCTGCAATTTTGCCCCAAAATAAGGGAAATTTCTGGAATTATGCCCCAAAATAAATGGAATTTCTGAGTTTTGCCTCAAAATAAGAAGAATTTCTGTCTTTTTGCCCTAACATAAAAGGAATTTCTGCCTTTTTGCCCCACAATTAGGGGAATTTCTGCAATTTTGCTCCAAAATACAGGGAATTTCTGCTTTTTAGCCCGAAAATAAGGGGAATGTATACCTTTTGCCACAAAAAAATGGAAATTTCTTCATTTTTGCTCCAAAATAAGGGGAATTTCTGCTTTTTACCCCTAAATAAGTGGAATTTCTGTCTTTTTCCCCCAAAACAAAGGGAATTTCTGTCTTTTTTGCCCCAAAATAAGGAAAATTTCTGACTTAATACCCTGAAATAAGTGAAATTTCTGCAATTTTGCCTCAAAATAAGGGAAATTTCTGCCTTTTTGCCCCCAAATAAGGGGAATTTCTGCCTTTTTGTCCCAAAATAAGAAATATTTCTGCAATTTTGTACAAAATAAAAGAAATTTCTGCCTTTTTGCCCCAAAATAAGAAAATTTCTGCTTATTTTCTGAAATAAGTGAAATTTGTGCAATTTTGCCCTAAAATAAGTGAAATTTCTGCAATTTTGCCCCAAAATAAGGGAAATATCTGCCTTTTGGCACACAAATATGAAGAATTTCAGCCTTTTTACCTCAAAATAATAGGAATTTCTGTATTTTTGCCACAAAATATTAAGAATTTTTGCCTTTTTGCCCCAAAATAAGGAAAATTTCTGACTTTTTGCCCTGAAATAAGTTAAATTTCTAAATTTTTTCCCCAAAATAATGTAAATGTCTGCTTTTTGTTCCAAAATAAAGGGAATTTCATACTTTTTGCCCCCAAATAAAAGGAATTTCAGCCTTTTTACCTCAAAATAAGGGGAATTTCTGCATTTTGAACCAAAATATGGGAAATTTCTGCCTTTTTGCCCAAAATAAGAAAAATTTCTGTTATTTTGTAACATAATAAAAGAAATTTCTGTTTTTTCGCCCCAAAATAAGAAAATTTCTTCTTTTTTTCCCTGAAATAATTGAAATTTCTGCAATTTTGCCCCAAAATGAGTGAAATTTCTGCAATTTTGCCCCAAAATAAGGGAAATTTCTTGAATTTTCCCCCAAAATAAGTGGAATTTCTGAGTTTTGACCCAAAATAAGAAGAATTTCTGTCTTTTTGCCCAAACATATAGGGAATTTCTGCCTTTTTGCCCCACAATTAGGGAAATTTCTGCAATTTTGCTGCAAAATACAGGGAATTTCTGCCTTTTTGCCCGAAAATAAGAAGAATGCATACCTTTTTGCCACAAAAAAGGGAAATTTCTGCAATTTTGCTCCAAAATAAGGGGAATTTCTGCTTTTTTGCCTCTAAATAAGTGGAATTTCTGTCTTTTTCCCCCAAAACAAAGGGAATTTCTGTACTTTTTGCCCCAAAATAAGAAAATTTCTGCTTTTTATCTCTGGAATAATTAAAATTTCTGCAATTTTGCCCCAAAATAAGTGAAATTTCTTCAATTTTACCCCAAAATATGGAAAATTTCTGGAATTTTGCACCAAAATAAGTGGAATTTCTGAGTTTTGCCCCAAAATAAGGAGAATTTCTGTCTTTTTTCCCCAACATATTGGGGATTTCTGCCTTTTTGCCTCACAATTATAGGAATTTCTGCAATTTTGCTTTAAAATACGGGGAATTTCTGCCTTTTTGCACGAAAATAAGAAGAATGCATACCTTTTTTCCATAAAAAAGGGAAATTTCTTCATTTTTGCTCCAAAATAATAGGAATTTCTGCTTTTTTGCCTCTAAATATGTGGAATTTCTGTCTTTTTCCCCCAAAACAAAGGGAATTTCAGTCTTTTTAGCCCCAAAATAAGGAAAATTTCTGACTTATTTCCCTGAAATAAGTGAAATTTCTGCAATTTTGCCCTAAAATAAGAGAAATTTCTGCCTTTTTGCTGCCAAATAAGGGGAATTTCAGTCTTTTTACCTCAAAATAATGGGAATTTCTGCATTTTTGCCCCAAAATAAGGAAAATTTCTGCCTTTTTGTCCCAAAAGATGAAAAATTTCTGAAATTTTGTACCAAAATAAAAGAAATTTCTGCCTTTTTGCCCCAAAATAAGAAAATTTCTGCTTTTTTTTCTGAAATAAGTGAAATTTCTGCAATTTTGCCCAAAAATAAGGGAATTTTCTGGAATTTTGCCCCAAAATAAGTGGAATTTCTGAGTTTTGCCCCAAAATAAGGAGAATTTCTGTCTTTTTGCCCTAACATATAAGGAATTTCTGCCTTTTTGCCCCACGATTAGGGGAATTTCTGCAATTTTGCTCCAAAATACGGGGAATTTCTGCTTTTTAGCTTGAAAAAAAAGTGGAATGTATAACTTTTGCCACAGAAAAGGAAAATTTCTTCATTTTTGCTCCAAAATAAGGGGAATTTCTGCTTTTTTGCCTATAAATAAGTGGAATTTCTGTCTTTTTCCCCCAAAACAAAGGGAATTTCTGTCTTTTTTGCCCCAAAATAAGGAAAATTTCTGACTTATTACCATGAAGTAAGTGAAATTTCTGCAATTTTGCCCCAAAGTAAGGGAAATTTCTGCCTTTTGGCCCCCAATTAAGGGAATTTCAGGCTTTTTGCCTCAAAATAATAGGAATTTCTGTATTTTTGCCACAAACAATTAAGAATTTCTGCCTTTTTGCCCGAAAATAAGGAAAATTACTGACTTTTTGCCCTGAAATAAGTTATATTTCTTAATTTTTTCCCCAAAATAATGGAAATGTCTGCTTTTTGTTCCAAAATAAAGGGAATTTCTTACTTTTTGCCCCCAAATAAAAGGAATTTCTACCTTTTTACATCAAAATAAGGGGAATTTCTGTATTTTTGACCCAAAATATGGGAAATTTCTGCCTTTTTGTTCAAAATAAGAAAAAATTCTGCTATTTTGTACCATAATAAAAGAAATTTCTGTATTTGCCCCAAAATAAGTAAATTTCTGCTTTTTTTTCTCTGAAATAATTGAAATTTCTGCAATTTTGCCCCAAAATGAGTGAAATTTCTCCAATTTTGCCCCAAAATAAGGGAAATTTCTGGAATTTTCCCCCAAAATAAGTGGCATTTCTGTGTTTTGTCCTAAAATAAGGAGAACTTCTGTCTTTTTGCCCCAACATATAGGGAATTTCTGCCTTTTTGCCCCACAATTAGGGGAATTTCTGCAATTTTGCTCCAAAATACGAGGAATTTCTGTTTTTTTGCCCGAAAAAAAGAAGAATGCATATCTTTTTGCTATAAAAAAGGGAAATTTCTGCAATTTTGCTCCAAAATAAGGGGAATTTCTGCTGTTTTGCCTCTAAATAAGTGGAATTTCTGTTTTTTCCCCCAAAACAAAGGGAATTTCTGTATTTTTTGCCCCAAAATAAGGAAAATTTCTGACTTATTACCCTGAAATAAGTGAAATTTCTGCAATTTTGCCCCAAAATAAGGGAAATTTCTGCCTTTTTGCCCCCAAATAAGAGAAATTTAAACATTTTTAACTCAAAATAAGGGGAATTTTTGCAATTTTGCCAAAATATTAGGAATTTCTGCCTTTTTGCCACAAAATAAGGAAAATTTCTGCTTTTTTTTCCCTGAAATAAGTGAAATTTCTGCAATTTTTGCCCCAAAATAAGTTAAATTTCTGTAATTTAGCCCCAAAATAAGGGAAATTTCTGAAATTTTGCTCCAAAATAAGTGGAATTTTTGAGTTTTGCCCCAAAATAAGGAGAATTTCTGTCTATTTGGCCCAACATATACGGAATTTCTGCCTTTTTGCCCGACAATTAGGGGAATTTCTGCATTTTTGCTGCAAAATACGGGGAATTTCTGCCTTTTTGACTGAAAATAAGAAGAATGCATACCTTTATGTCATAAAAAGGGAAATTTCTCCATTTATGCTCCAAAATAGGGAGAATTTCTGCTTTTTTGCCTCTAAATAAGTGGAATTTCTGTCTTTCTCCCCCAAAACAAAGGGAATTTCTGTCTTTTTTGCCCCAAATTAAGGAAAATTTCTGACTTATTACCCTGAAGTAAGTGAAATTTGTGCAATTTTGCCGCAAAATAAGGGAAATTTCTGCTTTTTTGCCCCCAAATAAGGGGAATTTCAGCCTTTTTACCTCTAAATAAAGGGAATTTCTGCATTTTTGCCAAAAATATTAGGAATTTCTGCCTTTTCGCCCCAAAATAAAGAAAATTTCTAAATTTTTGCCCTGAAATAAGTTAAATTTCTAAAATTTTTTCCCAAAATAAGAGAAATGTTTGCTTTTTGCCCCAAAATAATGGGAATTTCTTAAGTTTTGCCCCCAAATAAGGGGAATTTCAGCCTTTTTACCTCAAAATAAGGGGAATTTCTGCATTTTTGCCCCAAAATATGGGAAATTTCTGCCTTTTTGCCCCAAAATAAGAAAAATTTCTGCAATTTTGTACCAAAATAAAAGAAATTTCTGCCTTTTTGCCACAAAATAAGAAAATTTCTGCTTTTTTCTTCTGAAATAAGTGAAATTTCTTCAATTTTGCTCCAAAATAATTGACATTATTGCAATTTTGCCTCAAAATGAGGGAAATTTCTGGAATTTTGCTTCAAAATAAGTGGAATTTCTGAGTTTTGCCCCAAAATAAGGAGAATTTCTGTCTTTTTGCCCCAACATATAGGGAATTTCTGCTTTTTTGCCCAACAATTAGGGGAATTTTGCAATTTTGCTCCAAAATACGGGGGTTTTCTTTTTTTTTGTACGAAAATAAGAAGAATGCATACCTTTTTGCCATAAATAAAGGAAATTTCTTCATTTTTGCTCCAAAATAAATGGAATTTCTGCATTTTTGCCTTTAAATAAGTGGAATTTCTGTCTTTTTTCCCCAAAACAAAGGGTATTTCTGTCTTTTTTGCCCCAAAATAAGGAAAATTTCTGTCTTTATTCCCCAACATATAGGGAATTTCTGCCTTTTTGCCCCACAATTAGAGGAATTTCTGCAATTTTGCTCCAAAATACGGGAAATTTCTGCCTTTTTGCCCCAAAATAAGAAGAATGCATACCTTTTTGCCATAAAAAAGGGAAATTTCTTCATTTTTGCTCCAAAATACGGGGAATTTCTGCTTTTTTTGCCTCTAAATAAGTGGAATTTCTGTCTTTTTCCCCCAAAACAAAGGGAATTTCTGTCTTTTTTGCCCCAAAATAAAAAAAATTTCTGACTTATTACCCTGACATAAGTGAAATTTCTGCAATTTTGCCCCAAAATAAGGGAAATTTCTCCATTTTTGCCCCCAAATAAGGGGAATTTCAGCTTTTTTACCTCAAAATAAGGGGAATTTCTGCATTTTTGCCCCAATAATGGGAAATTTCTGCCTTTTTGCCCCAAAATAAGAAAATTTCTGTCTTTTGTCACTGAAATAAGTGAAATTTCTGCAATTTTGCCCCAAAATAAGGGAAATTTCTGCCTTTTTTCCCCCAAATAAGAAGAATTTCAGCCCTTTTACCTCAAAATAAGGGGGATTTCTGAATTTTTGCCACAAAATATTAGGAATTACTGCCTTTTTGCCCCAAAATAAAAAAAATTTCTACCTTTTTTCCCTGAAATATGTGATATTTTTGCAATTTTGCCTCAAAATAAGTGAAATTTTTGCAATTTTGCCACAAAATAAGAAAATTTCTGCTTTTTTCCCTGAAATGAGTGAAATTTCTGCAATTTTGCCCCAAAATAGGTGAAATTTCTGCAATTTTGCCCCAAAATAAGGGAAATTTCTGCTTTTTGCCCCCAAATAAGGGGAATTTCAGCCTTTTTACCTCAAAATAAGGGGAATTTTTGCATTTTTGCTCCAAAATATGGGAAATTTCTGCCTTTTTGCTCAAAAAAAAATTTTGCAATTTTGTACCAAAATAAAAGAAATTTGTGCCTTTTTGCCCAAAAATAAAAAAATTTCTGCATTTTTCCCTTAAATAAGTAAAATTTCTACAATTTTGCCCCAAAATAAGGGAAATTTCTGGAATTTTCACCCTGAAGTAAGTGAAATTTCTGCAATTTTGCCCCAAAATAACGGTAATTTCTGCATTTTTGCCACAAAATATTAGGAATTTCTGCCCTTTTGCCCCAAAATAAGGAAAATTCCTGTCTTTTTTTTCTGAAATAAGTCAAATTTCTGCAATTTTGCCCCAAAATAAGTGAAATTGCTGCAATTTTGCCCCAAAATATGGGAAACTACTTGAATTTTGCCCCAAAATAAGTGGAATTTCTGAGTTTTGCCCCAAAATAAGGAGAATTTCTGTCTTTTTGCCCCAACATATAGGGAATTTCTGCATTTTTGCCCCACAATTAGGGGAATTTCTGCAATTTTGCTCCAAAATACGGGGAATTTCTGCGTTTTTGTCTGAAAATAGGAAGAATGCATACCTTTTTGCCATAAAAAGGGAAATTTCTTCATTTTTGCTCCAAAATAAGGGAAATTTCTGCTTTTTTGCCTCTAAATAAGTGGAATTTCTGTCTTTTTCCCCCAAAACAAAGGGAATTTCTGTCTTTTTGCCACAAAAGAAGGAAAATTTCCGACTTATTACCCTGAAATCAGTGAAATTACTGCAATTTTGCCCCAAAATAAGAGAAATTTCTGCCTTTTTGCCCCAAATAATGGGAATTTCAGCTTTTTTACCTAAAAATTAGGGGAGGTTCTGCATTTTTGCCACAAAATATGTGAAATTTCTGACTTTTTGCCTAAAATAAGAAAAATTTCTGCAATTTAGTACCAAAATATAGGTAATTTCTGCTTTTTGGCCCCAAAATAAAAAAAATTTCTCCTTTTTTTTTTGCCTGAAATATGGGAAATTTCTGCAATTTTGCCCCAAAATAAGTGAAATTTCTGCAATTTTGCCCCAAAATAAGGGAAATTTCTGGATTTTTCCCCAAAATAATTGGAATTTCTGAGTTTTGCCCCAAAATAAGGAGAATTTATGTCTTTTTGCCCCAACATATAGGGAATTTCTGCCTTTTTGCCCCACAATTAGGTTAATTTCTGCAATTTTGCTCCAAAATATGGGGAATTTCTGCCTTTTTGCCCGAAAATAAGAAGAAAGCACACCTTTTTGCCATAAAAAAGGGAAATTACTGCAATTTTGCTCCAAAATAAAGGGAATTTCTGCTTTTTTGCCTCTAAATAAGTAGAATTTCTGTCTTTTTACCCCAAAACAAAGAGAATTTCTGTCTTTTTGCCCCAATATAAAGATAATTTCTTACTTATTACCCTGAAATCAGTGAAATTTCTGCAATTATGCCCCAAAATAAAGGAAATTTCTGCCTTTTTGCCCCCAAATAAGGGGAATTTTAGCCTTTTACCTCAATATAAGGGGAATTTCTGCATTTTTGCCACAAAATATTAGGAATTTCTGCCTTTTTGCCCCAAAATAAGGAAAATTTCTGCCTTTTTTCCATGAAATAAGTGAAATTTCTGCAATGTTGCCCCAAAACAAGTGAAATTTCTGCAATTTTGCCCCAAAATAAGTGGAATTTCTGAGTTTTGTCCCAAAATAAGGAGAATTTCTGTCTTTTAGCCCAACATATAGGGAATTTCTGCCTTTTTGCCCCACAAGTAGGTTAATTTCTGCAATTTTGCTCCAAAATACGGGGAATTTCTGCCCGTTTGCCCGAAAATAAGAATTCATACCTTTTTGCCATAAAAAGGGGAAATTCCTGTAATTTTGCTCCAAAATAAGAGGAATTTCTGCTTTTTTGCCTCTAAATATGTGGAATTTCTGTCTTCCCCCCAATACAAAGGGAATTTCTGTTTTATTTGCACCAAAATAAGGAAATTTTCTGACTTATTACCCTGAAATAAGTGAAATTTCTGAAATTTTGTCCCAAAATAAGGTAAATTTCTGCCTTTTTGCCCCCAAATAAGAGGAATTTCACCCTTTTACCTCAAAATAAAGGGAATTTCTGCATTTTTGCCACAAAATATTAGGAATTTCTGCATTTTGCCCCAAAATAAGAAAAATTTCTGGAATTTTGCCCCAAAATAATTTGAATTTCTGAGTTTTGACCCAAAATAAGAAGAATTTCTGATTTTTTGCCCCAACATATAGGGAATTTCTGCCTTTTTGCCTTACAATTAGGGGAATTTCTGCAATTTTGCCTCAAAAGAAGAGAAATTTCTGCCTTTTTTCCCTGAAATAAGTGGAATTTCTGCAATTTTGCCCCAAAATAAGAGAAATTTCTGTAATTTTGCCCCAAAATAAGAAAAATATCTGCAATTTTGTACCAAAATAAAAGAAATTTCTGCATTTTTGCCCCAAAATAAGAAAATTTCTGCTTTTTTTCCCTTAAATAAGTGAAATTTCTGCAATTTTGCCCCAAAATAAGTGATTTTCTGCAATTTTGCCCCAAAATAAGCGAAATTTCTGGAATTTTGCCGCAAAATAAGTGGAATTTCTGAGTTTTGCCCCAAAATAAGGAGAATTTCTGTCTTTATGCCCCAACATATAGGGATCTTCTCCCTTTTTGCCCCACAATTAGAGGAATTTCTGCAATTTTGCTCCAAAATACGGGAAATTTCTGCCTTTTTGCCCCAAAATAAGAAGAATGCATACTTTTTTGCCATAAAAAAGGGAAATTTCTTCATTTTTGCTCCAAAATAAGGAAAATTTCTGCTTTTTTTGCCTCTAAATAAGTGGAATTTCTGTATTTTTCCCCCAAAACAAAGGGAATTTCTGTCTTTTTTGCCCCAAAATAAAAAAAATTTCTGATTTATTACCCTGACATAAGTGAAATTTCTGCAATTTTGCCCCAAAATAAGGGAAATTTCTCCATTTTTGCCCCCAAATAAGGGGAATTTCAGCCTTTTTACCTCAAAATAAGGGGAATTTCTGCATTTTTGCCCCAAAATATGGGCAATTTCTGCCTTTTTGCCCCAAAATAAGAAAATTTCTGTCTTTTGTTCCTGAAATAAGTGAAATTTCTGCAATTTTGCCCGAAAATAAGGGTAATTTCTGCCTTTTTGTTCCCAAATAAAAAGAATTTCAGCCTTTTTACCTCAAAATAAGAGGAATTTCTGAATTTTTGCCACAAAATATTAGGAATTTCTGCCTTTTTGCCCCAAAATAAGAAAAATTTCTCCCTTTTTTCCCTGAAATATGTGAAATTTCTGCAATTTTGCCCCAAAATAAGTGAAATTTTTGAAATTTTGCCACAAAATAAGAAAATTTCTGCTTTTTTCCCTGAAATAAGTGAAATTTCTGCAATTTTGCCCCAAAATAGGTGTAATTTCTGCAATTTTGCCCCAAAATAAGGGAAATTTCTGTTTTTTGCCCCCAAATAAGGGGAATTTCAGCCTTTTTACCTCAAAATAAGAGGAATTTTTGCATTTTTGCCCCAAAATATGGGAAATTTCTGCCTTTTTGCCAAAAATAAAAAAAAAATTTGCAATTTTGTACCAAAATAAAAGAAATTTCTGCCTTTTTGCCCCAAAATAAAAAAATTTCTGCATTTTTCCCTTAAATAAGTAAAATTTCTACAATTTTGCCCCAAAATAAGGGAAATTTTTGGAATTTTTACCCTGAAATAAATGAAAATCTGCAATTTTGCCCCAAAATAAGGGAAATTTCTGCCTTTTTCCCTTCAAATAAGGGGAATTTCAGCCTTTTTACCTCAAAATAAGAGTAATTTCTGCATTTTTGCCACAAAATATTAGGAATTTCTGCCCTTTTGCCCCAAAATAAGGAAAATTTCTGTCTTTTTTCTCTGAAATAAGTCAAATTTCTGCAATTTTGCCCCAAAATAAGTGAAATTGCTGCAATTTTGCCCCAAAATAAGGGAAACTTCTTGAATTTTGCCCCAAAATAAGTGGAATTTCTGAGTTTTGCCCCAAAATAAGGAGAATTTCTGTCTTTTTGCCCCAACATATAGGGAATTTTTGCCTTTTTGCCCCACAATTAGGGGAATTTCTGCAATTTTGCTCCAAAATACGGGGAATTTCTGCTTTTTTGCCCGAAAATAAGAAGAATGCATACCTTTTTGCCATTAAAAAGGGAAATTTCTTCATTTTTGCTCCAAAATAAGGGGAATTTCTGCTTTTTTGCCTCTAAATAAGTGGAATTTCTGTCTTTTCCCCCCAAAACAAAGGGAATTACTGTCTTTTTGCCCCAAAATAAGGAAAATTTCTGACTTATTACCCTGAAATCAGTGAAATTACTGCAATTTTTCCCCAAAATAAGGGAAATTTCTGCCTTTTTGCCCCCAGATAATGGGAATTTTAGCCTTTTTACCTAAAAATTAGGGGAGTTTCTGCATTTTTGCCACAAAATATGTGAAATTTCTGACTTTTTGCCTAAAATAAGAAAAATTTCTGCAATTTAGTACCAAAATATAGGTAATTTCTGCTTTTTGGCCCCAAAATAAAAAAAAATTCTGCTTTTTTTTGCCTGAAATATGTGAAATTTCTGCAATTTTGCCCCAAAATAAGTGAAATTTCTGCAATTTTGCCCCAAAATAAGGGAAATTTCTGGATTTTTGCCCCAAAATAAGTGGAATTTCTGAGTTTTGCCCCAAAATAAGGAGAATTTATGTCTTTTTGCCCCAACATATAGGGAATTTCTGCCTTTTTGCCCCACAATTAGGTTAATTTCTGCAATTTTGCTCCAAAATACGGGGAATTTCTGCCTTTTTGCCCGAAAATAAGAAGAAAGCACACCTTTTTGCCATAAAAAAGGGAAATTACTGCAATTTTGCTCCAAAATAAAGGGAATTTCTGCTTTTTTGCCACTAAATAAGTAGAATTTCTGTCTTTTTCCCCAAAAACAAAGAGAATTTCTGTCTTTTTGCCCCAAAATAAGGAAAATTTCTGACTTATTACCCTGAAATCCATGAAATTTCTGCAATTTTGCCCCAAAATAAAGGAAATTTCTGCCTTTTTGCCCCCAAATAAGGGGAATTTTAGCCTTTTACCTCAAAATAAGGGGAATTTCTGCATTTTGGCCACAAAATATTAGGAATTTCTGCCTTTTTGCCCCAAAATAAGGAAAATTTCTGCCTTATTTCCATGAAATAAGTGAAATTTCTGAAATGTTGCCCCAAAACAAGTGAAATTTCTGCAATTTTGCCCCAAAATAAGGGAAATTTCAGGTATTTTGCCCCAAAATAAGTGGAATTTCTGAGTTTTGTCCCAAAATAAGGAGAATTTCTGTCTTTTAGCCCCAACATATAGGGAATTTCTGCCTTTTTGCCCCACAAGTTGGTTAATTTCTGCAACTTTGCTCCAAAATACAGGGAATTTCTGTCTTTTTGCCTGAAAATAAGAATTCATACCTTTTTGCCATAAAAAGGGAAATTCCTGTAATTTTGCTCCAAAATAAGGGGAATTTCTGCTTTTTGCCTCTAAATATGTGGAATTTCAGTCTTTTCCCACCAAAGCAAAGGGAATTTCTGTCTTATTTGTACCAAAATAAGGAAATTTTCTGACTTATTACACTGAAATAAGTGAAATTTCTGAAATTTTGTCCCAAAATAAGGGAAATTTCTGCCTTTTTGCCCCCAAATAAGGGGAATTTCACCCTTTCACCTCAAAATAAAGGGAATTTCTGCATTTTTGCCACAAAATATTAAGAATTTCTGCATTTTTGCCCCAAAATAAGGAAAATTTCTGCCTTTTTTCCCTAAAATAAGTGAAATTTCTGCAATTTTGCCCCAAAATAAGTGAAATTTCTGCAATTTTGCCCCCAAATAAGGGAAATTGCTGCAATTTTGTACCAAAATAAAAGAAATTTCTGCCTTTTTGCTTCCAAATAAGAAAATTTCTTATTTTTTTTTCTGAAATATGTGAAATTGCTGAAATTTTGCCCGAAAATAAGTGAAATTTCTACAATTTTGCCCCAAAATAAGTGAAATTTCTGAAATTTTGCCCCAAAATAAGTGGAATTTCTGAGTTTTGACCCAAAATAAGGAGAATTTCTGTTTTTTTGCCCCAACATATAGGGAATTTCTGCTTTTTTGCCTCACAATTAGGGGAATTTCTGCAATTTTGCCTCAAAAGAAGAGAAATTTCTGCCTTTTTTCCCTGAAATAAGTGGAATTTCTGCAATTTTGCCACAAAATAAGTGAAATTTCTGCAATTTTGCCCCAAAATAAGGGAAATTTCTGCAATTTTGTACCAAAATAAAAAAAATTTCTGCTTTTTTGCCCCAAAATAAGAAAATTTCTGCTTTTTTTCTCTTAAACAAGTGAAATTTCTGCAATTTTGCCCCAAAATAAATGATTTTCTTCATTTTGCCCCAAAATAAGCGAAATTTCTGGAATTTTGCCGCAAAACTAGTGGAATTTCTGAGTTTTGCCCCAAAATAAGGAGAATTTCTGTCTTTATGCCCCAACATATAGGGAATTTCTGCTTTTTTGCCCCACAATTAGAGGAATTTCTGCAATTTTGCTCCAAAATACGAGAAATTTCTGCCTTTTTGCCCCAAAATAAGAAGAATGCATACCTTTTTGCTATAAAAAAGGGAAATTTCTTCATTTTTGCTCCAAAATAAGGGGAATTTCTGCTTTTTTTGCCTCTAAATAAGTGGAATTTCTGTCTTTTTCCCCCAAAACAAAGGGAATTTCTGTTTTTTTTCCCCAAAATAAAAAAAATTCTGAATTATTACCCTGACATAAGTGAAATTTCTGCAATTTTGCCCCAAAATAATGGAAATTTCTACATTTTTGCCCCCACATAAGGGGAATTTCAGCCTTTTTACCTCAAAATAAGGAGAATTTCTGCATTTTTGCCACAAAATATTAGGAATTTCTGCCTTTTTGCCCCAAAATAAGGAAAATTTCTGCCTTTTTTCCCTGAAATAATTGAAATTTCTGCAATTTTGCCCCAAAACAAGTGAAATTTCTGCGATTTTGCCCCAAAATAAGGGAAATTTCTGGAATTTTGCCCCAAAATAAGTGGAATTTCTGAATTTTGTCCAAAAATAAGGAGAATTTCTTCCTTCTTCCCCTAACATATAGGGAATTTCTGCTTTATTGCCCCAAAATTAGGGGAATTTCTGCAATTTTGCTCCAAAACACCTGGAATTTCTGCTTTTTAGCCCGAAAAGGAAAGGAATGTATACCTTTTGCCACAAAAAAAGCAATTTCTTAATTTTTGCTTAAAAATAAAGTGGAATTTCTGCTTTTTGCCTCTAAATAAGTGGAATTTCTGTATTTTTTCCCCAAAACAAAGGGAATTTCTGTCTTTCTTACCCAAAATAAGGAAAATTTCTGACTTATTACCATGAAATAAGTGAAATTTCTACAATTTTGTCTCAAAATAAGGGAAATTTCTGCCTTTTTGCCCCCAAATAAGGGGAAATTCAGCCTTTTTACCTCAAAATAAGGGGAATTTCTGCATTTTTGCCACAAAATATGAGAAATTTCTGCCTTTTTGCCCCAAAATAAGAAAATTTCTGCTTTTTTCCCTGAAATAAGTGAAATTTCTGCAATTTTGCCCCAAAATAAGTGAAATTTCTGCAATTTTGCCTCAAAATAAGGGAAATTTCTGGAATTTTGCCCCAAAATAAGTGGAATTTCTGAGTTTTTCCCCAAAATAAGGAGAATTTCTGTCTTTTTGCCCCAACATATAGGGAATTTCTGCCTTTTTGCCCCACAATTAGGGGAATTTCTGCAGTTTTGCCCCAAAATACAGGGAATTTCTGCCTTTTTGCCCCAAAATAAGAAGAATGCATACCTTTTTGCCAATAAAAAGGGAAATTTCTTCATTTTTGCTCCAAAATAAGGGGAATTTCTGCTTTTTTGCCTCTAAATAAGTGAAATTTCTGTATTTTCCCCCCCAAAAAATGTAATTTCTGTTTTTTTGCCCCAAAATAAGGAAAATTTCTGACTTATTACCCTGAAATAAGTGAAATTTCTGCAATTTAGCCACAAATTAAGGGAAATTTCTGCCTTTTTGTCCCCAAATAAGGGGAATTTCAGCCTTTTTACCTCAAAATAAGGGGAATTTCTGCATTTTACCCCTAAATAAGGAAAATTTCTGCCTTATTGCCCCAAAATAAGAAAATTTTTGCATTTTTTCCCTGAAATAAGCGAAATTTCTGCAATTTTGCCCCAAAATAAGTGAAATTTCTTCAATTTTGCCCCGAAATTAGAAAATTTCTGCTTTTTTTTCCTGAAATAAGTTAAATTTCTGCAATTTTGCCCCAAAATAAGTGAAATTTCTGCAATTTTGCCTCAAAATAAGGGAAATTTATGGAATTTTGCCCCAAAATAAGTTGAATATCTGAGTTTTGCCCCAAAATAAGAAGAATTTCTGTCTTTTTGCCCCAACATATAGGGAATTTCTGTCTTTCTGCAACACAATTTGGGGAATTTCTGCAATTTTGCTCCAAAATAAGGGGAATTTCTGCCTTTTTGCCCAAAAATAAGAAGTATACATACCTTTTTGCACTTAAAAAGTGAAATTTCTTCATTTTTGCTCTAAAATAAGGGAAATTTCTGCGTTTTGCCTCTAAAAATGTGGAATTTCTGCCTTTTTCCCTCAAAACAAAGGGAATTTCTGTTTTTGGGCCCAAAATAAGGAAAATTTCTGACTTATTACCCTGAAATAAGTGAAATTTCTGCAATTTTGCCCCAAAATAAGAGAAATTTCTGCCTTTTTGCTCCCAAATAAGGAGAATTTCAGCCTTTTACCTCAAAATAAGTGAAATTTCTGCATTTTTGCCCCAAAATATTGGAAATTTCTGCCTTTTTGCCCCAAAATAAGAAAAAATTCTGCAATTTTGTAACACAATTAAGGAAATTTCTGCCTTTTGGCCCCAAAATAAGAAAATTTCTGCTTTTTTTCCTGACATAAGTGAAATTTCTGCAATTTTGCCCCAAAATAAGTTAAATTTCTGAGTTTTGCCCTAAAATAAGGAGAATTTCTGTCTTTTTGCCCCAACATATAGGGAATTTCTGCCTTTTTGCCCCACAATTAGGAGAATTTCTGCAATTTTGCTCCAAAATACGGGGAATTTCTGCCTTTTTTGTCCGAAAATAATAAGATTGCATAACTTTTTGCCATAAAAAAGGGAAATTCCTTCATTTTTGCTCCAAAATGAGGGGAATTTCTGCTTTTATGCCTCTAAATAAGTGGAATTTCTGTCTTTTTCCCCCAAAACAAAGGGAATTTCTGTCTTTTTTGCCCCAAAATAAAGAAAATTTCTGACTTATTACCCTGAAATAAGTGAAATTTCTGCACTATTGCCCCAAAATAATGGAAATTTCTGCCTTTTTACCCCTAAATAATGGGAATTTTAGCCTTTTTACCTCAAAATAAGGGGAATTTCTGCATTTTTACCCCAAAATATGGGAAATTTCTGCCTTTTTGCCCAAAATAAGAAAAATTTCAGCAATTTTGTACCAAAATAGGGAAATTTCTGCCTTTTTGCCCCAAAATAAG
The DNA here is from genome assembly GCF_963924665.1 of Micromys minutus. Taxonomy (NCBI): domain Eukaryota; kingdom Metazoa; phylum Chordata; class Mammalia; order Rodentia; family Muridae; genus Micromys; species Micromys minutus. The sequence continues at coordinate 722,859 of NW_027667150.1, forward strand.
AAAATTTTGCTTTTTTTCCCTGAAATAAGTGAAATTTCTCCAATTTTGCCCCAAAATAAGTGAAATTTCTGCAATTTTGCCCCAAAATAAGGGAAATTTCTGGAATTTTGCCCCAAAATAAGTGGAATTTCTGAGTTTTGCCCCAAAATAATGAGAATTTCTGACTTTTTGCCCCAACATATAGGGAATTTCTGCCTTTTTGCCCTACAAGTAGGTTAATTTCTGCAATTTTGCTCCAAAATATGGGGAATTTCTGCCTTTTTGCCCGAAAATAAGAAGAATTCATACCTTTTTGCCATAAAAAAGGGAAATTTCTGTAATTTTGCTCCAAAATAAGAGGAATTTCTGCTTTTTTGCCTCTAAATATGTGGAATTTTTGTCTTTTTCCCCCAAAACAAAGGGAATTTCTGTCTTATTTGCACCAAAATAAAGAAATTTTCTGACTTATTACCCTGAAATAAGTGAAATTTCTGCAATTTTGTCCCAAAATAAGGGAAATTTCTGCCTTTTGCCCCCAAATAAGGGGAATTTCACCCTTTTCCCTCAAAATAAAGGGAATTTCTGCATTTTTGCCACAAAATAAGGAAAATTTCTGCCTGTTTTCCCTGAAATAAGTTAAATTTCTGCAGTTTTGCCCCAAAATAAGTAAAATTTCTGCAATTTTGCCCCAAAATATGAGAAATTTCTGCAATTTTGTACCAAAATAAAAGAAATTTCTGCCTTTTTGCTTCCAAATAAGAAAATTTCTTCTTTTTTTTCTGAAATATGTGAAATTTCTGAAATTTTGCCACAAAATAAGTGAAATTTCTACAATTTTGCCCCAAAATAAGTGAAATTTCTGGAATTTTGCCACAAAATAAGTGGAATTTTTGAGTTTTGACCCAAAATAAGGAGAATTTCTGTTTTTTGCCCCAACATATAGGGAATTTCTTCCTTTTTGCCTCACAATTAGGGGAATTATTGCAATTTTGCCCCAATAGAAGGGAAATTTCTGCCTTTTTTTCCTGAAATAAGTGGAATATCTGCAATTTTGCCCCAAAATAAGTGAAATTTCTGCAATTTTGCCCAAAATAAGAAAAATTTCTGCAATTTTGTACCAAAATAAAAGAAATTTCTGCCTTTTTGCCCCAAAATAAGAAAATTTTTGCTTTTTTTCCCTTAAATAAGTGAAATTTCTGCAATTTTCCTCAAAATAAGTAAAATTTCTGCAATTTTGCCCCAAAATAAGAGAAATTTCTGGAATTTTGCCGCAAAATAATTGTAATTTCTGAGTTTTGCCCAAAAATAAAGAGAATTTCTGACTTTATGCCCCAACATATAGGAAATTTCTGCCTTTTTGCCCCACAATTAAAGGAATTTCTGCAATTTTGCTCCAAAATACGGGAAATTTCTGCCTTTTTGCCCCAAAATAAGAATAATGCATACCTTTTTGCCATAAAAATGGAAATTTCTTCATTTTTGCTCCAAAATAAGGGGAATTTCTGCTTTTTTTGCCTCTAAATTAGTGGAATTTCTGTCTTTTTCCCCCAAAACAAAGGGAATTTCTGTTCTTTTTTGCCCCTAAATAAAAAAAATTTCTGACTTATTACACTGACATAAGTGAAATTTCTGCAATTTTGCCCGAAAATAAGGGAAATTTCTGCATTTTTGCCCCCAAATAAGGTGAATTTCAGCCTTTTTACCTCAAAATAAGGGGAATTTCTGCATTTTTGCCACAAAATATTAAGAATTTCTGCCTTTTTGCCCCAAAATAAGGAAAATTTCTTTTTTTTTTCACTGAAATAAGTGAAATTTCTGCAATTTTGCCCCAAAATAAGTGAAATTTCTGCAATTTTGCCCCAAAATAAGGGAAATTTCTGGAATTTTGTTCCAAAATATGTGGAATTTCTGAGTTTTGCCCCAAAATAAGGAGAATTTCTGTCTTTTTGCCCAACATATAGGAAATTTCTGCCTTTTTGCCCCACAAGTAGGTTAATTTCTGCAATTTTGCTCCAAAATACGGGGAATTTCTGCCTTTTTGCCCGAAAATAAGAAGAATTAATACCTTTTTGCCATAAAAAAGAGAAATTTCTGTTATTTTGCTCCAAAATAAGGGGAATTTCTGCTTTTTTGCCTCTAAATATGTGGAAATTCTGTCTTTTTCCCCCAAAACAAAGGGAATTTCTGTCTTATTTGCACCAAAATAAGGAAATTTTCTGACTTATTACCCTTAAATAAGTGAAATTTCTGCAATTTTGTCCCAAAATAAGGGAAACTTATGCCTTTTTGCCTCAAAATAAGAATAATGCATACCTTTTTGCCATAAAAATGGAAATTTCTTCATTTTTGCTCCAAAATAAGAGGAATTTCTGCTTTTTTTGCCTCTAAATTAGTGGAATTTCTGTCTTTTTCCCCCAAAACAAAGGGAATTTCTGTTCTTTTTTGCCCCTAAATAAAAAAATTTCTGACTTATTACACTGACATAAGTGAAATTTCTGCAATTTTGCCCGAAAATAAGGGAAATTTCTGCATTTTTGCCCCCAAATAAGGTGAATTTCAGCCTTTTTACCTCAAAATAAGGGGAATTTCTGCATTTTTGCCACAAAATATTAAGAATTTCTGCCTTTTTGCCCCAAAATATGAGAAATTTCTGCCTTTTTTCACTGAAATAATTGAAATTTCTGCAATTTTGCCCCAAAATAAGTGAAATTTCTGCAATTTTGCCCCAAAATAAGGGAAATTTCTGGAATTTTCTTCCAAAATATGTGGAATTTCTGAGTTTTGCCCCAAAATAAGGAGAATTTCTGTCTTTTTGCCCAACATATAGGAAATTTCTGCCTTTTTGTCCCACAAGTAGGTTAATTTCTGCAATTTTGCTCCAAAATAAAGGGGAATTTCTGCCTTTTTGCCCGAAAATAAGAAGAATTCATACCTTTTTGCCATAAAAAAGGGAAATTTCTGTTATTTTGCTCCAAAATAAGGGGAATTTCTGCTTTTTTGCCTCTAAATATGAGGAAATTCTGTCTTTTTCCCCCAAAGCAAAGGGAATTTCTGTCTTATTTGCACCAAAATAAGGAAATTTTCTGACTTATTAACCTTAAATAAGTGAAATTTCTGCAATTTTGTCCCAAAATAAGGGAAATTTATGCCTTTTTGCCCCCAAATAAGGGGAATTTCACCCTTTTACCTCAAAATAAAGGGAATTTCTGCATTTTTGCTACAAAATATTAGGAATTTCTGCATTTTTGCCCCAAAATAAGGAAAATTTCTGCCTTTTTTCCCTGAAATAAGTGAAATTTCTGCAGTTTTGCACCAAAATAAGTAAAATTTCTGCAATTTGTCCCAAAATATGGGAAATTTCTGCAATTTTGCCCCAAAATAAGTGAAATTTCTGCAATTTTGCCCCAAAATAAGGGAAATTTCTGGAATTTTGTTCCAAAATATGTGGAATTTCTGAGTTTTGCCCCAAAATAAGGAGAATTTCTGTCTTTTTGCCCAACATATAGGAAATTTCTGCCTTTTTGCCCCACAAGTAGGTTAATTTCTGCAATTTTGCTCCAAAATACGGGGAATTTCTGCCTTTTTGCCCGAAAATAAGAAGAATTAATACCTTTTTGCCATAAAAAAGAGAAATTTCTGTTATTTTGCTCCAAAATAAGGGGAATTTCTGCTTTTTTGCCTCTAAATATGTGGAAATTCTGTCTTTTTCCCCCAAAACAAAGGGAATTTCTGTCTTATTTGCACCAAAATAAGGAAATTTTCTGACTTATTACCCTTAAATAAGTGAAATTTCTGCAATTTTGTCCCAAAATAAGGGAAACTTATGCCTTTTTGCCTCAAAATAAGAATAATGCATACCTTTTTGCCATAAAAATGGAAATTTCTTCATTTTTGCTCCAAAATAAGAGGAATTTCTGCTTTTTTTGCCTCTAAATTAGTGGAATTTCTGTCTTTTTCCCCCAAAACAAAGGGAATTTCTGTTCTTTTTTGCCCCTAAATAAAAAAATTTCTGACTTATTACACTGACATAAGTGAAATTTCTGCAATTTTGCCCGAAAATAAGGGAAATTTCTGCATTTTTGCCCCCAAATAAGGTGAATTTCAGCCTTTTTACCTCAAAATAAGGGGAATTTCTGCATTTTTGCCACAAAATATTAAGAATTTCTGCCTTTTTGCCCCAAAATATGAGAAATTTCTGCCTTTTTTCACTGAAATAATTGAAATTTCTGCAATTTTGCCCCAAAATAAGTGAAATTTCTGCAATTTTGCCCCAAAATAAGGGAAATTTCTGGAATTTTCTTCCAAAATATGTGGAATTTCTGAGTTTTGCCCCAAAATAAGGAGAATTTCTGTCTTTTTGCCCAACATATAGGAAATTTCTGCCTTTTTGTCCCACAAGTAGGTTAATTTCTGCAATTTTGCTCCAAAATAAAGGGGAATTTCTGCCTTTTTGCCCGAAAATAAGAAGAATTCATACCTTTTTGCCATAAAAAAGGGAAATTTCTGTTATTTTGCTCCAAAATAAGGGGAATTTCTGCTTTTTTGCCTCTAAATATGAGGAAATTCTGTCTTTTTCCCCCAAAGCAAAGGGAATTTCTGTCTTATTTGCACCAAAATAAGGAAATTTTCTGACTTATTAACCTTAAATAAGTGAAATTTCTGCAATTTTGTCCCAAAATAAGGGAAATTTATGCCTTTTTGCCCCCAAATAAGGGGAATTTCACCCTTTTACCTCAAAATAAAGGGAATTTCTGCATTTTTGCTACAAAATATTAGGAATTTCTGCATTTTTGCCCCAAAATAAGGAAAATTTCTGCCTTTTTTCCCTGAAATAAGTGAAATTTCTGCAGTTTTGCACCAAAATAAGTAAAATTTCTGCAATTTGTCCCAAAATATGGGAAATTTCTGCAATTTTGTACCAAAATAAAAGAAATTTCTGCCTTTTTGCTTCCAAATAAGAAAATTTCTTCTTTTTTTTCTGAAATGTGTGAAATTTCTACAATTTTGCCCAAAAATAAGTGAAATTTCTACAATTTTGCCCTAAAATCAGTGAAATTTCTGGAATTTTGCCCCAAAATAAGTGGAATATTTGAGATTTGCCCCAAAATAAGAAGAATTTCTGTCTTTTTGCCCCAACACATAGGGAATTTCTGCCTTTTTGCCCCAAAATTTGGGGAATTTCTGCAATTTTGCTCCAAAATAAGGGGAATTTCTGCCTTTTTGCCCAAAAATAAGAAGAATGCATACCTTTTTGCCCTTAAAAAGTGAAATTTCTTCATTTTTGCTCCAAAATAAGGGAATTTCTGCTTTTTTGCCTCTAAAAAAGTGGAATTTCTCCCTTTTTCCCCCAAAACAAAGGGAATTTCTGTATTTTGGCCCCAAAATAAGAAATATTTCTGACTTATTACCCTGAAATAAGTGAAATTTCTGCAATTTTGCCCCAAAATAAGAGAAATTTCTGCCTTTTTGCCCCCAAATAAGGGGAATTTCAGCCTTTTACCTCAAAATAAGTGAAATTTCTGCATTTTTGCCCCAAAATATGGGAAATTTCTGCTTTTTTGCCCCAAAATAAGAAAAAATTCAGCAATTTTGTAACAAAATTAAAGAAATTTCTGCCTTTTGGCCCCAAAAGAAGAAAATTTCTGCTTTTTTTTTTGAAATAAGTGAAATTTCTGCAATTTTGCCCCAAAATTAGTTAAATTTCTGAGTTTTGCCCTAAAATAACGAGAATTTCTGTCTTTTTGCCCCAACATATAGGGAATTTCTGCCTTTTTTCCCCACAATTATGGGAATTTCTGCAATTTTGCTCCAAAACGGGGAATTTCTGCCTTTTTTGTCCGAAAATAATAAGATTGCATAACTTTTTGCCATAAAAAAGGGAAATTTCTTCATTTTTGCTCCAAAATGAGGGAAATTTCTGCTTTTATGCCTCTAAATAAGTGGAATTTCTGCCTTTTTCCCCCAAAACAAAGGGAATTTCTGTTTTTGGGCCCAAAATAAGGAGAATTTCTGACTTATTACCCTGAAATAAGTGAAATTTCTGCAATTTTGCCCCAAAATAAGAGAAATTTCTGCCTTTTTGCTCCCAAATAAGGAGAATTTCAGCCTTTTACCTCAAAATAAGTGAAATTTCTGCATTTTTGCCCCAAAATATTGGAAATTTCTGCCTTTTTGCCCCAAAATAAGAAAAAATTCAGCAATTTTGTAACAAAATTAATAAATTTCTGCCTTTTGGCCCCAAAATAAGAAAATTTCTGCTTTTTTTCCTGACATAAGTGAAATTTCTGCAATTTTGCCCCAAAATAAGTTAAATTTCTGAGTTTTGCCCTAAAATAAAGAGAATTTCTGTCTTTTTGCCCCAACATATTAGGAATTTCTGCCTTTTTGCCCCACAATTAGGGGAATTTCTGCAATTTTGCTCCAAAATACGGGGAATTTCTGCCTTTTTTGTCCGAAAATAATAAGATTGCATAACTTTTTGGCATAAAAAAGGGAAATTCCTTCATTTTTGCTCCAAAATGAAGGGAATTTCTGCTTTTATGCCTCTAAATAAGTGGAATTTCTGTCTTTTTCCCCCAAAACAAAGGGAATTTCTGTCTTTTTTGCCCCAAAATAAAGAAAATTTCTTACTTATTACCCTGAAATAGTGAAATTTCTGCACTTTTGCCCCAAAATAATGGAAATTTCTGCCTTTTTACCCCCAAATAAGGGGAATTTCAGCCTTTTTACCTCAAAATAAAGGGAATTTCTGCATTTTTACCCCAAAATATGGGAAATTTCTGCCTTTTTGCCCAAAATAAGAAAAATTTCAGCAATTTTGTAGAAAAATATGGGAAATTTCTGCCTATTTGCCCCAAAATAAAAAAAATTTGCTTTTTTTCCTTGAAATAAGTAAAATTTCTCCAATTTTGCCCCAAAATAAATGAAATTTCTGCAATTTTGCCCCAAAATAAGGGAAATTTCTAAAATTTTGCCCCAAAATATGTGGAATTTCTGAATTTTGCCCCAAAATAAGGAGAATTTCTGTCTTTTTGCCCCAACATATAGGGAATTTCTGCCTTTTTTCCCCACAAGTAGGTTAATTTCTGCAATTTTGCTCCAAAATACGGGGAATTTCTGCCTTTTTCCCGAAAATAAGAAGAATTCATAACTTTTTGCCATAAAAAAAGGAAATTTCTGTTATTTTGCTCCAAAATAAGGGGAATTTCTGCTTTTTTGCCTTTAAATATGTGGAATTTCTGTCTTTTTCCCCCAAAACAAAAGGAATTTCTGTCTTATTTGCACCAAAATAAGGAAATTTTCTGACTTATTACCCTGAAATAAGTGAAATTTCTGCAATTTTGTCCAAAAATAGGGGAAATTTCTGCCTTTTTTCCCCCAAATAAAGGTAATTTCACCCTTTTACCTCAAAATAAAGGGAATTTCTGCATTTTTGCCACAAAATATTAGGAATTTCTGCATTTTTGCCCCATAATAAGGAAAATTTCTGCCTTTTTTCCCTGAAATAAGTGAAATTTCTGCAATTTTGCCCCAAAATAAGTGAAATTTCTGCAATTTTGCCCCCAAATAAGGGAAATTGCTGCAATTTTGTACCAAAATAAAAGAAATTTCTGCCTTTTTGCTTCCAAATAGGAAAATTTCTTCTTTTTTTTTCTGAAATATGTGAAATTGCTGAAATTTTGCCCCAAAATAAGTGAAATTTCTACAATTTTGCCCCAAAATAAGTGAAATTTCTGGAATTTTGCTCCAAAATAAGTGGAATTTCTGAGTTTTGACCAAAAATAATGAGAATTTCTGTTTTTTTGTCCCAACATATAGGGAATTTCTGCCTTTTTGCCTCACAATTAGGGGAATTTCTGCAACTTTGCCTCAAAAGAAGAGAAATTTCTGCCTTTTTTCCCTGAAATAAGTGGAATTTCGGCAATTTTACCCCAAAATAAGTGAAATTTCTGCAATTTTGCCCCAAAATATGGGAAATTTCTGCAATTTTGTACCACAATAAAAGAAATTTCTGCTTCTTTGCCCCAAAATAAGAAAATTTCTGCTTTTTTTCTCTTAAATAAGTGAAATTTCTGCAATTTGCCCCAAAATAAGTGATTTTCTGAATTTTGCCCCAAAATAAGCGAAATTTCTGGAATTTTGCTGCAAAAATAGTGGAATTTCTGAGTTTTGCCCCAAAATAAGGAGAATTTCTGTCTTTATGCCCCAACATATAGGGAATTTCTGCTTTTTTGCCCCACAATTAGAGGAATTTCTGCAATTTTGCTCCAAAATACGAGAAATTTCTGCCTTTTTGCCCCTAAATAAGAAGAATGCATACCTTTTTGCCATAAAAAAGGGAAATTTCTTAATTTTTGCTCCAAAATAAGGGGAATTTCTGCTTTTTTTGCCTCTAAATAAGTGGAATTTCTGTCTTTTTCCCCCAAAACAAAGGGAATTTCTGTCTTTTTTGCCCCAAAATAAAAAAACATTCTGAATTATTACCCTGACATAAGTGAAATTTCTGCAATTTTGCCCCAAAATAAGGGAATTTCTACATTTTTGCCCCCAATAAGGGGAATTTCAGCCTTTTTACCTCAAAATAAAGAGAATTTCTGCATTTTTGCCACAAATTTAGGAATTTCTGCCTTTTTGCCCCAAAATAAGGAAAATTCCTGCCTTTTTTTCCTGAAATAATTGAAATTTCTGCAATTTTGCCCCAAAACAAGTGAAATTTCTGCGATTTTGCCCCAAAATAAGGGAAATTTCTGGAATTTTGCCCCAAAATAAGTGGAATTTCTGAGTTTTGTCCCAAAATAAAAAGAATTTCTTCCTTCTTCCCCTAACATATAGGGAATTTCTGCTTTATTGCCCAAAAATTAGGGGAATTTCTGCAATTTTGCTCCAAAACACGGGGAATTTCTGCTTTTTAGCCCGAAAAGGAAAGGAATGTATACCTTTTGCCACAAAAAAAGCAATTTCTTAATTTTTGCTTAAAAATAAAGGGGAATTTCTGCTTTTTCCTCTAAATAAGTGGAATTTCTGTCTTTTTTCCCCAAAACAAAGGTAATTTCTGTCTTTCTTACCCAAAATAAGGAAAATTTCTGACTTATTACCATGAAATAAGTGAAATTTCTACAATTTTGTCTCAAAATAAGGGAAATTTCTGTCTTTTTGCCCCCAAATAAGGTGAATTTCAGCCTTTTTACCTCAAAATAAGGGGAATTTCTGCATTTTTGCCACAAAATATGAGAAATTTCTGCCTTTTTGCCCCAAAATAAGAAAATTTCTGCTTTTTTCCCTGAAATAAGTGAAATTTCTGCAATTTTGCCCCAAAATAAGTGAAATTTCTGCAATTTTGCCTCAAAATAAGGGAAATTTCTGGAATTTTGCCCCAAAATAAGTGGAATTTCTGAGTTTTGCCCCAAAATAAGGAGAATTTCTGTCTTTTTGCCCCAACATATAGGGAATTTCTGCCTTTTTGCCTAACAATTAGGGGAATTTCTGCAGGTTTGCTCCAAAATACGGGGAATTTCTGCCTTTTTGTCCGAAATTAAGAAGAATGCATACCTTTTTGCCATAAAAAAGGGAAATTTCTTCATTTTTGCTCCAAAATAAGGGGAATTTCTGCTTTTTTGCCTCTAAATAAGTGGAATTTCTGTATTTCCCCCCCCCAAAAAAAGGTAATTTCTGTTTTTTTGCCCCAAAATAAGGAAAATTTCTGACTTATTACCCTGAAATAAGTGAAATTTCTGCAATTTAGCCACAAATTAAGGGAAATTTCTGCCTTTTTGTCCCCAAATAAGGGGAATTTCAGCCTTTTTACCTCAAAATAAGGGGAATTTCTGCATTTTACCCCCAAATAAGAAAAATTTCTGCCTTATTGCCCCAAAATAAGAAAATTTCTGCATTTTTTCCCTGAAATAAGCGAAATTTCTGCAATTTTGCCCCAAAATAAGTGAAATTTCTTCAATTTTGCCCCGAAATTAGAAATTTTCTGCTTTTTTTTCCTGAAATAAGTTAAATTTCTGCAATTTTGCCCCAAAATAAGTGAAATTTCTGCAATTTTGCCTCAAAATAAGGGAAATTTATGGAATTTTGCCCCAAAATAAGTGGAATTTCTGAGTTTTGCCCCAAAATAAGGAGAATTTCTGTCTTTTTGCCCCAACATATAGGGAATTTCTGCCTTTTTGCCCCACAATTAGGAGAATTTCTGCAGTTTTGCTCCAAAATACAAGGAATTTCTTCTTTTTAGCCCGAAAATAAGGGGAATGTATACCTTTTGCCACAAAAAAGGGATATTTCTTTATTTTTGCTCCGAAATAAGGAGAATTTCTGCTTTTTTGCCTCTAAATAAGTGGAATTTATCTCTTTTTCCCCCAAAACAAAGGGAATTTCTGTGTTTTTTGCCCGAAAATAAGGAAAATTTCTGATTTATTACCCTGAAATAAGTGAAATTTCTGCAATTTAGCATCAAAATAAGGGAAATTTCTGCCTTTTTGCTCCCAAATAAGGGGAATTTCAGTCTATTTAACTCAAAATAAGGGGAATTTCTGCATTTTTGCCCCAAAATTTGAGAAATTTCTGCCTTTTTGCCCAAAATAAGAAAATTTTCTGCAATTTTGTATCAAAATAAAATAAATTTCTGCCTTTTTGCCACAAAATAAGAAAATTTCTGCTTTTTTTTTCTGAAATAAGTGAAATTTCTGCAATTTGCCACAAAATAAGTAAAATTTTTGCAATTTTGCCCCAAAATAAAAGAAATTTCTGGAATTTTGCCCCAAAATAAGAGGAATTTTCGAGTTTTTCCCCAAAATAAGGAGAATTTCTGTCTTTTTGCCAAAAAATATAGGGAATTTCTGCCTTTTTGCCCCACAATTAGAAGAATTTCTGCAATTTTGCTCCAAAATACAGGAAATTTCTTCCTTTTTGCCCAAAAATAAGAAGAATGCATACCTTTTTGCCATAAAAAAGGGAACAATCTGCAATTTTGCTCCAAAATAAGGAGGTTTTCTGCTTTTTTGCCTCTAAATAAGTGGAATTTCTATTTTTCCCCCAAAACAAAGGGAATTTCTGTCTTTTTTGCCCCAAAATAAGGAAAATTTCTGACATATTACCCTGAAATATGTTAAATTTCTGCAATTTTGCCCCAAAATAAGAGAAATTTCAGCCTTTTTGCCCCCAAATAAGAGGAATTTCAGCTTTTTTACCTTAAACTATGGGGAATTTCTGCGTTTTTGCCCCAAAATAAAGAAAATTTCTGCCTTTTGTCTCTGAAATATGTGAAATTTCTGCAATTTTGGTCCATAATAAGTGAAATTTCTGCAATTTTGCCCCAAAATAAGGGAAATTTCTGGAATTATGCCCCAAAATAAATGGAATTTCTGAGTTTTGCCTCAAAATAAGAAGAATTTCTGTCTTTTTGCCCTAACATAAAAGGAATTTCTGCCTTTTTGCCCCACAATTAGGGGAATTTCTGCAATTTTGCTCCAAAATACAGGGAATTTCTGCTTTTTAGCCCGAAAATAAGGGGAATGTATACCTTTTGCCACAAAAAAATGGAAATTTCTTCATTTTTGCTCCAAAATAAGGGGAATTTCTGCTTTTTACCCCTAAATAAGTGGAATTTCTGTCTTTTTCCCCCAAAACAAAGGGAATTTCTGTCTTTTTTGCCCCAAAATAAGGAAAATTTCTGACTTAATACCCTGAAATAAGTGAAATTTCTGCAATTTTGCCTCAAAATAAGGGAAATTTCTGCCTTTTTGCCCCCAAATAAGGGGAATTTCTGCCTTTTTGTCCCAAAATAAGAAATATTTCTGCAATTTTGTACAAAATAAAAGAAATTTCTGCCTTTTTGCCCCAAAATAAGAAAATTTCTGCTTATTTTCTGAAATAAGTGAAATTTGTGCAATTTTGCCCTAAAATAAGTGAAATTTCTGCAATTTTGCCCCAAAATAAGGGAAATATCTGCCTTTTGGCACACAAATATGAAGAATTTCAGCCTTTTTACCTCAAAATAATAGGAATTTCTGTATTTTTGCCACAAAATATTAAGAATTTTTGCCTTTTTGCCCCAAAATAAGGAAAATTTCTGACTTTTTGCCCTGAAATAAGTTAAATTTCTAAATTTTTTCCCCAAAATAATGTAAATGTCTGCTTTTTGTTCCAAAATAAAGGGAATTTCATACTTTTTGCCCCCAAATAAAAGGAATTTCAGCCTTTTTACCTCAAAATAAGGGGAATTTCTGCATTTTGAACCAAAATATGGGAAATTTCTGCCTTTTTGCCCAAAATAAGAAAAATTTCTGTTATTTTGTAACATAATAAAAGAAATTTCTGTTTTTTCGCCCCAAAATAAGAAAATTTCTTCTTTTTTTCCCTGAAATAATTGAAATTTCTGCAATTTTGCCCCAAAATGAGTGAAATTTCTGCAATTTTGCCCCAAAATAAGGGAAATTTCTTGAATTTTCCCCCAAAATAAGTGGAATTTCTGAGTTTTGACCCAAAATAAGAAGAATTTCTGTCTTTTTGCCCAAACATATAGGGAATTTCTGCCTTTTTGCCCCACAATTAGGGAAATTTCTGCAATTTTGCTGCAAAATACAGGGAATTTCTGCCTTTTTGCCCGAAAATAAGAAGAATGCATACCTTTTTGCCACAAAAAAGGGAAATTTCTGCAATTTTGCTCCAAAATAAGGGGAATTTCTGCTTTTTTGCCTCTAAATAAGTGGAATTTCTGTCTTTTTCCCCCAAAACAAAGGGAATTTCTGTACTTTTTGCCCCAAAATAAGAAAATTTCTGCTTTTTATCTCTGGAATAATTAAAATTTCTGCAATTTTGCCCCAAAATAAGTGAAATTTCTTCAATTTTACCCCAAAATATGGAAAATTTCTGGAATTTTGCACCAAAATAAGTGGAATTTCTGAGTTTTGCCCCAAAATAAGGAGAATTTCTGTCTTTTTTCCCCAACATATTGGGGATTTCTGCCTTTTTGCCTCACAATTATAGGAATTTCTGCAATTTTGCTTTAAAATACGGGGAATTTCTGCCTTTTTGCACGAAAATAAGAAGAATGCATACCTTTTTTCCATAAAAAAGGGAAATTTCTTCATTTTTGCTCCAAAATAATAAAAATTTCTGCTTTTTTGCCTCTAAATATGTGGAATTTCTGTCTTTTTCCCCCAAAACAAAGGGAATTTCAGTCTTTTTAGCCCCAAAATAAGGAAAATTTCTGACTTATTTCCCTGAAATAAGTGAAATTTCTGCAATTTTGCCCTAAAATAAGAGAAATTTCTGCCTTTTTGCTGCCAAATAAGGGGAATTTCAGTTTTTTACCTCAAAATAATGGGAATTTCTGCATTTTTGCCCCAAAATAAGGAAAATTTCTGCCTTTTTGTCCCAAAAGATGAAAAATTTCTGAAATTTTGTACCAAAATAAAAGAAATTTCTGCCTTTTTGCCCCAAAATAAGAAAATTTCTGCTTTTTTTTCTGAAATAAGTGAAATTTCTGCAATTTTGCCCAAAAATAAGGGAATTTTCTGGAATTTTGCCCCAAAATAAGTGGAATTTCTGAGTTTTGCCCCAAAATAAGGAGAATTTCTGTCTTTTTGCCCTAACATATAAGGAATTTCTGCCTTTTTGCCCCACGATTAGGGGAATTTCTGCAATTTTGCTCCAAAATACGGGGAATTTCTGCTTTTTAGCTTGAAAAAAAAGTGGAATGTATAACTTTTGCCACAGAAAAGGAAAATTTCTTCATTTTTGCTCCAAAATAAGGGGAATTTCTGCTTTTTTGCCTATAAATAAGTGGAATTTCTGTCTTTTTCCCCCAAAACAAAGGGAATTTCTGTCTTTTTTGCCCCAAAATAAGGAAAATTTCTGACTTATTACCATGAAGTAAGTGAAATTTCTGCAATTTTGCCCCAAAGTAAGGGAAATTTCTGCCTTTTGGCCCCCAATTAAGGGAATTTCAGGCTTTTTGCCTCAAAATAATAGGAATTTCTGTATTTTTGCCACAAACAATTAAGAATTTCTGCCTTTTTGCCCGAAAATAAGGAAAATTACTGACTTTTTGCCCTGAAATAAGTTATATTTCTTAATTTTTTCCCCAAAATAATGGAAATGTCTGCTTTTTGTTCCAAAATAAAGGGAATTTCTTACTTTTTGCCCCCAAATAAAAGGAATTTCTACCTTTTTACATCAAAATAAGGGGAATTTCTGTATTTTTGACCCAAAATATGGGAAATTTCTGCCTTTTTGTTCAAAATAAGAAAAAATTCTGCTATTTTGTACCATAATAAAAGAAATTTCTGTATTTGCCCCAAAATAAGTAAATTTCTGCTTTTTTTTCTCTGAAATAATTGAAATTTCTGCAATTTTGCCCCAAAATGAGTGAAATTTCTCCAATTTTGCCCCAAAATAAGGGAAATTTCTGGAATTTTCCCCCAAAATAAGTGGCATTTCTGTGTTTTGTCCTAAAATAAGGAGAACTTCTGTCTTTTTGCCCCAACATATAGGGAATTTCTGCCTTTTTGCCCCACAATTAGGGGAATTTCTGCAATTTTGCTCCAAAATACGAGGAATTTCTGTTTTTTTGCCCGAAAAAAAGAAGAATGCATATCTTTTTGCTATAAAAAAGGGAAATTTCTGCAATTTTGCTCCAAAATAAGGGGAATTTCTGCTGTTTTGCCTCTAAATAAGTGGAATTTCTGTTTTTTCCCCCAAAACAAAGGGAATTTCTGTATTTTTTGCCCCAAAATAAGGAAAATTTCTGACTTATTACCCTGAAATAAGTGAAATTTCTGCAATTTTGCCCCAAAATAAGGGAAATTTCTGCCTTTTTGCCCCCAAATAAGAGAAATTTAAACATTTTTAACTCAAAATAAGGGGAATTTTTGCAATTTTGCCAAAATATTAGGAATTTCTGCCTTTTTGCCACAAAATAAGGAAAATTTCTGCTTTTTTTTCCCTGAAATAAGTGAAATTTCTGCAATTTTTGCCCCAAAATAAGTTAAATTTCTGTAATTTAGCCCCAAAATAAGGGAAATTTCTGAAATTTTGCTCCAAAATAAGTGGAATTTTTGAGTTTTGCCCCAAAATAAGGAGAATTTCTGTCTATTTGGCCCAACATATACGGAATTTCTGCCTTTTTGCCCGACAATTAGGGGAATTTCTGCATTTTTGCTGCAAAATACGGGGAATTTCTGCCTTTTTGACTGAAAATAAGAAGAATGCATACCTTTATGTCATAAAAAGGGAAATTTCTCCATTTATGCTCCAAAATAGGGAGAATTTCTGCTTTTTTGCCTCTAAATAAGTGGAATTTCTGTCTTTCTCCCCCAAAACAAAGGGAATTTCTGTCTTTTTTGCCCCAAATTAAGGAAAATTTCTGACTTATTACCCTGAAGTAAGTGAAATTTGTGCAATTTTGCCGCAAAATAAGGGAAATTTCTGCTTTTTTGCCCCCAAATAAGGGGAATTTCAGCCTTTTTACCTCTAAATAAAGGGAATTTCTGCATTTTTGCCAAAAATATTAGGAATTTCTGCCTTTTCGCCCCAAAATAAAGAAAATTTCTAAATTTTTGCCCTGAAATAAGTTAAATTTCTAAAATTTTTTCCCAAAATAAGAGAAATGTTTGCTTTTTGCCCCAAAATAATGGGAATTTCTTAAGTTTTGCCCCCAAATAAGGGGAATTTCAGCCTTTTTACCTCAAAATAAGGGGAATTTCTGCATTTTTGCCCCAAAATATGGGAAATTTCTGCCTTTTTGCCCCAAAATAAGAAAAATTTCTGCAATTTTGTACCAAAATAAAAGAAATTTCTGCCTTTTTGCCACAAAATAAGAAAATTTCTGCTTTTTTCTTCTGAAATAAGTGAAATTTCTTCAATTTTGCTCCAAAATAATTGACATTATTGCAATTTTGCCTCAAAATGAGGGAAATTTCTGGAATTTTGCTTCAAAATAAGTGGAATTTCTGAGTTTTGCCCCAAAATAAGGAGAATTTCTGTCTTTTTGCCCCAACATATAGGGAATTTCTGCTTTTTTGCCCAACAATTAGGGGAATTTTGCAATTTTGCTCCAAAATACGGGGGTTTTCTTTTTTTTTGTACGAAAATAAGAAGAATGCATACCTTTTTGCCATAAATAAAGGAAATTTCTTCATTTTTGCTCCAAAATAAATGGAATTTCTGCATTTTTGCCTTTAAATAAGTGGAATTTCTGTCTTTTTTCCCCAAAACAAAGGGTATTTCTGTCTTTTTTGCCCCAAAATAAGGAAAATTTCTGACTTATTACCCTGACATAAGTAAAATTTCTGCAATTTTGCTCCAAAATAAGAAAAATTTCTGCCTTTTTGCCACCAAATACGGGGAATTTCAGCCTTTTTACCTCAAAATAAAGGGAATTTTTGCAATTTTGCTCCAAGATATTGGAAATTTCTAAGTTTTGGCCCAAAATAAGGAAATTTCTGCTTTTTTTCCATGAAATAAGTGAAATTTCTGCAATTTTTCCCCAAAATAAGTGAAATTTCTGCAATTTTGCCCCAAAATAAGGGAAATTTCTGGAATTTTGCCTCAAAATAAGTGGAATTTCTGAGTTTTGCCTCAAAATAAAAAGAATTTCTTTCTTTTTGCCCTAACATATAAAGAATTTCTGCCCTTTTGCTCCACAATTAGGGGAATTTCTGCAATTTTGCTCCAAAATACGGGGAATTTCTGCTTTTTAGCCCGAAAATAAGGGGAATGTATACCTTTTGCCACAAAAAATGGAAATTTCTTCATTTTTGCTCCGAAATAAGGGGAATTTCTGCTTTTTTGCCTCTAAATAAGTGGAATTTCTCTTTTTTTCCCCCAAAACAAAGGGAATTTCTGTCTTTTTTTGCCCCAAAATAAGGAAAATTTCTGACTTATTACCCTGAAATAAGTGAAATTTCTGCAATTTAGCCTCAAAATAAGGAAAATTTCTGCCTTTTTGCCCCCAAATAAGGCGAATTTCAGTCTTTTTAACTCAAAATAAGAGGAATTTCTGCATTTTTGCCCCAAAATATGGGAAATTTCTGCCTTTTTGTCCCAAAATAAGAAATTTTTCTGCAATTTTGTATCAAAATAAAATAAATTTCTGCCTTTTTGCCACAAAATAAGAAAATTTCTGCTTTTTTTTTAAATAAGTGAAATTTCTGCAATTTGCCACAAAATAAGTGAAATTTCTGCAATTTTGCCCCAAAATAAAAGAAATTTCTGGAATTTTGCCCCAAAATAAGAGGAATTTTCGAGTTTTGCCCCAAAATAAGGAGAATTTCTGTCTTTTTGCCAAAAAATATAGGGAATTTCTGCCTTTTTGCCCAAAAATTAGGGGAATTTCTGCAATTTTGCTCCAAAATACAGGAAATTTCTTCCTTTTTGCCCGAAAATAAGAAGAATGCATACCTTTTTGCCATAAAAAAGGGAAGAATCTGCAATTTTGCTCCAAAATAAGGAGGATTTCTGCTTTTTTGCCTCTAAATAAGTGGAATTTCTCTTTTTCCCCCAAACAAAGGGATTTTCTGTCTTTTTTGCCCCAAAATAAGGAAAATTTCTGACTTATTACCCTGAAGTAAGTGAAATTTCTGCAATTTTGCCCCAAAGTAAGGGAAATTTCTGCCTTTTGGCCCCCAAATAAGGGAATTTCAGGCTTTTTACCTCAAAATAATAGGAATTTCTGTATTTTTGCCACAAACGATTAAGAATTTCTGCCTTTTTGCCCGAAAATAAGGAAAATTTCTGACTTTTTGCCCTGAAATAAGTTATATTTCTTAATTTTTTCCCCAAAATAATGGAAATGTCTGCTTTTTGTTCCAAAATAAAGGGAATTTCTTACTTTTTGCCCCCAAATAAAAGGAATTTCTACCTTTTTACCTCAAAATAAGGGGAATTTCTGCATTTTTGACCCAAAATATGGGAAATTTCTGCCTTTTTGTTCAAAATAAGAAAAAATTCTGCTATTTTGTACCATAATAAAAGAAATTTCTGTATTTGCCCCAAAATAAGAAAATTTCTGCTTTTTTTTTTCTGAAATAATTGAAATTTCTGCAATTTTGCCCCAAAATGAGTGAAATTTCTGCAATTTTGCCACATAATAAGTGAAATTTCTGCAATTTTGCCCCAAAATAAGGGAAATTTCTGGAATTATGCCCCAAAATAAATGGAATTTTTGAGTTTTGCCTCAAAATAAGAAGAATTTCTGTCTTTTTGCCCTAACATATAAGGAATTTCTGCCTTTTTGCCCCACAATTAGGGGAATTTCTGCAATTTTGCTCCAAAATCCAGGGAATTTCTGCTTTTTAGCCCGAAAATAAGGGGAATGTATATCTTTTGCCACAAAAAAGGGAAATTTCTTCATTTTTGCTCCAAAATAAGGGGAATTTCTGCTTTTTGCCCCTAAATAAGTGGAATTTCTGTCTTTTTTCCCCAAAACAAAGGGAATTTCTGTCTTTTTTGCCCCAAAATAAAGAAAATTTCTGACTTAATACCCTGAAATAAGTGAAATTTCTGCAATTTTGACTCAAAATAAGGGAAATTTCTGCCTTTTTGCCCCCAAATAAGGGGAATTTCTGCCTTTTGTCCCAAAATAAGAAATATTTCTGCAATTTTGTACAAAATAAAAGAAATTTCTGCCTTTTTGCCCCAAAATAAGAAAATTTCTGCTTTTTTTTTGAAATAAGTGAAGTTTGTGCAATTTTGCCCCAAAATAAGTGAAATTTCTGCAATTTTGCCCCAAAATAAGGGAAATTTCTGCCTTTTGGCACCCAAATATGAAGAATTTCAGCCTTTTTACCTCAAAATAATAGGAATTTCTGTATTTTTGCCACAAAATATTAAGAATTTCTGCCTTTTTGCCCCAAAATAAAGAAAATTTCTGACTTTTTGCCCTGAAATAAGTTAAATTTCTAAATTTTTCCCCCAAATAATGTAAATGTCTGCTTTTTGTTCCAAAATAAGGGGAATTTCTTACTTTTTGCCCATAAATAAAAGGAATTTCAGCCTTTTTACCTCAAAATAATGGGAATTTCTGCATTTTTGACCCAAAATATGGGAAATTTCTGCCTTTTTTCCCAAAATAAGAAAAATTTTTGCTATTTTGTACCATAATAAAAGAAATTTCTGTTTTTTCGCCGCAAAATAAAAAAATTTCTTATTTTTTCCCTGAAATAATTGAAATTTCTGCAATTTTGCCCCAAAATGAGTGAAATTCCTGCAATTTTGCCCCAAAATAAGGAAAATTTCTTGAATTTTCCCCCAAAATAAGTGGAATTTCTGAGTTTTGACCTAAAATAAGGAGAATTTCTGTCTTTTTGCCCCAACATAGAGGGAATTTCTGCCTTTTTGCCCCACAATTAGGGAAATTTCTGCAATTTTGCTGCAAAATACATAGAATTTCTGCCTTTTTGCAGGTAAATAAGAAGAATGCATACCTTTTTGCCATAAAAAAGGGAAATTTCTGCAATTTTGCTCCAAAATAAAGGGAATTTCTGCTTTTTTGCCTCTAAATAAGTGGAATTTCTGTCTTTTTCCCCCAAAACAAAGGGAATTTCTGTACTTTTGCTCCAAAATAAGGAAAAATTTTGACTTATTACCCTGAAATAAGTGAAATTTCTGCAATTTTGACCCATAATAAGGAAAATTTCTGCCTTTTTGCCCCCAAATAAGGGGAATTTCTGCCTTTTTACCTCAAAATAAAAGGAATTTCTGCATTTTTGCCAAAAATATTAGGAATTTCTGCCTTTTTGCCACAAAATATGAAAAATTTCTGCTTTTTTTTCCCTGAAATAAGTGAAATTTCTGCAATTTTGCCCCCAAAAAAGTTAAATTTCTGTAATTTTGCCCCAAATAAGGGAAATTTCTGGAATTTTGCCCCAAAATAAGTGGAATTTCTGAGTTTTGCCTCAAAATAAAAAGAATTTCTGTCTTTTTGCCCTAACATATAAGGAATTTCTGCCTTTTTGCCCCACAATTAGGGGATTTTCTGCAATTTTGCTCCAAAATACGGGGAATTTCTGCTTTTTAGCCCGAAAATAAGGGGAATGTATACCTTTTGCCACAAAAAAATGGAAATTTCTTCATTTTTGCTCTGAAATAAGGGGAATTTCTGCTTTTTTGCCTCTAAATAAGTGGAATTTCTCTTTTTTCCCCCAAAACAAAGGGAATTTCTGTCTTTTTTTGCCCCAAAATAAGGAAAATTTCTGACGTATTACCATGAAATAAGTGAAATTTCTGCAATTTAGCCTCAAAATAAGGGAAATTTCTGCCTTTTTGCCCCCAAATAAGGGGAATTTCAGTCTTTTTAACTCAAAATAAGGGGAATTTCTGCATTTTGCACCACAATATGGGAAATTTCTGCCTTTTTGTCCCAAAATAAGAAAATTTTCTGCAATTTTGTATCAAAATAAAATAAATTTCTGCCTTTTTGCCACAAAATAAGAAAATTTCTTCTTTTTTTTCTGAAATAAGTGAAATTTCTGCAATTTGCCACAAAATAAGTGAAATTTCTGCAATTTTGCCCCAAAATAAAAGAAATTTCTGGAATTTTGCCACAAAATAAGAGGAATTTTCGAGTTTTGCCCCAAAATAAGGAGAATTTCTGTCTTTTTGCCAAAAAATATAGGGAATTTCTGCCTTTTTCCCCACAATTAGGGGAATTTCTGAAATTTTGCTCCAAAATACAGGAAATTTCTTCCTTTTTGCCCGAAAATAAGAAGAATGCATACCTTTTTGCCATAAAAAAGGAACAATCTGCAATTTTGCTCCAAAATAAGGAGGATTTCTGCTTTTTTGCCTCTAAATAAGTGGAATTTCTGTCTTTTTCCCCCAAAACAAAGGGAATTTCTGTTTTTTTTGCCCCAAAATAAGGAAAATTTCTGACTTATTACCCTGAAATATGTGAAATTTTTGCAATTTTGCCCCAAAATAAGAGAAATTTCAGCCTTTTTGCCCCCAAATAAGGGGAATTTCAGCTTTTTTACCTCAAAATAAGGGGAATTTCTGCCTTTTTGCCCCAAAATAAAGAAAATTTCTGCCTTTTGTCTCTGAAATATGTGAAATTTCTGCAATTTTGCCCCATTATAAGTAAAATTTCTGCAATTTTGCCCCAAAATAAGGGAAATTTCTGGAATTATGCCCCAAAATAAATGGAATTTCTTAGTTTTGCCTCAAAATAAGAAGAATTTCTGTATTTTGCCCTAACATATAAGGAATTTCTGCCTTTTTGCCCTACAATTAGGAAAATTTCTGCAATTTTGCTCCAAAATACAGTGAATTTCTGCTTTTTAGCCCGAAAATAAGGGGAATGTATACCTTTTGCCACAAAAAATGGAAATTTCTTCATTTTTGCTCCAAAATAAGGGGAATTTCTGCTTTTTACCCCTAAATAAGTGGAATTTCTGTCTTTTTCCCCCAAAACAAAGGGAATTTCTGTCTTTTTTGCCCCAAAATAAGGAAAATTTCTGACTTAATACCCTGAAATATGTGAAATTTCTGCAATTTTGCCTCAAAATAAGGGAAATTTCTGCGTTTTTGCCCTCAAATAAGGGGAATTTCAGTCTCTTTACCTCAAAATAATGGGAATTTCTGCATTTTTGTCCCAAAATAAGAAATATTTCTGCAATTTTGTACAAAATAAAATAAATTTCTGCCTTTTTGCCCCAAAATAAGAAAATTTCTGCTTTTTTCTGAAATAAGTGAAATTTGTGCAATTTTGCCCCAAAATAAGGGAAATTTCTGCCTTTTGGCACCCAAATATGAAGAATTTCAGCCTTTTTACCTCAAAATAATAGGAATTTCTGTATTTTTGCCACAAAATATTAAGAATTTCTGCCTTTTTGCTTCAAAATAAGGAAAATTTCTGACTTTTTGCCCTGAAATAAGTTAAATTTCTAAATTTTTTCCCCAAAATAATGTAAATGTCTGCTTTTTGTTCCAAAATAAAGGGAATTTCTTACTTTTTGCCCCCAAATAAAAGGAATTTCAGCCTTTTTACCTCAAAATAAGGGTAATTTCTGCATTTTTGACCCAAAATATGGGAAATTTCTGCCTTTTTGCCCAAAATAAGAAAAATTTCTGCTATTTTGTACCATAATAAAAGAAATTTCTGTTTTTCGCCCCAAAATAAGAAAATTTCTTCTTTTTTTCCCTGAAATAATTGAAATTTCTGCAATTTTGCCCCAAAATGAGTGAAATTTCTGCAAGTTTGCCCCAAAATAAGGGAAATTCTGGAATTTTCCCCCAAAATAAGTGGAATTTCTGAGTTTTGACACAAAATAAAGAGAATTTCTGTCTTTTTGCCACAACATATAGGGAATTTCTGCTTTTTGCCCCACAATTAGGGAAATTTCTGAAATTTTGCTGCAAAATACAGGGAATTTCTGCCTTATTGCCCGAAAATAAGAAGAATGCATACCTTTTTGCCATAAAAAAGGAAAATTTCTGCAATTTTGCTCCAAAATAAGGGGAATTTCTTCTTTTTTGCCTCTAAATAAGTGGAATTTCTGTCTTTTTCCCCCAAAACAAAGGGAATTTCTGTACTTTTTGCCCCAAAATAAGGAAAATTTCTGACTTATTACCCTGAAATAAGTGAAATTTCTGCAATTTTGACCCATAATAAGGAAAATTTCTGCCTTTTTGCCCCCAAATAAGGGGAATTTCAGCCTTTTTACCACAAAATAAAAGGAATTTCTGCATTTTTGCCAAGAATATTAGGAATTTCTGCCTTTTATCCACAAAATAAGAAAAATTTTTGCCTTTTTTCCCTGAAATAAGTGAAATTTCTGCAATTTTGCCCCAAAAAAAGTTAAATTTCTGTAATTTTGCCCCAAATAAGGGAAATTTCTGGAATTTTGCCCCAAAATAAGTGGAATTTCTGAGTTTTGCCCCAAAATAAGGAGAATTTCTGTCTTTTTGCCCCAACATGTAGGGAATTTCTGACTTATTGCCTCACAATTAGGGGAATTTCTGCAATTTTGCTGCAAAATACGGGGAATTTCTGCTTTTTAGCCCGAAAATAAGGGGAATGTATACCTTTTGCCACAAAAAAGAAAAATTTCTTCATTTTTGCTCCAAAATAAGGGGAATTTCTGCTTTTTTGCCTCTAAATAAGTGGAATTTCTGTCTTTTTCCCCCAAAACAAAGCGAATTTCTGTCTTTTTTGCCCCAAAATAAAGAAAATTTCTGACTTATTACCCTGAAATATGTGAAATTTCTGCAATTTTGCCTCAAAATAAGGGAAATTTCTGCCTTTTTGCCCTCAAATAAGGGGAATTTCAGTCTCTTTACCTCAAAATAATGGGAAATTCTGCATTTTTGCCCCAAAATATGGAAAATTTCTGCCTTTTTGTCTCAAAATAAGAAAAATTACTGCAATTTTATACCAAAATAAAATAAATTTCTGCCTTTTTACAAAAAAATAAGAAAATTTCTGCTTTTTTTTCTGACATAAGTGAAATTTCTGCAATTTAGCCACAAAATAAGTGAAATTTCTGCAATTTTGCCCCAAAATAAGGGAAATTTCTAAAATTTTGCCCCAAATTAAGTGGAATTTCTGAGTTTTACCCCAAAATAAGGAGAATTTCTGTCTTTTTGCCCCAACATATAGGGAATTTCTGCCTTTTTACTCCACAATTAGGGGAATTTCTGTAATTTTGCTCCAAAATACAGGGATTTTCTGTTTTTTTGTCCAAAATAAGAAGACTGCATACCTTTTTGCCATACAAAAGGGAAATTTCTTCATTTTTGCTCCAAAATAAGGGGAATTTCTGCTTTTTGCCTCTAATTAAGTGGAATTTCTGTCTTTCTCCCCCAAAACAAAGGGAATTTCTGTCTTTTTTGCCACAATATAAGGAAAATTTCTTACTTATTACCCTGAAGTAAGTGAAATTTCTGCAATTTTACCCCAAAATAAGGGAAATTTCTGCATTTTTGCCCCCAAATAAGGGGAATTTCAGCATTTTTATCTCAAAATAAAAGGAATTTCTGCATTTTTGCCACAAAATATTAGGAATATCTGCTTTTTTGCCCCAAAATATAAAAAAATTCTGACTTTTTGCTCTGAAATAAGTTAAATTTCTAAAATTTTTTCCCAAAATAAGGGAAATGTCTGCTTTTTGCCCCAAAAAAAAGGACTTTCTTACTTTTTGCCCCCAAATAAGGGGAATTTCAGCCTTTTTACCACAAAATAAAGGGAATTTCTGCATTTTTGACCCAAAATATGGGAAATTTCTGCCTTTTTTCCCAAAATAAGAAAAGTGTCTGCAATTTTGTACCAAAATGAAAGAAATTTCTTTTTTTTGCCCCAAAATAAGAAAATTTCTGCTTTTTATCCCTGAAATAATTAAAATATCTGCAATTTTGCCCCAAAATAAGTGAAATTTCTGCAATTTTACCCCAAAATAAGGAAAATTTCTGGAATTTTGCACCAAAATAAGTGGAATTTCTGAGTTTTGCCCCAAAATAAGTAGAATTTTTGTCTTTTTTCCCCAACATATTGGGAAGTTCTGCATTTTTGCCTCACAATTATAGGAATTTCTGCAATTTTGCTTTAAAATATGGGGAATATCTGCCTTTTTGCACGAAAATAGGAAGAATGCATAACTTTTTTCCATAAAAAAGGGAAATTTCTTCATTTTTGCTCCAAAATAAGAGGAATTTCTGCTTTTTTGCCTCTAAATATGTGGAATTTCTGTATTTTTCCCCCAAATCAAAGGGAATTTCAGTCTTTTTTGCCCCAAAATAAGGAAAATTTCTGACTTATTTCCCTGAAATAAGTGAAATTTCTGCAATTTTGCCCTAAAATAAGAGAAATTTCTGCCTTTTTGCCCCCAAATAAGGGGAATTTCTGACTTTTTGTCCCAAAATAAGAAATATTTCTGCAATTTTGTACAAAATAAATTTCTGCCTTTTTGCCCCAAAATAAGAAAATTTCTGCTTTTTTTCTGAAATAAGTGAAATTTGTGCAATTTTGCCCCAAAATAAGTGAAATTTCTGCAATTTTGCCCCAAATTAAGGGAAATTTCTGCCTTTTGGCACCCAAATATGAAGAATTTCAACCTTTTTACCTCAAAATAATAGGAATTTCTGTATTTTTGCCACAAAATATTAAGAATTTCTGCCTTTTTGCTTCAAAATAAGGAAAATTTCTTTTTTGCCCTGAAATAAGTTAAATTTCTAAATTTTTTCCCCAAAATAATGTAAATGTCTGCTTTTTGTTCCAAAATAAAGAGAATTTCTTACTTTTTGCCCCCAAATAAAAGGAATTTCAGCCTTTTTACCTCAAAATAATGGTAATTTCTGCATTTTTGACCCAAAATATGGGAAATTTCTGCCTTTTTGCCCAAAATAAGAAAAATTTCTGCTATTTTGTACCATAATAAAAGAAATTTCTGTTTTTCGCCCCAAAATAAGAAAATTTCTGCCTTTTTTCCCTGAAATAATTGAAATTTCTGCAATTTTGCCCCAAAATGAGTGAAATTTCTGCAAGTTTGCCCCAAAATAAGGGAAATTCTGGAATTTTCCCCCAAAATAAGTGGAATTTCTGAGTTTTGACACAAAATAAAGAGAATTTCTGTCTTTTTGCCACAACATATAGGGAATTTCTGCTTTTTGCCCCACAATTAGGGAAATTTCTGAAATTTTGCTGCAAAATACAGGGAATTTCTGCCTTATTGCCCGAAAATAAGAAGAATGCATACCTTTTTGCCATAAAAAAGGAAAATTTCTGCAATTTTGCTCCAAAATAAGGGGAATTTCTTCTTTTTTGCCTCTAAATAAGTGGAATTTCTGTCTTTTTCCCCCAAAACAAAGGGAATTTCTGTACTTTTTGCCCCAAAATAAGGAAAATTTCTGACTTATTACCCTGAAATAAGTGAAATTTCTGCAATTTTGACCCATAATAAGGAAAATTTCTGCCTTTTTGCCCCCAAATAAGGGGAATTTCAGCCTTTTTACCACAAAATAAAAGGAATTTCTGCATTTTTGCCAAGAATATTAGGAATTTCTGCCTTTTATCCACAAAATAAGAAAAATTTTTGCCTTTTTTCCCTGAAATAAGTGAAATTTCTGCAATTTTGCCCCAAAAAAAGTTAAATTTCTGTAATTTTGCCCCAAATAAGGGAAATTTCTGGAATTTTGCCCCAAAATAAGTGGAATTTCTGAGTTTTGCCCCAAAATAAGGAGAATTTCTGTCTTTTTGCCCCAACATGTAGGGAATTTCTGCCTTATTGCCTCACAATTAGGGGAATTTCTGCAATTTTGCTGCAAAATACGGGGAATTTCTGCTTTTTAGCCCGAAAATAAGGGGAATGTATACCTTTTGCCACAAAAAAGAAAAATTTCTTCATTTTTGCTCCAAAATAAGGGGAATTTCTGCTTTTTTGCCTCTAAATAAGTGGAATTTCTGTCTTTTTCCCCCAAAACAAAGCGAATTTCTGTCTTTTTTGCCCCAAAATAAAGAAAATTTCTGACTTATTACCCTGAAATATGTGAAATTTCTGCAATTTTGCCTCAAAATAAGGGAAATTTCTGCCTTTTTGCCCTCAAATAAGGGGAATTTCAGTCTCTTTACCTCAAAATAATGGGAAATTCTGCATTTTTGCCCCAAAATATGGAAAATTTCTGCCTTTTTGTCTCAAAATAAGAAAAATTACTGCAATTTTATACCAAAATAAAATAAATTTCTGCCTTTTTACAACAAAATAAGAAAATTTCTGCTTTTTTTTCTGACATAAGTGAAATTTCTGCAATTTAGCCACAAAATAAGTGAAATTTCTGCAATTTTGCCCCAAAATAAGGGAAATTTCTAAAATTTTGCCCCAAATTAAGTGGAATTTCTGAGTTTTACCCCAAAATAAGGAGAATTTCTGTCTTTTTGCCCCAACATATAGGGAATTTCTGCCTTTTTACTCCACAATTAGGGGAATTTCTGTAATTTTGCTCCAAAATACAGGGATTTTCTGTTTTTTTGTCCAAAATAAGAAGACTGCATACCTTTTTGCCATACAAAAGGGAAATTTCTTCATTTTTGCTCCAAAATAAGGGGAATTTCTGCTTTTTGCCTCTAATTAAGTGGAATTTCTGTCTTTCTCCCCCAAAACAAAGGGAATTTCTGTCTTTTTTGCCACAATATAAGGAAAATTTCTTACTTATTACCCTGAAGTAAGTGAAATTTCTGCAATTTTACCCCAAAATAAGGGAAATTTCTGCATTTTTGCCCCCAAATAAGGGGAATTTCAGCATTTTTATCTCAAAATAAAAGGAATTTCTGCATTTTTGCCACAAAATATTAGGAATATCTGCTTTTTTGCCCCAAAATATAAAAAAATTCTGACTTTTTGCTCTGAAATAAGTTAAATTTCTAAAATTTTTTCCCAAAATAAGGGAAATGTCTGCTTTTTGCCCCCCAAAAAAAAACTTTCTTACTTTTTGCCCCCAAATAAGGGGAATTTCAGCCTTTTTACCACAAAATAAAGGGAATTTCTGCATTTTTGACCCAAAATATGGGAAATTTCTGCCTTTTTTCCCAAAATAAGAAAAGTGTCTGCAATTTTGTACCAAAATGAAAGAAATTTCTTTTTTTTGCCCCAAAATAAGAAAATTTCTGCTTTTTATCCCTGAAATAATTAAAATATCTGCAATTTTGCCCCAAAATAAGTGAAATTTCTGCAGTTTTACCCCAAAATAAGGAAAATTTCTGGAATTTTGCACCAAAATAAGTGGAATTTCTGAGTTTTGCCCCAAAATAAGTAGAATTTTTGTCTTTTTTCCCCAACATATTGGGAAGTTCTGCATTTTTGCCTCACAATTATAGGAATTTCTGCAATTTTGCTTTAAAATATGGGGAATATCTGCCTTTTTGCACGAAAATAGGAAGAATGCATAACTTTTTTCCATAAAAAAGGGAAATTTCTTCATTTTTGCTCCAAAATAAGAGGAATTTCTGCTTTTTTGCCTCTAAATATGTGGAATTTCTGTATTTTTCCCCCAAATCAAAGGGAATTTCAGTCTTTTTTGCCCCAAAATAAGGAAAATTTCTGACTTATTTCCCTGAAATAAGTGAAATTTCTGCAATTTTGCCCTAAAATAAGAGAAATTTCTGCCTTTTTGCCCCCAAATAAGGGGAATTTCTGACTTTTTGTCCCAAAATAAGAAATATTTCTGCAATTTTGTACAAAATAAATTTCTGCCTTTTTGCCCCAAAATAAGAAAATTTCTGCTTTTTTTCTGAAATAAGTGAAATTTGTGCAATTTTGCCCCAAAATAAGTGAAATTTCTGCAATTTTGCCCCAAATTAAGGGAAATTTCTGCCTTTTGGCACCCAAATATGAAGAATTTCAACCTTTTTACCTCAAAATAATAGGAATTTCTGTATTTTTGCCACAAAATATTAAGAATTTCTGCCTTTTTGCTTCAAAATAAGGAAAATTTCTTTTTTGCCCTGAAATAAGTTAAATTTCTAAATTTTTTCCCCAAAATAATGTAAATGTCTGCTTTTTGTTCCAAAATAAAGAGAATTTCTTACTTTTTGCCCCCAAATAAAAGGAATTTCAGCCTTTTTACCTCAAAATAAGGGTAATTTCTGCATTTTTGACCCAAAATATGGGAAATTTCTGCCTTTTTGCCCAAAATAAGAAAAATTTCTGCTATTTTGTACCATAATAAAAGAAATTTCTGTTTTTCGCCCCAAAATAAGAAAATTTCTTCTTTTTTTTCCTGAAATAATTGAAATTTCTGCAATTTTACCCCAAAATGAGTGAAATTTCTGCAAGTTTGCCCCAAAATAAGGAAAATTTCTGGAATTTTCCCCCAAAATAAGTGGAATTTCTGAGTTTTGACACAAAATAAAGAGAATTTCTGTCTTTTTGCCACAACATATAGGAATTTCTGCTTTTTGCCCCACAATTAGGGAAATTTCTGAAATTTTGCTGCAAAATACAGGGAATTTCTGCCTTATTGCCCGAAAATAAGAAGAATGCATACCTTTTTGCCATAAAAAAGGAAAATTTCTGCAATTTTGCTCCAAAATAAGGGGAATTTCTTCTTTTTTGCCTCTAAATAAGTGGAATTTCTGTCTTTTTCCCCCAAAACAAAGGGAATTTCTGTACTTTTTGCCCCAAAATAAGGAAAATTTCTGACTTATTACCCTGAAATAAGTGAAATTTCTGCAATTTTGACCCATAATAAGGAAAATTTCTGCCTTTTTGCCCCCAAATAAGGGGAATTTCAGCCTTTTTACCACAAAATAAAAGGAATTTCTGCATTTTTGCCAAAAATATTAGGAATTTCTGCCTTTTATCCACAAAATAAGAAAAATTTTTGCCTTTTTTCCCTGAAATAAGTGAAATTTCTGCAATTTTGCCCCAAAAAAAGTTAAATTTCTGTAATTTTGCCCCAAATAAGGGAAATTTCTGGAATTTTGCCCCAAAATAAGTGGAATTTCTGAGTTTTGCCCCAAAATAAGGAGAATTTCTGTCTTTTTGCCCCAACATGTAGGGAATTTCTGCCTTATTGCCTCACAATTAGGGGAATTTCTGCAATTTTGCTGCAAAATACGGGGAATTTCTGCTTTTTAGCCCGAAAATAAGGGGAATGTATACCTTTTGCCACAAAAAAGAAAAATTTCTTCATTTTTGCTCCAAAATAAGGGGAATTTCTGCTTTTTTGCCTCTAAATAAGTGGAATTTCTGTCTTTTTCCCCCAAAACAAAGCGAATTTCTGTCTTTTTTGCCCCAAAATAAAGAAAATTTCTGACTTATTACCCTGAAATATGTGAAATTTCTGCAATTTTGCCTCAAAATAAGGGAAATTTCTGCCTTTTTGCCCTCAAATAAGGGGAATTTCAGTCTCTTTACCTCAAAATAATGGGAATTTCTGCATTTTTGCCCCAAAATATGGAAAATTTCTGCCTTTTTGTCTCAAAATAAGAAAAATTACTGCAATTTTATACCAAAATAAAATAAATTTCTGCCTTTTTACAACAAAATAAGAAAATTTCTGCTTTTTTTTCTGACATAAGTGAAATTTCTGCAATTTAGCCACAAAATAAGTGAAATTTCTGCAATTTTGCCCCAAAATAAGGGAAATTTCTAAAATTTTGCCCCAAATTAAGTGGAATTTCTGAGTTTTACCCCAAAATAAGGAGAATTTCTGTCTTTTTGCCCCAACATATAGGGAATTTCTGCCTTTTTACTCCACAATTAGGGGAATTTCTGTAATTTTGCTCCAAAATACAGGGATTTTCTGTTTTTTTGTCCAAAATAAGAAGACTGCATACCTTTTTGCCATACAAAAGGGAAATTTCTTCATTTTTGCTCCAAAATAAAGGGAATTTCTGCTTTTTGCCTCTAAATAAGTGGAATTTCTGTCTTTCTCCCCCAAAACAAAGGGAATTTCTGTCTTTTTTGCCACAATATAAGGAAAATTTCTTACTTATTACCCTGAAGTAAGTGAAATTTCTGCAATTTTACCCCAAAATAAGGGAAATTTCTGCATTTTTGCCCCCAAATAAGGGGAATTTCAGCATTTTTATCTCAAAATAAAAGGAATTTCTGTATTTTTGCCACAAAATATTAGGAATATCTGCTTTTTTGCCCCAAAATATAAAAAAATTCTGACTTTTTGCTCTGAAATAAGTTAAATTTCTAAAATTTTTTCCCAAAATAAGGGAAATGTCTGCTTTTTGCCCCAAAAAAGGGGACTTTCTTACTTTTTTCCCCCAAATAAGGGGAATTTCAGCCTTTTTACCACAAAATAAAGGGAATTTCTGCATTTTTGACCCAAAATATGGGAAATTTCTGCCTTTTTTCCCAAAATAAGAAAAGTGTCTGCAATTTTGTACCAAAATGAAAGAAATTTCTTTTTTTTGCCCCAAAATAAGAAAATTTCTGCTTTTTATCCTTGAAATAATTAAAATATCTGCAATTTTGCCCCAAAATAAGTGAAATTTCTGCAATTTTACCCCAAAATAAGGAAAATTTCTGGAATTTTGCACCAAAATAAGTGGAATTTCTGAGTTTTGCCCCAAAATAAGTAGAATTTTTGTCTTTTTTCCCCAACATATTGGGAAGTTCTGCATTTTTGCCTCACAATTATAGGAATTTCTGCAATTTTGCTTTAAAACATGGGGAATTTCTGCCTTTTTGCACGAAAATAGGAAGAATGCATAACTTTTTTCCATAAAAAAGGGAAATTTCTTCAATTTTGCTCCAAAATAAGAGGAATTTCTGCTTTTTTGCCTCTAAATATGTGGAATTTCTGTCTTTTTCCCCCAAAACAAAGGGAATTTCAGTCTTTTTTGCCCCAAAATAAGGAAAATTTCTGACTTATTTCCCTGAAATAAGTGAAATTTCTGCAATTTTGCCCCAAAATAAGAGAAATTTCTGCCTTTTTGCCCCCAAATAAGGGGAATTTCTGACTTTTTGTCCCAAAATAAGAAATATTTCTGCAATTTTGTACAAAATAAATTTCTGCCTTTTTGCCCCAAAATAAGAAAATTTCTGCTTTTTTTCTGAAATAAGTGAAATTTGTGCAATTTTGCCCCAAAATAAGTGAAATTTCTGCAATTTTGCCCCAAATTAAGGGAAATTTCTGCCTTTTGGCACCCAAATATGAAGAATTTCAGCTTTTTACCTCAAAATAATAGGAATTTCTGTATTTTTGCCACAAAATATTAAGAATTTCTGCCATTTTGCTTCAAAATAAGGAAAATTTCTGAATTTTTGCCCTGAAATAAGTTAAATTTCTAAATTTTTTCCCCAAAATAATGTAAATGTCTGCTTTTTGTTCCAAAATAAGGGGAATTTCTTACTTTTTGCCCCCAAATAAAAGGAATTTCAGCCTTTTTACCTCAAAATAAGGGTAATTTCTGCATTTTTGACCCAAAATATGGGAAATTTCTGCCTTTTTGCCCAAAATAAGAAAAATTTCTGCTATTTTGTACCATAATAAAAGAAATTTCTGTTTTTCGCCCCAAAATAAGAAAATTTCTTCTTTTTTTCCCTGAAATAATTGAAATTTCTGCAATTTTGCCCCAAAATGAGTGAAATTTCTGCAAGTTTGCCCCAAAATAAGGGAAATTTCTGGAATTTTCCCCCAAAATAAGTGGAATTTCTGAGTTTTGACACAAAATAAAGAGAATTTCTGTCTTTTTGCCACAACATATAGGAAATTTCTGCTTTTTGCCCCACAATTAGGGAAATTTCTGAAATTTTGCTGCAAAATACAGGGAATTTCTGCCTTTTTGCCCAAAAATAAGAAGAATGCATACCTTTTTGCCATAAAAAAGGAAAATTTCTGCAATTTTGCTCCAAAATAAGGGGAATTTCTTCTTTTTTGCCTCTAAATAAGTGGAATTTCTGTCTTTTTCCCCCAAAACAAAGGGAATTTCTGTACTTTTTGCCCCAAAATAAGGAAAATTTCTGACTTATTACCCTGAAATAAGTGAAATTTCTGCAATTTTGACCCATAATAAGGAAAATTTCTGCCTTTTTGCCCCCAAATAAGGGGAATTTCAGCCTTTTTACCTCAAAATAAAAGGAATTTCTGCATTTTTGCCAAAAATATTAGGAATTTCTGCCTTTTATCCACAAAATAAGGAAAATTTCTGCCTTTTTTCCCTGAAATAAGTGAAATTTCTGCAATTTTGCCCCAAAAAAAGTTAAATTTCTGTAATTTTGCCCCAAATAAGGGAAATTTCTGGAATTTTGCCCCAAAATAAGTGGAATTTCTGAGTTTTGCCCCAAAATAAGGAGAATTTCTGTCTTTTTGCCCCAACATGTAGGGAATTTCTGACTTATTGCCTCACAATTAGGGGAATTTCTGCAATTTTGCTGCAAAATACGGGGAATTTCTGCTTTTTAGCCCGAAAATAAGGGGAATGTATACCTTTTGCCACAAAAAAGAAAAATTTCTTCATTTTTGCTCCAAAATAAGGGGAATTTCTGCTTTTTTGCCTCTAAATAAGTGGAATTTCTGTCTTTTTCCCCCAAAACAAAGAGAATTTCTGTCTTTTTGCCCAAAAATAAAGAAAATTTCTGACTTATTACCCTGAAATAAGTGAAATTTCTGCAATTTTGCCTCAAAATAAGGGAAATTTCTGCCTTTTTGCCCTCAAATAAGGGGAATTTCAGTCTCTTTACCTCAAAATAATGGGAATTTCTGCATTTTTGCCCCAAAATATGGAAAATTTCTGCCTTTTTGTCTCAAAATAAGAAAAATTACTGCAATTTTATACCAAAATAAAATAAATTTCTGCCTTTTTGCAACAAAATAAGAAAATTTCTGCTTTTTTTTCTGACATAAGTGAAATTTCTGCAATTTTGCCACAAAATAAGTGAAATTTCTGCAATTTTGCCCCAAAATAAGGGAAATTTCTAAAATTTTGCCCCAAATTAAGTGGAATTTCTGAGTTTTACCCCAAAATAAGGAGAATTTCTGTCTTTTTGCCCCAACATATAGGGAATTTCTGCCTTTTTACCCCACAATTAGGGGAATTTCTGTAATTTTGCTCCAAAATACAGGGATTTTCTGTTTTTTTGTCCAAAATAAGAAGACTGCATACCTTTTTGCCATACAAAAGGGAAATTTCTTCATTTTTGCTCCAAAATAAGGGGAATTTCTGCTTTTTGCCTTTAAATAAGTGGAATTTCTGTCTTTCTCCCCCAAAACAAAGGTAATTTCTGTCTTTTTTGCCACAAAATAAGAAAAATTTCTTACTTATTACCCTGAAGTAAGTGAAATTTCTGCAATTTTACCCCAAAATAAGGGAAATTTCTGCCTTTTTGCCCCCAAATAAGGGGAATTTCAGCCTTTTTATCTCAAAAAAAGGAATTTCTGCATTTTTGCCACAAAATATTAGGAATATCTGCTTTTTGCCCCAAAATAAAAAAAAAATTCTGACTTTTTGCTCTGAAATAAGTTAAATTTCTAAAATTTTTTCCCAAAATAAGGGAAATGTCTGCTTTTTGCCCCAAAAAAGGGAATTTCTTATTTTTGCCCCCAAATAAGGGGAATTTCAGCCTTTTTACCACAAAATAAGGGGAATTTCTGCATTTTTGACCCAAAATATGGGAAATTTCTGCCTTTTTGCCCAAAATAAGAAAAATGTCAGCAATTTTGTACCAAAATGAAAGAAATTTCTTTTTTTTGCCCCAAAATAAGAAAATTTCTGCTTTTTATCCCTGAAATAATTAAAATTTCTGCAATTTTGCCCCAAAATAAGTGAAATTTCTGCAATTTTACCCCAAAATATGGAAAATTTCTGGAATTTTGCACCAAAATAAGTGGAATTTCTGAGTTTTGCCCCAAAATAAGGAGAATTTCTGTCTTTTTTCCCCAACATATTGGGAATTTCTGCCTTTTTGCCTTACAATTATAGGAATTTCTGCAATTTTGCTTTAAAATACAGTGAATTTCTGCCTTTTTGCACGAAAATAAGAAGAATGCATACCTTTTTTCCATAAAAAAGGGAAATTTCTTCATTTTTGCTCCAAAATAAGAGGAATTTCTGCTTTTTTGCCTCTAAATATGTGGAATTTCTGTTTTTTTCCCCCAAAACAAAGGGAATTTCAGTCTTTTTTGCCCCAAAATAAGGAAAATTTCTGACTTATTTCCCTGAAATAAGTGAAATTTCTGCAATTTTGCCCCAAAATAAGAGAAATTTCTGCCTTTTTGCTGCCAAATAAAAGGAATTTCAGTCTTTTTACCTCAAAATAAGGGGAATTTCTGCATTTTTGCCCCAAAATAAGGAAAATTTCTGACTTATTTCCCTGAAATAAGTGAAATTTCTGCAATTTTGCCCCAAAATAAGAGAAATTTCTGCCTTTTTGCCCCCAAATAAGGGGAATTTCTGAGTTTTTGTCCCAAAATAAGAAATATTTCTGCAATTTTGTACAAAATAAATTTCTGCCTTTTTGCCCCAAAATAAGAAAATTTCTGCTTTTTTTTGAAATAAGTGAAATTTTGCAATTTTGCCCCAAAATAAGTGAAATTTCTGCAATTTTGCCCCAAAATAAGGAAATTTCTGCCTTTTGGCACCCAAATATGAAGAATTTCAGCCTTTTTACCTCAAAATAATAGGAATTTCTGTATTTTTGCAACAAAATATTAAGAATTTCTGCCTTTTTGCCCCAAAATAAGGAAAATTTCTGACTTTTTGCCCTGAAATAAGTTAAATTTCTAAATTTTTTCCCCAAAATAATGTAAATGTCTGCTTTTTGTTCCAAAATAAGGAAAATTTCTTACTTTTTGCCCCCAAATAAAAGGAATTTCAGCCTTTTTACCTCAAAATAAGGGTAATTTCTGCATTTTTGACCCAAAATATGGGAAATTTCTGCCTTTTTGCCCAAAATAAGAAAAATTTCTGCTATTTTGTACCATAATAAAAGAAATTTCTGTTTTTCGCCCCAAAATAAGAAAATTTCTTCTTTTTTTCCCTGAAATAATTGAAATTTCTGCAATTTTGCCCCAAAATGAGTGAAATTTCTGCAAGTTTGCCCCAAAATAAGGGAAATTTCTGGAATTTTCCCCCAAAATAAGTGGAATTTCTGAGTTTTGACACAAAATAAAGAGAATTTCTGTCTTTTTGCCACAACATATAGGGAATTTCTGCTTTTTGCCCCACAATTAGGGAAATTTCTGAAATTTTGCTGCAAAATACAGGGAATTTCTGCCTTTTTGCCCAAAAATAAGAAGAATGCATACCTTTTTGCCATAAAAAAGGAAAATTTCTGCAATTTTGCTCCAAAATAAGGGGAATTTCTTCTTTTTTGCCTCTAAATAAGTGGAATTTCTGTCTTTTTCCCCCAAAACAAAGGGAATTTCTGTACTTTTTGCCCCAAAATAAGGAAAATTTCTGACTTATTACCCTGAAATAAGTGAAATTTCTGCAATTTTGACCCATAATAAGGAAAATTTCTGCCTTTTTGCCCCCAAATAAGGGGAATTTCAGACTTTTTACCTCAAAATAAAAGGAATTTCTGCATTTTTGCCAAAAATATTAGGAATTTCTGCCTTTTATCCACAAATAAGGAAAATTTCTGCCTTTTTTCCCTGAAATAAGTGAAATTTCTGCCATTTGGCCCCAAAAAAAGATAAATTTCTGTAATTTTGCCCCAAATAAGAGAAATTTCTGGAATTTTGCCCCAAAATAAGTGGAATTTCTGAGTTTTGCCCCAAAATAAGGAGAATTTCTGTCTTTTTGCCCCAACATATAGGGAATTTCTGCCTTTTTGCCCCACAATTTGGGGAATTTCTGCAATTTTGCTGCAAAATACGGGGAATTTCTGCTTTTTAGCCCGAAAATAAGGGGAATGTATACCTTTTGCCAAAAAAAAGAATAATTTCTTCATTTTTGCTCCAAAATAAGGGGAATTTCTGCTTTTTTGCCTCTATGTAAGTGGAATTTCTGTCTTTTTCCCCCAAAACAAAGCGAATTTCTGTCTTTTTTGCCCCAAAATAAAGAAAATTTCTGACTTATTACCCTGAAATAAGTGAAATTTCTGCAATTTTGCCTCAAAATAAGGGAAATTTCTGCCTTTTTGCCCTCAAATAAGGGGAATTTCAGTCTCTTTAACTCAAAATAATGGGAATTTCTGCATTTTTGTCCCAAAATATGGAAAATTTCTGCTTTTTTGTCTCAAAATAAGAAAAATTACTGCAATTTTGTACCAAAATAAAATAAATTTCTGCTTTTTGCAACAAAATAAGAAAATTTCTGCTTTTTTTCTGAAATAAGTGAAATTTCTGCAATTTTGCCACAAAATAAGTGAAATTTCTGCAATTTTGCCCCAAAATAAGAGAAATTTCTGGAATTTTGCCCCAAATTAAGTGGAATTTCTGAGTTTTACCCCAAAAGAAGGAGAATTTCTGTCTTTTTGCCCCAACATATAGGGAATTTCTGCCTTTTTACACCACAATTAGGGGAATTTCTGTAATTTTGCTCCAAAATACGGGGATTTTCTGTTTTTTTGTCCAAAATAAGAAGACTGCATACCTTTTTGCCATAAAAAAGGGAAATTTCTTCATTTTTGCTCCAAAATAAAAGGAATTTCTGCTTTTTGCCTCTAAATAAGTGGAATTTCTGTCTTTCTCCCCCAAAACAAAGGGAATTTCTGTCTTTTTTGCCACAAAATAAAAAAATTTCTTACTTATTACCCTGAAGTAAGTGAAATTTCTGCAATTTTACCCCAAAATAAGGGAAATTTCTGCCTTTTTGCCCCCAAATAAGGGGTATTTCAGCCTTTTTATCTCAAAAAAAGGAATTTCTGCATTTTTGCCACAAAATATTAGGAATATCTGCTTTTTGCCCCAAAATAAAAAAAAAATTCTGACTTTTTGCTCTGAAATAAGTTAAATTTCTAAAATTTTTTCCCAAAATAAGGGAAATGTCTGCTTTTTGCCCCCAAAAAGGGGAATTTCTTACTTTTTGCCCCCAAATAAGTGGAATTTCAGCCTTTTTACCACAAAATAAGGGGAATTTCTGCATTTTTGACCCAAAATATGGGAAATTTCTGCCTTTTTGCCCAAAATAAGAAAAATGTCAGCAATTTTGTACCAAAATAAAAGAAATTTTTTTTTGCCCCAAAATAAGAAAATTTCTGCTTTTTATCCCTGAAATAATTAAAATTTCTGCAATTTTGCCCCAAAATAAGTGAAATTTCTGCAATTTTACCCCAAAATATGGAAAATTTCTGGAATTTTGCACCAAAATAAGTGGAATTTCTGAGTTTTGCCCCAAAATAAGGAGAATTTTGTCTTTTTTCCCCAACATATTGGGAATTTCTGCCTTTTTGCCTCACAATTATAGGAATTTCTGCAATTTTGCTTTAAAATACGGGGAATTTCTGCCTTTTTGCACGAAAATAAGAAGAATGCATACCTTTTTTCCATAAAAAAGGGAAATTTCTTCATTTTTGCTCCAAAATAAGAGGAATTTCTGCTTTTTTGCCTCTAAATATGTGGAATTTCTGTCTTTTTCCCCCAAAACAAAGGGAATTTCAGTCTTTTTTGCCCCAAAATAAGGAAAATTTCTGACTTATTTCCCTGAAATAAGTGAAATTTCTGCAATTTTGCCCCAAAATAAGAGAAATTTCTGCCTTTTTGCTGCCAAATAAGGGGAATTTCAGTCTTTTTACCTCAAAATAAGGGGAATTTCTGCATTTTTGCCCCAAAATAAGGAAAATTTCTGCATTTTTGTCTCAAAAGAAGAAAGATTTCTGCAATTTTGTACCAAAATAAAAGAAATTTCTGCCTTTTTGCCCCAAAATAAGAAAATTTCTGCTTTTTTTTCTGAAATAAGTGAAATTTCTGCAATTTTGCCCCAAAATAAGTGAAATTTCTGCAATTTTGCCCCAAATTAAGGAAAATATCTGCCTTTTGGCACCCAAATATGAAGAATTTCAGCCTTTTTACCTCAAAATAATAGGAATTTCTGTATTTTTGCAACAAAATATTAAGAATTTCTGCCTTTTTGCCCCAAAATAAGGAAAATTTCTGACTTTTTGCCCTGAAATAAGTTAAATTTCTAAATTTTTTCCTCAAAATAATGTAAATGTCTGCTTTTTGTTCCAAAATAAGGGGAATTTCTTACTTTTTGCCCCCAAATAAAAGGAATTTCAGCCTTTTTACCTCAAAATAAGGGTAATTTCTGCATTTTTGACCCAAAATATGGGAAATTTCTGCCTTTTTGCCCAAAATAAGAAAAATTTCTGCTATTTTGTACCATAATAAAAGAAATTTCTGTTTTTCGCCCCAAAATAAGAAAATTTCTTCTTTTTTTCCCTGAAATAATTGAAATTTCTGCAATTTTGCCCCAAAATGAGTGAAATTTCTGCAATTTTGCCCCAAAATAAAGGAAATTTCTGGAATTTTCCCCCAAAATAAGTGGAATTTCTGAGTTTTGACACAAAATAAAGAGAATTTCTGTCTTTTTGCCACAACATATAGGGAATTTCTGCTTTTTGCCCCACAATTAGGGAAATTTCTGAAATTTTGCTGCAAAATACAGGGAATTTCTGCCTTTTTGCCCAAAAATAAGAAGAATGCATACCTTTTTGCCATAAAAAAGGAAAATTTCTGCAATTTTGCTCCAAAATAAGGGGAATTTCTTCTTTTTTGCCTCTAAATAAGTGGAATTTCTGTCTTTTTCCCCCAAAACAAAGGGAATTTCTGTACTTTTTGCCCCAAAATAAGGAAAATTTCTGACTTATTACCCTGAAATAAGTGAAATTTCTGCAATTTTGACCCATAATAAGGAAAATTTCTGCCTTTTTGCCCCCAAATAAGGGGAATTTCAGCCTTTTTACCTCAAAATAAAAGGAATTTCTGCATTTTTGCCAAAAATATTAGGAATTTCTGCCTTTTATCCACAAAATAAGGAAAATTTCTGCCTTTTTTCCCTGAAATAAGTGAAATTTCTGCAATTTTGCCCCAAAAAAAGTTAAATTTCTGTAATTTTGCCCCAAATAAGGGAAATTTCTGGAATTTTGCCCCAAAATAAATGGAATTTCTGAATTTTGCCCCAAAATAAGGAGAATTTCTGTCTTTTTGCCCCAACATATAGGAAATTTCTGCCTTTTTGCCCCACAATTAGGGGAATTTCTGCAATTTTGTTGCAAAATATGGGGAATTTCTGCTTTTTAGCCCGAAAATAAGGGGAATGTATACCTTTTGCCACAAAAAAGAAAAATTTCTTCCTTTTTGCTCCAAAATAAGGGGAATTTCTGCTTTTTTGCCTCTAAATAAGTGGAATTTCTGTATTTCCCCCCCAAAAAAAAGGTAATTTCTGTTTTTTTTCCCCAAAATAAGGAAAATTTCTGACTTATTACCCTGAAATAAGTGAAATTTCTGCAATTTAGCCACAAATTAAGGGAAATTTCTGCCTTTTTGTCCCCAAATAAGGGGAATTTCAGCCTTTTTACCTCAAAATAAGGGGAATTTCTGCATTTTACCCCCAAATAAGAAAATTTCTGCCTTATTGCCCCAAAATAAGAAAGTTTTTGCATTTTTTCCCTGAAATAAGCGAAATTTCTGCAATTTTGCCCCAAAATAAGTGAAATTTCTTCAATTTTGCCCCGAAATTAGAAATTTTCTGCTTTTTTTTCCTGAAATAAGTTAAATTTCTCCAATATTGCCCCAAAATAAGTGAAATTTCTGCAATTTTGTCTCAAAATAAGGGAAATTTCTGGAATTTTGCCCCAAAATAAGTAGAATTTCTGAGTTTTGCCCCAAAATAATGAGAATTTCTGTCTTTTTGCCCCAACATATAGGGAATTTCTGCCTTTTTGCCCCACAATTAGGAAAATTTCTGCAGTTTTGCTCCAAAATACGGGTAATTTCTGCCTTTTTGTCCGAAAATAAGAAAAATGCATACCTTTGTGCCATAAAAAAGGGAAATTTCTTCATTTTTGCTCCAAAATAAGGGGAATTTCTGCTTTTTTGCCTCTAAATAAGTGGAATTTCTGTATTTTTCCCTCCCAAAAAAAGTAATTTCTGTTTTTTTGCCCCAAAATAAGGAAAATTTCTGACTTACTACCCTGAAATAAATGAAATTTCTGCAATTTAGCCACAAACTAAGGGAAATTTCTGCCTTTTTGTCCCCAAATAAGGGGAATTTCAGCCTTTTTACCTCAAAATAAGGGGAATTTCTGCATTTTACCCCAAAATAAGAAAAATTTCTGCCTTATTGCCCCAAAATAAGAAAATTTCTGCATTTTTTCCCTGAAATAAGCGAAATTTCTGCAATTTTGCCCCAAAATAAGTGAAATTTCTTCAATTTTGCCCCGAAATTAGAAAATTTCTGCTTTTTTTTCCTGAAATAAGTTAAATTTCTGCAATTTTGCCCTAAAATAAGTGAAATTTCTGCAATTTTCCCCCAAAATAAGAGAAATTTCTGGAATTTTGCCCCAAAATAAGTGGAATATCTGAGTTTTGCCCCAAAATAAGGAGAATTTCTGTCTTCTTGCCCCAACATATAGGGAATTTCTGCCTTTTTGCCCCACAATTTGGGGAAATTCTGCAATTTTGCTCCAAAATAATGGGAATTTCTGCCTTTTTGCCCAAAATTAATAAGAATACATAAGTTTTTGCCCTTAAAAATTGAAATTTCTTCATTTTTGCTCCAAAATATGGGAAATTTCTGCGTTTTGCCTCTAAAATGTGGAATTTCTGCCTTTTTCCCCCAAAACAAAGGGAATTTCTGTTTTTGGGCCCAAAATAAGGAAAATTTCTGACTTATTACCCCGAAATAAGTGAAATTTCTGTAATTTTGCCCCAAAATAAGAGAAATTTCTGCCTTTTTGGTCCCAAATAAGGAGAATTTCAGCCTTTTACCTCAAAATAAGTGAAATTTCTGCATTTTTGCCCCCAAATATTGGAAATTTCTGCCTTTTGGCCCCAAAATAAGAAAATTTCTGCTTTTTTTCCTGACATAAGTGAAATTTCTGCAATTTTGCCCCAAAATAAGTTAAATTTCTGAGTTTTGCCCTAAAATAAGGAGAATTTCTGTCTTTTTGCCCCAACATATAGGGAATTTCTGCCTTTTTGCCCCACAATTAGGGGAATTTCTGCAATTTTGCTCCAAAATACGGGGAATTTCTGCCTTTTTTGTCCGAAAATAATAAGATTGCATAACTTTTTTCCATAAAAGGGAAATTTCTTCATTTTTGCTCCAAAATGAGGGGAATTTCTGCTTTTATGCCTCTAAATAAGTGGAATTTCTGTATTTTTCCCCCAAAACAAAGGGAATTTCTGTCTTTTTTGCCTCAAAATAAAAAAAATTTCTGACTTATTACCCTGAAATAAATGAAATTTCTGCACTATTGCCCCGAAATAATGGAAATTTCTGCCTTTTTACCCCTAAATAATGGGAATTTCAGCCTTTTTACCTCAAAATAAGGGGAATTTCTGCATTTTTACCCCAAAATATGGGAAATTTCTGCCTTTTTGCCCAAAATAAGAAAAATTTCAGCAATTTTGTACCAAAATATGGGAAATTTCTGCGTTTTTGCCCCAAAATAAGAAAATTTTGCTTTTTTTCTCTGAAATAAGTGAAATTTCTCCAATTTTGCCCCAAAATAAGTGAAATTTCTGCAATTTTGCCCCAAAATAAGGGAAATTTCTGGAATTTTGCCCCAAAATAAGTGGAATTTCTGAGTTTTGCCCCAAAATAATGAGAATTTCTGTCTTTTTGCCCCAACATATAGGGAATTTCTTCCTTTTTGCCCCACAATTAGGGGAATTTCTGCAATTTTGCTCCAAAATATGGGGAATTTCTGCCTTTTTGCCCGAAAATAAGAAGAATTCATAACTTTTTGCCATAAAAAAGGGAAATTTCTGTAATTTTGCTCCAAAATAAGAGGAATTTCTGCTTTTTTGCCTCTAAATATGTGGAATTTCTGTCTTTTTCCCCCAAAACAAAGGGAATTTCTGTCTTATTTGCACCAAAATAAAGAAATTTTCTGACTTATTACCCTGAAATAAGTGAAATTTCTGCAATTTTGTCCCAAAATAAGGGAAATTTCTGCATTTTTGCCCCCAAATAAGGGGAATTTCACCCTTTTACCTCAAAATAAAGGGAATTTCTGCATTTTTGCCACAAAATAAGGAAAATTTCTGCCTTTTTTCCCTGAAATAAGTTAAATTTCTGCAGTTTTGCCCCAAAATAAGTAAAATTTCTGCAATTTTGCCACAAAATAAGTGAAATTTCTACAATTTTGCCCCAAAATAAGTGAAATTTCTGGAATTTTGCCACAAAATAAGTGGAATTTTTGAGTTTTGAACCAAAATAAGGAGAATTTCTGTTTTTGCCCTAAATAAGTGAACTTTCTACAATTTTACCCCAAAATAAGTGAAATTTCTGGAATTTTGCCACAAAATAAGTGGAATTTTTGAGTTTTGACCCAAAATAAGGAGAATTTCTGTTTTTTGCCCCAACATATAGGGAATTTCTGCCTTTTTGCCTCACAATTAGGGGAATTATTGCAATTTTGCCCCAATAGAAGGGAAATTTCTGCCTTTTTTTCCTGAAATAAGTGGAATATCTGCAATTTTGCCCCAAAATAAGTGAAATTTCTGCAATTTTGCCCAAA
This sequence comes from Micromys minutus, assembly GCF_963924665.1. NCBI lineage: Eukaryota > Metazoa > Chordata > Mammalia > Rodentia > Muridae > Micromys > Micromys minutus. The sequence continues at coordinate 765,917 of NW_027667150.1, forward strand.
ATAAGAAAAATTTCTGCAATTTTGTACCAAAATAAAAGAAATTTCTGCCTTTTTGCCCCAAAATAAGAAAATTTTTGCTTTTTTTCCCTTAAATAAGTGAAATTTCTGCAATTTTCCCCAAAATAAGTAAAATTTCTGCAATTTTGCCCCAAAATAAGGGAAATTTCTGGAATTTTGCCGCAAAATAATTGGAATTTCTGAGTTTTGCCAAAAAATAAAGAGAATTTCTGTCTTTATGCCCCAACATATAGGGAATTTCTGCCTTTTTGCCCCACTATTAGAGGAATTTCTGCAATTTTGCTCCAAAATACGGGAAATTTCTGCCTTTTTGCCCCAAAATAAGAATAATGCATACCTTTTTGCCATAAAAATGGAAATTTCTTCATTTTTGCTCCAAAATAAGGGGAATTTCTGCTTTTTTTGCCTCTAAATTAGTGGAATTTCTGTCTTTTCCCCCCAAAACAAAGGGAATTTCTGTTCTTTTTTGCCCCTAAATAAAAAAAAAATTTCTGACTTATTACACTGACATAAGTGAAATTTCTGCAATTTTGCCCGAAAATAAGGAAAATTTCTGCATTTTTGCCCCAAAATAAAGGGAATTTCAGCCTTTTTACCTCAAAATAAAGGGAATTTCTGCATTTTTGCCTCAAAAGATTAGGAATTTCAGCTTTTTTGCCCCAAAATAAAGAAAATTTCTGCCTTTTTTTCCTGAAATAAGTGAAATTTCTGCAATTTTGCCCCAAAATAAGGGAAATGTCTGCCTTTTTGCCCCCAAATAAGGGGAATTTCATCCTTTTCACCTCAAAAAAAGGGGAATTTCTGCATTTTTGCCCCACAATATGGGAAATTTCTGCCTTTTTGCCCCAAAATAAGAAAAATTTCTGCAATTTTGTACCAAAATAAAAGAAATTTCTGTTTTTTTGCTTCCAAATATAAAAATTTCTGCTTTTTTTTCTGAAATAAGTGAAATTTCTGCAATTTTGCCCCAAAATAAGTGAAATATCTGCAATTTTACCCCAAAATAAGTGAAATTTCTGGAATTTTGCCCCAAAATAAGTGGAAATTCTGAGTTTTGACCCAAAATAAGGAGAATTTCTGTCTTTTTGCCCCAAATTATAGGGAATTTCTGCCTTTTTGCCCCACAATTAGGGGAATTTCTGCAATTTTGCTCCAAAATATGGGGAATTTATGCCTTTTTGCCCGAAAATAAGAAGAATGCATAGCTTTTTGCCATAGAAAAAGGAAATTTCTTCATTTTTGCTCCAAAATAAGGGGAATTTCTGCTTTTTTGCATCTAAATAAGTGCAATTTCTGTCTTTTTCCCCCAAAACAAAGGGAATTTCTGTCTTTTCTGCCCCAAAATAAAGAAAATTTCTGCATTTTTTTCCTGAAATAAGTGAAATTTCAGCATTTTTGCCCCAAAATATGGGAAATTTCTGCCTTTTTGCCCAAAATACAAAAAAATTTCTGCAATTTTGTACCAAAATAAAAGAAATTTCTGGCTTTTTGCCCCAAAATAAGAAAATTTCTGCTTTTTTTCCCTTAAATAAGTGAAATTTCTGCAATTTTCCCCAAAATAAGTAAAATTTCTGCAATTTTGCCCCAAAATAAGAGAAATTTCTGGAATTTTGCCGCAAAATAATTGGATTTTCTGAGTTTTGCCCAAAACTAAAGAGAATTTCTGTCTTTATGCCCCAACATATAGGGAATTTCTGCCTTTTTGCCCCACTATTAGAGGAATTTCTGCAATTTTGCTCCAAAATACGGGAAATTTCTGCCTTTTTGCCCCAAAATAAGAATAATGCATACCTTTTTGCCATAAAAATAAAAATTTCTTCATTTTTGCTCCAAAATAAGGGGAATTTCTACTTTTTTTGCCTCTAAATTAGTGGAATTTCTGTCTTTTTCCCCAAAAACAAAGGGAATTTCTGTTCTTCTTTGCCCCTAAATAAAAAAAATTTCTGACTTATTACACTGACATAAGTAAAATTTCTGCAATTTTGCCCGAAAATAAGGGAAATTTCTGCATTTTTGCCCCCAAATAAGGGGAATTTCAGCCTTTTTACCTCAAAATAAAGGGAATTTCTGCATTTTTGCCACAAAAGATTAGGAATTTCAGCTTTTTTGCACCAAAATAAAGAAAATTTCTGCCTTTTTTTCCTGAAATAAGTTAAATTTCTGCAATTTTACCCCAAAATAAGGGAAATGTCTGCCTTTTTGCCCCCAAATAAGGAGAATTTCATCCTTTTTACCTCAAAAAAAGGGGAATTTCTGCATTTTTGCCCCAAAATATGGGAAATTTTTGCCTTTTTGCCCCAAAATAAGGAAAATTTCTGCAATTTTGTACCAAAATAAAAGAAATTTCTGTTTTTTTGCTTCCAAATATAAAAATTTCTGCTTTTTTTCTGAAATAAGTGAAATTTCTGCAATTTTGCCCCAAAATAAGTGAAATTTCTGCAATTTTGCCCAAAAAGAAGGGAAATTTCTGCCTCTTTGCCTCCAAATAAGGTGAATTTCAGCATTTTTACCTCAAAATAAGGGGGATTTCTGCAGTTTTGCCACAAAATATTAGGAATTTCTGCCTTTTTGCCCCAAAATAAGAAAAATTTCTGCATTTTTTCACTGAAATAAGTGAAATTTCTGCAATTTTGCCCCAAAATAGGTGAAATTTCTGCAATTTTGCCCCAAAATAAGGGAAATTTCTGGAATTTTGCCCCAAAATAAGTGGAATTTGTGAGTTTTTCCCCACAATAAGGAGAATTTCTGTTTTTTGCCCTAACATATTGGGAATTTCTGCCTTTTTGCCCCACAATTAGGGAAATTTCTGCAGTTTTGCTCCAAAATACGGGGAATTTCTGCTTTTTAGCCTGAAAATAAAGGGAATGTATACTTTTTGTCACAAAAAAGGGAAATTTCTTCATTTTTGCTCCAAAATAAAAGGAATTTCTACTTTTTTGCCTCTAAAAAAGTGGAATTTCTGTCTTTTTTTTCTCAAAAACAAAGGGAATTTCTGTCTTTTTGCCCCAAAATAAGAAAAATTTCTGACTTATTACCCTGAAATAAGTTAAATTTTTGCAATTTTGCCTCAAAATAAGGAAATTTCTGCCTTATTGCCCCCAATTAAAGGGAATTTCAGACTTTTTCCTCAAAATAAAAGGAATTTCTGCATTTTTGCCCAAAAATATGGGAATTTTCCGCCTCTTTGCTCCAAAATAAGAAAAATTTCTGCAATTTTGTACCAAAATAAAAGAAATTTCTGCCTTTTTGCCCCAAAATAAGAAAATTTCTGCTTTTTTTTGAAATAAGTGAAATTTCTGCAATTTTGCCCCGAAATAAGTGAAATTTCTGCAATTTTGCCCTAAAATAATTGAAATTTCTGGAATTTTGCTCCAAAATAAGTGGAATTTCTGAGTTTTGCCCCAAAATAATGAGAATTTCTGTCTTTTTGCCCCAACATATAGGGAATTTCTGCCTTTTTGCCCCACAATTAGGGGAATTTCTGCAATTTTGCTCCAAAATATGGGGAATTTCTGCCTTTTTGCCCGAAAATAAGAAGAATGCATAGCTTTTTGCCATATAAAAAGGATATTTCTTCATTTTTGCTCCAAAATAAGTGGAATTTCTGCTGTTTTGCATCTAAATAAGTAGAATTTCTGTCTTTTTCCACCAAAACAAAGGAAATTTCTCTCTTTTTTGCCCCAAAATAAGGAAAATTTCTGCTATATTTTCCTGAAATAAGTGAAATTTCTGCATTTTTGCCCCAAAATATGGGAAATTTCTGCTTTTGCCCAAAATAAAAAAAAATTCTGCAATTTTGTACCAAAATAAAAGAAATTTCTGCCTTTTTACCCCAAAATAAGAAAATTTTTGCTTTTATTCCCTTAAATAAGTGAAATTTCTGCAATTTTCCCCAAAATAAGTGAAATTTCTGCAATTTTGCCCGAAAATAAGAGAAATTTCTGGAATTTTGTCGCAAAATAATTGGAATTTCTGAGTTCTGTCTCAAAATAAGGAGAATTTCTGTCTTTATGCCCCAACATATAGGGAATTTCTTCTTTTTTGCCCCACAATTAGAGGAATTTCTGCAATTTTGCTCCAAAATACGAGAAATTTCTGCCTTTTTGCCCCAAAATAAGACGAATGCATACGTTTTTGCCATAAAAATGGAAATTTCTTCATTTTTGCTCCAAAATAAGGGGAATTTCTGATTTTTTTTGCCTCTAAATTAGTGGAATTTCTGTCTTTTTACCCCAAAACAAAGGGAATTTCTGTCTTTTTTGCCCCTAAATAAAAAAAAATTTCTGACTTATTACACTGACATAAGTGAAATTTCTGCAATTTTGCCCCAAAATAAGGGAAATTTCTGAATTTTTGCCCCCAAATAAGGAGAATTTCAGACTTTTTACCTCAAAATAAAAGGAATTTCTGCATTTTTGCCACAAAAGATTAGGAATTTCTGCATTTTTGCCACAAAATATGAAAATTTCTGCCTTTTTTCCCTGAAATAATTGAAATTTCTTCAATTTTGCCCCAAAATAAGGGAAATGTCTGCATTTTGCCCCCAAATAAGGGGAATTTCATCCTTTTTACCTCAAAATAAGGGGAAATTCTGATTTTTGCCCCAAAATATGGGAAATTTCTGCCTTTTTGCCCCAAAATAAGAAAAATTTCTGCAATTTTGTACCAAAATAAAAGAAATTTCTGCCTTTTTGCTTCCAAATATAAAAATTTCTGCTTTTTTTTCTGAAATAAGTGAAATTTCTGCAATTTTGCCCCAAAATAAGTGAAATTTCTGCAATTTTGCCCCAAAATAAGTGAAATTTCTGGAATTTTGCCCCAAAATAAGAGGAATTTCTGAGTTTTGACCCAAAAATAAGTAGAAATTCTGTCTTTTTGCCCAAACATATAGGGAATTTCGGCCTTTTCGCCCCACAATTAGGAAAATTTCAGCAATTTTGCTCCAAAATACAAGGAATTTCTGCCTTTTTGCCCGAAAAAAAGAAGAATGCATAACTTTTTGCCATAAAAAAGGGAAATTTCTGTAATTTTCCTCCAAAATAAGGGGAAATTATTCATTGTGCCTCTAAATAAGTGGAATTTCTGTCTTTTTTCCCCAAAACAAAGGTAATTTCTGTATTTTTGCCCCAAAATAAGGAAAATTTCTGACTTATTACCCTGAAGTAAGTGAAATTTCTGCAATTTTGCCCCAAAATAAGGGGAATTTCTGCTTTTTTACCTCTAAATAAGTGGAATTTATGTATTTTTACCCCAAAACAAAAGGAATTTCTGTCTTTTTTTGCACAAAATAAAAAAAATTTCTGACTTATTACCCTGAAATAAGTGAAATTTCTGCAATTTTGCCCCAAGAGAAGAGAAATTTCTGCCTTTTTGCCCCCAAATAAGATGAATTTCAGCCTTTTTACCTCAAAATAATGGAATTTCTGCATTTTTGCCACAAAATATTAGGAATTTCTGCCTTTTTGCCCCAAAATAAGGAAAATTTCTGAATTTTTTCACATCAATAAGTGAAATTTCTGCAATTTTGCTTCAAAATAAGTGAAATTTCTGCAATTATGCCCCAAAATATGGGAAATTTCTGCCCTTTTGCCCCAAAATAAGAAAAATTTATGCAATTTTGTACCAAAATAAAAGAAATTTCTGCCTTTATGCTTCCAAATATAAAAATTTCTGCTTTTTTTTCTGAAATAAGTGAAATTTCTGCAATTTTGCCCCAAAATAAGTGAAATTTCTGCAATTTTGCCCCAAAATAAGTGAAATTTCTGGAATTTTGCCCCAAAATAAGTGGAATTTCTTAGTTTTGACCCAAAATAAGGAGAATTTCTGTCTTTTTGCCCCAACATATAGGGAATTTCTGCCTTTTTGCCCCACAATTAGGGGAATTTCAGCAATTTTGCTCCAAAATACGGGGAATTTCTGCTTTTTTGCCCGAAAATAAGAAGAATGCATAACTTTTTGCCATAAAAAAGGGAAAATTCTTCATTTATGCTCCATAATAAGGGGAATTTCTGCTTTTTTGCCTCTAAATAAGTGGAATTTCTGTCTTTTTCCCCCAAAACAAAGGTAATTTCTGTTTTTTTGCCCCAAAATAAGGAAAATTTCTGACTTATTACCCTGAAGTAAGTGAAATTTCTGCAATTTTGCCCTAAAATAAGGGGAATTTCTGCTTCTTTGCCTCTAAATAAGTAGAATTTATGTATTATTGACCCAAAACAAAGGGAATTTCTGTCTTTTTTTGCCCAAAATTAGAAAAATTTCTGACTTATTACCCTGAAATAAGTGAAATTTCTGCAATTTTGCCTAAAAAGAAGGGAAATTTCTGCCTTTTTGCCCCCAAATAAGGTGAATTTCAGCCTTTTTACCTCAAAATAAGGGGAATTTCTGCATTTTTGCCACAAAATATTAGGAATTTCTGCCTTTTTGCCCCAAAATAAGGAAAATTTCTGCCTTTTTTCCCTGAAATAAGTTAAATTTCTGCAATTTTGCCCCAAAATAGTGAAATTTCTGAGATTTTGCCCCAAAATAAGGGAAATTTCTGGAATTTTGCCCCAAAATAAGTGGAATTTCTGAGTTTTGCCCCACAATAAGTAGAATTTCTGTTTTTTGCCCTAACATATACGGAATTTCTGCCTTTTTGCCCCACAATTAGAGGAATTTCTGCAATTTTGCTCCAAAATACGGGGAATTTCTGCTTTTTAGCCTGAAAATAAAGGGATTGTATACCTTTTGCCACAAAAAAGAAAAATTTCTTCATTTTTGCTTCAAAATAAAAGGAATTTCTGCTTTTTTGCCTCTAAAAAAGTGGAATTTCTGTCTTTTTTTTTCTCAAAAACAAAGGAAATTTCTCTCTTTTTGCCCCAAAATTAAAAAAAATTTCTGACTTATTACCCTGAAATAAGTTAAATTTTTGCAATTTTGCCCCAAAATAAGGAAATTTCTGCCTTATTGCCCCCAATTAAAGGAAATTTCAGCCTTTTTCCTCAAAATAAGAGGAATTTCTGCATTTTTGCCCCAAAATATGGGAAATTTCTGCCTTTTTGCTCCAAAATAAAAAAAATTTCTGCAATTTTGTACCAAAATAAAAGAAATTTCTGCCTTTTTGCCCCAAAATAAGAAAATTTCTGCTTTTTTTCCCTTAAATATGTGAAATTTCTGCAATTTTTCCCAAAATAAGTGAAATTTCTGGAATTTTGCCCCAAAATAAGAGAAATTTTTGGAATTTTGCCGCAAAATAATTGGAATTTCTGAGTTTTACCCCAAAATAAGAAGAATTTCTGTCTTTATGCCCCAACATATAGGGAATTTCTGCATTTTTGCCCCACAATTAGAGGAATTTCTGCAATTTTTCTCCAAAATACAGAAATATCTTCTTTTTTGTCCCAAAATAAGAAGAATGCATACCTTTTTGCCATAAAAATGGAAATTTCTTCATTTTTGCTCCAAAATAAGGGGAATTTCTGCTTTTTTTGCCTCTAAATTAGTGGATTTTCTGTCTTTTTCCCCCCCCAAAAAGGGAATTTCTGTCTTTTTTGCCCCTAAATAAAAAAAATTTCTGACTTATTACACTGACATAAGTGAAATTTCTGCAATTTTGCCCCAAAATAAGGGAAATTTCTGCATTTTTGCCCCCAAATAAGGGGAATTTCAGCCTTTTTACCTCAAAATAAAAGGAATTTCTGCATTTTTGCCACAAAAGATTAGGAATTTCTGCATTTTTTCCGCAAAATATGAAAATTTCTGACTTTTTTCTCTGAAATAAGTGAAATTTTTTCAATTTTGCCCCAAAATAAGGGAAATGTCTGACTTTTTGCCCCCAAATAAGGGGATTTTCATCCTTTTTACCTCAAAAAAAGGGGAATTTCTGCATTTTTGCCCCAAAATATGGGAAATTTCTGCCTTTTTGCCACAAAATATGAAAAAATTTCTGCAATTTTGTACCAAAATAAAAGATATTTCTGCCTTTTTGCTTCCAAATATAAAAATTTTTGCTTTTTTTTCTGAAATAAGTGAAATTTCTGCAATTTTGCCCCAAAATAAGTGAAATTTCTGAAATTTTGCCCCAAAATAAGTGAAATTTCTGCAATTTTGCCCCCAAATAAGTTAAATTTCTGGAATTTTGCCCCAAAATAAGGGAAATTTCTGAAATTTTGCCCCAAAATGAGTGGAATTTCTGAGTTTTGCCCCAAAATAAGGAGAATTTCTGTCTTTTTGCCCCAACATATAGGGAATTTCTGCATTTTTGCCCCACAATTTGGTTAATTTCTGCAATTTTGCTCCAAAATACGGCAATTTCTGCCTTTTTGCCCGAAAATAAGAAGAATGCATACCTTTTTGCCATAAAAAAGGGAAATTTTTGTAATTTTGCTCCAAAATAAGGGGAATTTCTGCATTTTTGCCTCTAAATATGTGGAATTTCTGTCTTTTTCCCCGAAAACAAAGGTAATTTCTGTATTTTTTGCCACAAAATAAGGAAAATTTCTGACTTATTACCCTGAAGTAAGTGAAATTTCTGCAATTTTGCCCCAAAATAAGGGGAATTTCTGCTTCTTTGCCTCTAAATAAGTGGAATTTATGTATTTTTCCCCAAAAAGAAAGGGAATTTCTGTCTTTTTTTGCCCAGAATAGAAAAAATTTCTGATTTATTACCCTGAAATAAGTGAAATTTCTGCAATTTTGCCCGAAGAGAAGGGAAATTTCTGCCTTTTTGCCCCCAAATAAGGTGAATTTCAGCCTTTTTACCTCAAAATAAGGGGAATTTCTGCATTTTTGCCACAAAATATTAGGAATTTCTGCCTTTTTGCCCCAAAATAATGAAAATTTCTGCCTTTTTTCACTGAAATAAGTGAAATTTATGCAATTTTGCCCCAAAATAAGTGAAATTTCTGCAATTATGCCCCAAAATATGGGAAATTTCTGCCTTTTTTCTCCAAAATAAGAAAAATTTCTGCAATTTTGTACCAAAATAAAAGAAATTTCTGCCTTTTTGCCCCAAAATAAGAAAATTTCTGCTTTTTTTTTGAAATAAGTGAAATTTCTGCAATTTTGCCCCAAAATAAATGAAATTTCTGCAATTTTGCCCCAAAATAAGGGAAATTTCTGGAATTTTGCCGCAAAATAATTGGAATTTCTGAGTTTTGCCCCAAAATAAGGAGAATTTCTGTCTTTATGCTTCAACATATAGGGAATTTCTGCCTTTTTGCCCCACGATTAGAGGAATTTCTGCAATTTTGCTCAAAATACGGGAAATTTCTGCCTTTTTGCCCCAAAATAAGAAGAATGCACACCTTTTTGCCATAAAAAAGGGAAATTTCTTCATTTTTGCTCCAAAATAAGGAGAATTTTTGCTTTTTATGCCTCTAAATTAGTGGAATTTCTGTCTTTTTCCCCAAAAACAAAGGGAATTTCTGTTTTTTTGCCACTAAATAAAAAAAATTTCTGACTTATTACACTGACATAAGTGAAATTTCTGCAATTTGCCCCAAAATAAGGGAAATTTCTTTATTTTTGCCCCCAAATAAGGGGAATTTCAGCCTTTTTACCTCAAAATAAGGAGAATTTCTGCATTTTTGCCACAAAAGATTAGGAATTTCTGCTTTTTGCCCCAAAATAAGAAAAATTTCTGCCTTTTTTCCCTGAAATAAGTGAAATTTCTGCAATTTTGCCCCAAAATAAGGAAAATTTCTGCCTTTTTGCACTCAAATAAGAGGAATTTCACCCTTTTACCTCAAAATAAAGGGAATTTCTGCATTTTTGCCACAAAATATTAAAAATTTCTGCCTTTTTGCCCCAAAATAAGGAAAATTTCTGCATTTTTTCCCTGCCATAAGTGAAATTTCTGCAATTTTGTCCAAATATAAGTGAAATTTCTGCAATTTTTCCCCAAAATAAGGGAAATTTCTGCATTTTTGCCCCCTGATAAGGGGAATTTCAGCCTTTTTACCTCAAAATAAGGGGAATTTCAGCATTTTTGCCACAAAAGATTAGGAATTTCTGCTTTTTTGCCCCAAAATAAGAAAAATTTCTGACTTATTACCCTGAAAAAAGTGAAATTTCTGCAATTTTGCCCCAAAATAAGGGAAATGTCTGCCTTTTTGCCCCCAAATAAGGGGAATTTCATCTTTTTTACCTCAAAAAAAGGGGAATTTCTGCATTTTTGCCCCAAAATATGGGAAATTTCTGCCTTTTTGCCCCAAAATAAGAAAAATTTATGCAATTTTGTACCAAAATAAAAGTAATTTCTGCCTTTTTGCTACCAAATATAAAAATTTCTGCCTTTTTTTCTGAAATGAGTGAAATTTCTGCAATTTTGCCCCAAAATAAGTGAAATTTCTGCAATTTTGCCCCAAAATAAGTGAAATTTCTGGAATTTTGCCCCAAAATAAGTGGAATTTCTGTGTTTTGACCCAAAATAAGGAGAATTTCTGTCTTTTTGCCCCAACATATAGGGAATTTCTGCCTTTTTGCCCCACAATTAGAAGAATTTCTGCAATTTTGCTCCAAAATACGGGGAATTTCTGCTTTTTTGCCCGAAAATAAGAAGAATGCATAACTTTTTGCCATAAAAAAGGGAAATTTCTTCATTTTTGCTCCAAAATAATGGGAATTTCTGCTTTTTTGCCTCTAAATAAGTGGAATTTCTGTCTTTTTCCCCCAAAACAAAGTTAATTTCTGTTTTTTTGCCTCAAAATAAAGAAAATTTCTGACTTATTACCATGAAGTAAGTGAAATTTCTGCAATTTTGCCTCAAAATAAGGGGAATTTCTGTTTTTTTGCCTCTAAATAAGTGGAATTTATGTATTTTTCCCCCAAAACAAAGGGAATTTCTTTTTTTTTTTTGCCCAAAATAAGGAAAATTTCTGACTTATTACCCTGAAATAAGTGAAATTTCTGCAATTTTGCCCCAAAAGAAGGGAAATTTCTGCTTTTTGCCCCCAAATAAGGTGAATTTCAGCCTTTTTACCTCTAAATAACGGGAATTTCTGCATTTTTGCCACACAATATTAGAAATTTCTGCCTTTTTGCCCCAAAATAAGGAAAATTTCTGCCTTTTTTCACTGAAATAAGTGAAATTTCTTCAATTTTGCCCCAAAATAAGGGAAATGTCTGCCTTTTTGCCCCCAAATAAGGGGAATTTCATCCTTTTTACCTCAAAAAAAGGGGAATTTCTGCATTTTTGCCCCAAAATATGGGAAATTTCTGCCTTTTTGCCCCAAAATATAAAAAATTTCTGCAATTTTGTACCAAAATAAAAGAAATTTCTGCGTTTTTGCTTCCAAATATAAAAATTTCTGCTTTTTTTTCTGAAATAAGTGAAATTTCTGCAATTTTGCCCCAAAATAAGTGAAATTTCTGCAATTTTGCACCAAAATAAGTGAAATTTTTGGAATGTTGCCCCAAAATAAGTGGAATTTCTGAGTTTTGACCCAAAATAAGTAGAATTTCTGTCTTTTTGCCCCAATATATAGGGAATTTCTGCCTTTTTGCCCCACAATTAGGGGAATTTCAGCAATTTTGCTCCAAAATACGAGGAATTTCTGCCTTTTTGCCCAAAAATAAGAAGAATGCAAACCTTTTTGCCATAAAAAAGAGAAATTTCTGTAATTTTGCTCCAAAATAAGGGGAATTTCTGCATTTTTGCCCCTAAATAAGTGGAATTTCTGTCTTTTCCCCCCAAAACAAAGGTAATTTCTGTTTTTTTGCCCCAAAATAAGGAAAATTTCTGACTTATTACCCTGAAGTAAGTGAAATTTCTGTAATTTTGCCCCAAAATATGGGGAATTTCTGCTTTTTTGCCTCTAAATAAGTGGAATTTATGTATTTTTCCCCCAAAACAAAGGGAATTTCTGTCTTTTTTTGCCCAAAATGAGAAAAATTTCTGACTTATTACCCTGAAATAAGTGAAATTTCTGCAATTTTGCCCTAAGAGAAGGGAAATTTCTGCCTTTTTGCCCCCAAATAAGGGGAATTTCAGCCTTTTTACCTCAAAATAAGAAGAATTTCTGCATTTTTGCCACAAATATTAGGAATTTCTGCCTTTTTGCCCCAAAATAAGGAAAATTTCTGCCTTTTTTCACTGACATAAGTGAAATTTATGCAATTTTGCCCCAAAATAAGTGAAATTTCTGCAATTATGCTCCAAAATATGGGAAATTTCTGCCTTTTTTCTCCAAAATAAAAAAAATTTCTGCAATTTTGTACCAAAATAAAAGAAATTTCTGCCTTTTTGCCCCAAAATAAGAAAATTTCTGCTTTTTTTATGAAATAAGTGAAATTTCTGCAATTTTACCCCAAAATAAATTAAATTTCTGCAATTTTGCCCCCAAATAAGTTAAATTTCTGGAATTTTGCTCCAAAATAAGTGGAATTTCTGAGTTTTGCCCCAAAATAATGAGAATTTCTTTCTTTTTGCCCCAACATATAGGAAATTTCTGCCTTTTTGCCCCACATTTAGGGGAATTTCTGCAATTTTGCTCCAAAATATAGGGAATTTCTGCTTTTTTGCCCGAAAATAAGAAGAATGCATAGCTTTTTGCCATAAAAAAGTGAAATTTCTTCATTTTTGCTCCAAAATAAGGAGAATTTCTGCTTTTTTGCATTTAAATAAGTGGAATTTCTGTCTTTTTCTGCCAAAACAAAGGGAATTTCTGTATTTTTTGCCCCAAAATAAGAAAAATTTCTGCCTTTTTCCCTGAAATAAGTGAAATTTCTGCATTTTTGCCTCAAAATATAGGAAATTTCTGCCTTTTTGCCCAAAATAAAAAAATTTCTGCAATTTTGTACCAAAATAAAAGAAATTTCTGCCTTTTTGCCCCAAAATAAGAAAATTTCTGCTTTTTTTCCCTTAAATAAGTGAAATTTCTGCAATTTTGCCCTAAAATAAGTGAAATTTCTGGAATTTTGCCGCAAAATAATTGGAGTTTCTGAGTTTTGCCCCAAAATAAGGAGAATTTCTGTCTTTATGCTTCAACATATAGGGAATTTCTGCCTTTTTGCCTTACGATTAGAGGAATTTCTGCAATTTTGCTCCAAAATATGGGAAATTTCTGCCTTTTTGCCCCAAAATAAGAAGAATGCATACCTTTTTTGCCATAAAAAAAGGAAATTTCTTCATTTTTGCTCCAAAATAAGGGGAATTTTTGCTTTTTTTGCCTCTAAATTAGTGGAATTTCTGTCTTTTTCCCCCAAAACAAAGGGAATTTCTGTTTTTTTGCCCCTAAATAAAAAAAATTTCTGACTTATTACACTGACATAAGTGAAATTTCTGCAATTTGCCCCAAAATAAGGGAAATTTCTTTATTTTTGCCCCCAAATAAGGGGAATTTCAGCCTTTTTACCTCAAAATAAAAAGAATTTCTGCATTTTTGCCACAAAAGATTAGGAATTTCTGCTTTTTTGCCCCAAAATAAGAAAAATTTTTGCATTTTTTCCCTGAAATAAGTGAAATTTCTGCAATTTTGCCCCAAAATAAGGGAAATTTCTGCAATTTTGCCCAAAAATAAGGGAAATTTCTGCAATTTTGCCCCAAAATAAGGGAAATTTCTGCATTTTTGCCCCCGAATAAGGGGAATTTCAGCCTTTTTACCTCAAAATAAGGGGAATTTCAGCATTTTTGCCCAAAAGATTAGGAATTTCTGCTTTTTTGCCCCAAAATAAGAAAAATTTCTGACTTATTACCCTGAAATAAGTGAAATTTCTTCAATTTTACCCCAAAATAAGGGAAATGTCTGCCTTTTTGCCCCCAAATAAGGGGAATTTCATCCTTTTTACCTCAAAAAAGGGGAATTTCTGCATTTTTGCCACAAAATATGGGAAATTTCTGCCTTTTTGCTCCAAAATATAAAAAATTTCTGCAATTTTGTACCAAAATAAAAGAAATTTCTGCCTTTTTGCTTACAAATATAAAAATTTCTGCCTTTTATTCTGAAATAAGTGAAATTTCTGCAATTTTGCCCCAAAATAAGTGAAATTTCTTCAATTTTGCCCCAAAATAAGTGAAATTTCTGGAATTTTGCCCCAACATAAGTGGAATTTCTGAGTTTTGACCCAAAATAAGGAGAATTTCTGTCTTTTTGCCCCAACATATAGGAAATTTCTGCCTTTTTTCCCCAAATTATAGGGAATTTCTGCCTTTTTGCCCCACAATTAGGGGAATTTCTGCAATTTTGCTCCAAAATATGGGGAATTTATGCCTTTTTGCCCGAAAATAAGAAGAATGCATAGCTTTTTGCCATAGAAAAAGGAAATTTCTTCATTTTTGTTCCAAAATAAGGGGAATTTCTGCTTTTTTGCATCTAAATAAGTGGAATTTCTGTCTTTTTCCTCCAAAACAAAGAGAATTTCTGTCTTTTCTGCCCCAAAATAAGGAAAATTTCTGCATTTTTTTCCTGAAATAAGTGAAATTTCAGCATTTTTGCCCCAAAATATGGGAAATTTCTGCCTTTTTGCCCAAAATACAAAAAATTTCTGAAATTTTGTACCAAAATAAAAGAAATTTCTGGCTTTTTGCCCCAAAATAAGAAAATTTCTGCTCTTTTTCCCTTAAATAAGTGAAATTTCTGCAATTTTCCCCAAAATAAGTAAAATTTCTGCAATTTTGCCCCAAAATAAGAGAAATTTCTGGAATTTTGCCGCAAAATAATTGGAATTTCTGAGTTTTGCCCAAAAATAAAGAGAATTTCTGTCTTTATGCCCCAACATATAGGGAATTTCTGCCTTTTTGCCCCACTATTAGAGGAATTTCTGCAATTTTGCTCCAAAATACGGGAAATTTCTGCCTTTTTGCCCCAAAATAAGAATAATGCATACCTTTTAGCCATAAAAATGAAAATTTCTTCATTTTTGCTCCAAAATAAGGGGAATTTCTGCTTTTTTTGCCTCTAAATTAGTGGATTTTCTGTCTTTTTCCCCCAAAACAAAGGGAATTTCTGTTCTTTTTTGCCCCTAAATAAAAAAAATTTCTGACTTATTACACTGACATAAGTAAAATTTCTGCAATTTTGCCCGAAAATAAGGGAAATTTCTGCCTTTTTGCCCCCAAATAAGGGGAATTTCAGCCTTTTTACCTCAAAATAAAGGGAATTTCTGCATTTTTGCCACAAAAGATTAGGAATTTCAGCTTTTTGCCCCAAAATAAAGAAAATTTCTGCCTGTTTTTCCTGAAATAAGTTAAATTTCTGCAATTTTGCCCCAAAATAAGGGAAATGTCTGCCTTTTTGCCCCCAAATAAGGGGAATTTCATCCTTTTTACCTCAAAAAAAGGGGAATTTCTGCATTTTTGCCCCAAAATATGGGAAATTTCTGCCTTTTTGCCCCAAAATAAGAAAAATTTCTGCAATTTTGTAACAAAATAAAAGAAATTTCTGTTTTTTTGCTTCCAAATATAAAAATTTCTGCTTTTTTTCTGAAATAAGTGAAATTTCTGCAATTTTGCCCCAAAATAAGTGAAATTTCTGCAATTTTGCCCCAAAATAAGTGAAATTTCTGCAATTTTGCCCCAAAATAAGTGAAATTTCTGCAATTTTGCCCCAAAATAAGTGAAATTTCTGGAATTTTGCCCCAAAATTAGTGGAATTTCTGAGTTTTGACCCAAAAATAAGTAGAATTTCTGTCTTTTTGCCCCAACATATAGGGAATTTCTGCCTTTTCGCCCCAAAATTAGGGGAATTTCAGCAATTTTGCTCCAAAATACGGGGAATTTCTGCCTTTTTGCCCGAAAATAAGAAGAATGCATAACTTTTTGCCATAAAAAAGGGAAATTTCTTTATTTTTGCTCCAAAATAAGGGAAATTTCTGCTTTTTTGCCTCTAAATAAGTGGAATTTCTGTCTTTTTCCCCCAAAACAAAGGTAATTTCTGTATTTTTGCCCCAAAATAAGGAAAATTTCTGACTTATTACCCAGAAGTAAGTGAAATTTCTGCAATTTTGCCCCAAAATAAGGGGAATTTCTGCTTCTTTGCTTCTAAATAAGTGGAATTTATGTATTTTTCCCCGAAAACAAAGGGAATTTCTGTCTTTTTTTGCCCAAAATAAGAAAAATTTCTGACTTATTACTCTGAAATAAGTGAAATTTCTGCAATTTTGCCCAAAAAGAAAGGGCATTTCTGCCTCTTTGCCTCCAAATAAGGTGAATTTCAGCATTTTTACCTCAAAATAAGGGGAATTTCTGCATTTTTGCCACACAATATTAGGAATTTCTGCCTTTTTGCCCGAAAATAAGTAAAATTTCTGCCTTTTTTCACTGAAATAAGTGAAATTTCTGCAATTTTGCCCCAAAATAAGTGAAATTTCGGCAATTTTGCCACAAAATAAGGGAAATTTCTTGAATTTTGCCCCAAAATAAGTGGAATTTGTGAGTTTTTCCCCACAATAAGGAGAATTTCTGTTTTTTGCCCTAACATATTGGGAATTTCTGCCTTTTTGCCCCACAATTAGGGGAATTTCTTCAATTTTGCTCCAAAATACCGGGAATTTCAGCTTTTTAGCCTGAAAATAAAGGAAATGTATACTTTTTGCCACAAAAAAGGGAAATTTCTTCATTTTTGCTCCAAAATAAAAGGAATTTCTACTTTTTTGCCTCTAAAAGAGTGGAATTTCTGTCTTTTTTTCTCAAAAACAAAGGGAATTTCTGTCTTTTTGCCCCAAAATAAGAAAAATTTCTGACTTATTACCCTGAAATAAGTTAAATTTTTGCAATTTTACCCCAAAATAAAGAAATTTCTGCCTTATTGCCCCCAATTAAGAAGAATTTCAGCCTTTTTCCTCAAAATAAGGGGAATTTCTGCATTTTTGCCCCAAAATATGGGAATTTTCTGCCTCTTTGCTCCAAAATAAAAAAAATTTCTGCAATTTTTATTCCAAAATAAAAGAAATTTCTGCCTTTTTGCCCCAAAATAAGAAAATTTCTGCCTTTTTTTTAAATAAGTAAAATTTCTGCAATTTTGCCCCAAAATAACTGAAATTTCTGCAATTTTGCCCTAAAATAAGTGAGATTTCTGGAATTTTGCTCCAAAATAAGTGGAATTTCTGAGTTTTGCCCCAAAATAATGAGAATTTCTGTCTTTTTGCCCCAACATATAGGGAATTTCTGCCTTTTTGCCCCACAATTAGGGGAATTTCTGCAATTTTGCTCCAAAATATGGGGAATTTCTGCCTTTTTGCTCAAAAATAAAAAGAATGCATAGCTTTTTGCCATATAAAAAGGAAATTTCTTCATTTTTGCTCCAAAATAAGGGGAATTTCTGCTTTTTTGCATCTAAATAAGTGGTATTTCTGTCTTTTTCCACCAAAACAAAGGAAATTTCTCTCTTTTTTGCCCCAAAATAAGGAAAATTTCTGCTATTTTTTCCTGAAATAAGTGAAATTTCTGCATTTTTGCCCCAAAATATGGGAAATTTCTGCTTTTGCCCAAAATAAAAAAAATTTCTGCAATTTTGTACCAAAATAAAAGAAATTTCTGCCTTTTTCCCCCAAAATAAGAAAATTTCTGCTTTTTTTCCCTTAAATAAGTGAAATTTCTGCAATTTTCCCCAAAATAAGTGAAATTTCTGCAATTTTGCCCGAAAATAAGAGAAATTTCTGGAATTTTGTCGCAAAATAATTGGAATTTCTGAGTTCTGCCCCAAAATAAAGAGAATTTCTGTCTTTATGCCCCAACATATAGGGAATTTCTGCCTTTTTGCCCAACAATTAGAGGAATTTCTGCAATTTTGCTCCAAAATACGAGAAATTTCTGCTTTTTTGCCCCAAAATAAGACGAATGCATACGTTTTTGCCATAAAAATGGAAATTTCTTCATTTTTGCTCCAAAATAAGGGGAATTTCTGATTTTTTTGCCTCTAAATTAGTGGAATTTCTGTCTTTTTACCCCAAAACAAAGGGAATTTCTGTCTTTTTTGCCCCTAAATAAAAAAAAAATTCTGACTTATTACACAGACATAAGTGAAATTTCTGCAATTTTGCCCCAAAATAAGGGAAATTTCTGAATTTTTGCCCCCAAATAAGGGGAATTTCAGCCTTTTTACCTCAAAATAAAAGGAATTTCTGCATTTTTGCCACAAAAGATTAGGAATTTCTGCATTTTTGCCGCAAAATATGAAAATATCTGCCTTTTTTCCCTGAAATAAGTGAAATTTCTTCAATTTTGCCCCCAAATAAGGGAAATGTCTGCCTTTTTGCCCCCAAATAAGGGGATTTTCATCCTTTTTACCTCAAAAAAAGGGAAATTTCTGCATTTTTGCCCCAAAATATGGGAAATTTCTGCCTTTTTGCCCCGAAATAAGAAAAATTTCTGCAATTTTGTACCAAAATAAAAGAAATTTCTGTCTTTTTGCTTCCAAATATAAAAATTTCTGCTTTTTTTTCTGAAATAAGTGAAATTTCTGCAATTTTGCCCCAAAATAAGTGAAATTTCTGGAATTTTGCCCCAAAATAAGTGGAATTTCTGAGTTTTGACCCAAAAATAAGTAGAATTTCTGTCTTTTTGCCCAAACATATAGGGAAATTCTGCCTTTTCGCCCCACAATTAGGGGAATTTCAGCAATTTTGCTCCAAAATACGGGGAATTTCTGCCTTTTTGCCCGAAAATAAGAAGAATGCATAACTTTTTGCCATAAAAAAACGGAAATTTCTGTAATTTTGCTCCAAAATAAGGGGAATTTCTGCTTTTTTGCCTCTAAATAAGTGGAATTTCGGTCTTTTTCCCCAAAAACAAAGGTAATTTCTGTTTTTTTGCCCCAAAATATGGAAAATTTCTGACTTATTACCCTGAAGTAAGTGAAATTTCTGCAATTTTGCCCCAAAATAAGGGGAATTTCTGCTTTTTTACCTCTAAATAAGTGGAATTTATGTATTTTTACCCCAAAACAAAAGAAATTTCTGTCTTTTTTTGCACAAAATAAAAAAAAAATTTCTGACTTATTACCCTGAAATAAGTGAAATTTCTGCAATTTTGCCCCAAGAGAAGAGAAATTTTTGCCTTTTTGCCCCCAAATAAGATGAATTTCAGCCTTTTTACCTCAAAATAAGGAGAATTTCTGCATTTTTGCCACAAAATATTAGGAATTTCTGCCTTTTTGCCCAAAAATAAGGAAAATTTCTGCATTTTTTCACTGAAATAAGTGAAATTTCTGCAATTTTGCTTCAAAATAATTGAAATTTCTGCAATTATGCCCCAAAATATGGGAAATTTCTGCCTTTTTGCCCCAAAATAAGAAAAATTTCTGCAATTTTGTACCAAAATAAAAGAAATTTCTGCGTTTTTGCTTCCAAATATAAAAATTTCTGCTTTTTTTTCTGAAATAAGTGAAATTTCTGCAATTTTGCCCCAAAATAAGTGAAATTTCTGCAATTTTGCCCCAAAATAAGTGAAATTTCTGGAATTTTGCCCCAAAATAAGTGGAATTTCTTAGAATTGACCCAAAATAAGGAGAATTTCTGTCTTTTTGCCCCAACATATAGGGAATTTCTGCCTTTTTGCCCCACAATTAGGGGAATTTCTGCAATTTTACTCCAAAATACGGGGAATTTCTGGTTTTTTGCCCGAAAATAAGAAGAATGCATAACTTTTTGCCATAAAAAAGGGAAATTTCTTCATTTATGCTACATAATAAGGGGAATTTCTGCTTTTTTGCCTCTAAATAAGTGGAATTTCTGTCGTTTTCCCCCAAAACAAAGGTAATTTCTGTTTTTTTGCCCCAAAATAAGGAAAATTTCTGCAATTTTGCCCCAAAATAAGTGAAATTTCTGCAATTTTGCCCCCAAATAAGTTAAATTTCTGGAATTTTGCCCCAAAATAAGGGAAATTTCTGATATTTTGCCCCAAAATGAGTGGAATTTCTGAGTTTTGCCTTAAAATAAGGAGAATTTCTGTCTTTTTGCCCCAACATATAGGGAATTTCTGCATTTTTGCCCCACAATTTGGTTAATTTCTGCAATTTTGCTCCAAAATACGGGGAATTTCTGCCTTTTTGCCTGAAAATAAGAAGAATGCATACCTTTTTGCCATAAAAAAGGGAAATTTCTGTAATTTTGCTCCAAAATAAGGGGAATATCTGCATTTTTGCCTCTAAATACGTGGAATTTCTGTCTTTTCCCCCCAAAACAAAGGTAATTTCTGTTTTTTTGCCCCAAAATAAGGAAAATTTCTGACTTATTACCGAAGTAAGTGAAATTTCTGCAATTTTTCCCCAAAATAAGGGGAATTTCTGCTTTTTGGCCTCTAAATAAGTGGAATTTATGTATTTTTCCCCCCAAACAAAGGGAATTTCTGTCTTTTTTTGCCCAAAATAGAAAACATTTCTGACTTATTACCCTGAAATAAGTGAAATTTCTGCAATTTTGCCCCAAAATAAAGGAAATGTCTGCCTTTTTGCCCCCAAATAAGGGGAATTTCATCCTTTTTACCTCAAAAAAAGGGAAATTTCTGCCTTTTTGCCCCAAAATAAGAAAAATTTCTGCAATTTTGTACCAAAATAAAAGAAATTTCTGCCTTTTTGCTTCCAAATATAAAAATTTCTGCCTTTTTATCTGAAATAAGTGAAATTTCTGCAATTTTGCCCCAAAATAAGTGAAATTTCTGCAATTTTGCCCCAAAATAAGTGAAATTTTTGGAATTTTGCCCCAAAATAAGTGGAATTTCAGAGTTTTGACCCAAAATAAGGAGAATTTCTGTCTTTTTGCCCCAAAATATAGGGAATTTCTGCCTTTTTGCCCCACAATTAGAAGAATTTCTGCAATTTTGCTCCAAAATACGGGGAATTTCTGCTTTTTTGCCCGAAAATAAGAATAATGCATAAATTTTTGCCATAAAAAAAGGGAAATTACTGCAATTTTGCTCCAAAATAGGGGGAATTTCTGCTTTTTTGCCTCTAAATAAGTGGAATTTCTGTCTTTTCCCCCCAAAACAAAGGTAATTTCTGTTTTTTTGCCCCAAAATAAAGAAAATTTCTGACTTATTACTATGAAATAAGTAAAATTTCTGCAATTTTGCCCCAAAATAAGGGGAATTTCTGCTTTTTTGCCTCTAAATAAGTGGAATTTATGTATTTTTCCCCCAAAACAAAGGGAATTTCTGTCTTTTTTTGCCCAAAATAAGGAAAATTTCTGACTTATTACCCTGAAATAAGTGAAATTTCTGCAATTTTGCCCCAAAAGAATAGAAATTTCTTCTTTTTCCCCCCATTAAGGTGAATTTCAGCCGTTTTACCTCAAAATAACGGGAATTTCTGTATTTTTGACACAAAATATTAGGAATTTCTGCTTTTTTGCCCCAAAATAAGGAAAATTTGTGCCTTTTTTCACTGAAATAAGTGAAATTTCTTCAATTTTGCCCCAAAATAAGGGAAATGTCTGCCTTTTTGCCCCCAAATAAGGGGAATTTCATCCTTTCTACCTCAAAAAAAGAGGAATTTCTGCATTTTTGCCCCAAAATATGGGAAATTTCTGCTTTTTGCCCCAAAATATAAAAAATTTCTGCAATTTTGTACCAAAATAAAAGAAATTTCTGTCTTTTTGCTTCCAAATATAAAAATTTCTGCTTTTTTTTCTGAAATAAGTGAAATTTCTTCAATTTTGCCCCAAAATAAGTGAAATTTCTGTAATTTTGCCTCAAAATAAGTGAAATTTTTGGAATTTTGCCCCAAAATAAGTGGAATTTCTGAGTTTTGACCCAAAATAAGTAGAATTTCTGTCTATTTGCCCCAACATATAGGAAATTTCTGCCTTTTTGCCCCACAATTAGGGGAATTTCAGCAATTTTGCTCCAAAATACGAGGAATTTCTGCCTTTTTGCCCGAAAATAAGAAGAATGCATACCTTTTTGCCATAAAAAAGGGAAATTTCTGTAATTTTGCTCCAAAATAAGAGGAATTTCAGCATTTTTGCCTCTAAATAAGGGGAATTTCTGCCTTTACCCGCAAAACAAAGGTAATTTCTGTTTTTTTGCCCCAAAATAAGAAAAATTTCTGCAATTTTGTACCAAAATAAAAGAAATTTCTGGTTTTTTGCTTCCAAATATAAAAATTTCTGCCTTTTTTCTGAAATAATTGAAATTTCTGCACTTTTGCCCCAAAATAAGTGAAATTTCTGCAATTTTGCCCCCAAATAAGTGAAATTTCTGGAATTTTGCCGCAAAATAAATGGAATTTCTGAGTTTTGACCCAAATTAAGGAGAATATCTGTCTTTTTGCCCCAACATATAGGGAATTTCTGTCTTTTTGCCCCACAATTAGGGGAATTTCTGCAATTTTGCTCCAAAATACGGGGAATTTCTGCTTTTTTGCCCGAAAATAAGAAGAATGCATAACTTTTTGCCATAAAAAAGGGAAATTTCTTCATTTTTGCTCCAAAATAAGGGAAATTTCTGCTTTTTTGCCCCTAAATAAGTGGAATTTCTGTCTTTTTCCCCCAAAACAAAGGTAATTTCTGTTTTTTTGCCCCAAAATAAGGAAATTTTCTGACTTATTACCCTGAAGTAAGTGAAATTTCTGCAATTTTGCCCCAAAATAAGGGGAATTTCTGCTTCTTTGCTTCTAAATAAGTGGAATTTATGTATTTTTCCCCGAAAACAAAGAGAATTTCTGTCTTTTTTTGCCCAAAATAAGAAAAATTTCTGACTTATTACCCTGAAATAAGTGAAATTTCTGCAATTTTGCCCAAAAAGAAGGGAAATTTCTGCCTCTTTGCCTCCAAATAAGGTGAATTTCAGCATTTTTTCCTCAAAATAAGGGGAATTTCTGCAGTTTTGCCACAAAATATTAGGAATTTCTGCCTTTTTGCCCCAAAATAAGGAAAATTTCTGCCTTTTTTCACTGAAATAAGTGAAATTTATGCAATTATGCCCCAAAATATGGGAAATTTCTGCCTTTTTTCTCCAAAATAAAATAATTTCTGCAATTTTGTACCAAAATAAAAGAAATTTCTGCCTTTTTGCCCCAAAATAAGAAAATTTCTGCTTTTTATTGAAATAAGTGAAATTTCTGCAATTTTGCCCCAAAATAAATGAAATTTCTGCAATTTTGCCCCCAAATAAGTTAAATTTCTGGAATTTTGCTCCAAAAAAAGTGGAATTTCTGAGTTTTGCCCCAAAATAATGAGAATTTCTTTCTTTTTGCCCCAACATATAGGGAATTTCTGCCTTTTTGCCCCACATTTAGGGGAATTTCTGCAATTTTGCTCCAAAATATAGGGAATTTCTGCCTTTTTGTCCGAAAATACGAAGAATGCATAGCTTTTTGCCATAAAAAAGCGAAATTTCTTCATTTTTGCTCCAAAATAAGGGGAATTTCTGCTTTTTTGCATTTAAATAAGTGGAATTTCTGTCTTTTTCCCCAAAAACAAAGGGAATTTCTGTATTTTTTGCCCCAAAATAAGGAAAATTTCTGCCTTTTTTCCCTGAAATAAGTGAAATTTCTGCATTTTTGCCTCAAAATATGGGAAATTTCTGCCTTTTTGCCCAAAATAAAAAAAATTTCTGCAATTTTGTACCAAAATAAAAGAAAATTCTGCCTTTTTGCCCCAAAATAAGAAAATTTCTGCTTTTTTTCCCTTAAATAAGTGAAATTTCTGCAATTTTGCCCCAAAATAAGGGAAATTTCTGGAATTTTGCCGCAAAATAATTGGAATTTCTGAGTTTTGCCCCAAAATAAGGAGAATTTCTGTTTTTATGCTTCAACATATAGGGAATTTCTGCCTTTTTGCCCAACGATTAGAGGAATGTCTGCAATTTTGCTCCAAAATACGGGAAATTTCTGCCTTTTTGCCCCAAAATAAGAAGAATGCACACCTTTTTGCCATAAAAAAGGGAAATTTCTTCATTTTTGCTCCAAAATAAGGAGAATTTTTGATATTTTTGCCTCTAAATTAGTGGAATTTCTGTCTTTTTCCCCAAAAACAAAGAGAATTTCTGTTTTTTTGCCCCTAAATAAAAAAAATTTCTGACTTATTACACTGACATAAGTGAAATTTCTGCAAATTTCTGCCTTTTTGCCCCACAATTAGGGAAATTTCTGCAATTTTGCTCCAAAATACGGGGAATTTCTGCTTTTTAGCCTGAAAATAAAGGGAATGTATACTTTTTGCCACAAAAAAGGGAAATTTCTTCATTTTTGCTCCAAAATAAAAGGAATTTCTACTTTTTTGCCTCTAAAAAAGTAGAATTTCTGTCTTTTTTTTCTCAAAAACAAAGGGAATTTCTCTCTTTATTGCCTCAAAATAAGGAAAATTTCTGCTATTTTTTCCTGAAATAAGTGAAATTTCTGCATTTTTGCCCCAAAATATGGGAAATTTCTGCTTTTGCCCAAAATAAAAAAAAATTTCTGCAATTTTGTACCAAAATAAAAGAAATTTCTGCCTTTTTACCCCAAAATAAGAAAATTTCTGCTTTTTTCCCTTAAATAAGTGAAATTACTGCAATTTTCCCCAAAATAAGTGAAATTTCTGCAATTTTGCCCGAAAATAAGAGAAATTTCTGGAATTTTGTCGCAAAATAATTGGAATTTCTGAGTTCTGTCCCAAAATAAGGAGAATTTCTGTCTTTATGCCCCAACATATAGGGAATTTCTGCCTTTTTGCCCCACAATTAGAACAATTTCTGCAATTTCGCTCCAAAATACGAGAAATTTCTGCCTTTTTGCCCCAAAATAAGACGAATGCATACGTTTATGCCATAAAAATGGAAATTTCTTCATTTTTGCTCCAAAATAAGGGGAATTTCTGATTTTTTTTGCCTCAAAATTAGTGGAATTTCTGTCTTTTTACCCCAAGACAAAGAGAATTTCTGTCTTTTTTGCCCCTAAATAAAAAAAAATTTCTGACTTATTACACTGACATAAGTGAAATTTCTGCAATTTTGCCCCAAAATAAGGGAAATTTCTGAATTTTTGCACCCAAATAAGGGGAATTTCAGCCTTTTTACCTCAAAATAAAGAGAATTTCTGCATTTTTGCCACAAAAGATTAGGAATTTCTGCATTTTTGCCCCAAAATATGAAAATTTCTGCCTTTTTTCCCTGAAATAAATGAAATTTCTTCAATTTTGCCCCAAAATAAGGGAAATGTCTGCAGTTTGCCCCCAAATAAGGGGAATTTCATCCTTTTTACCTCAAAAAAAGGGGAATTTCTGATTTTTGCCCCAAAATATGGGAAATTTCTGCCTTTTTGCCCCAAAATAAGAAAAATTTCTGCAATTTTGTACCAAAATAAAAGAAATTTCTGCCTTTTTGCTTCCAAATGTAAAAATTTCTGCTTTTTTTTCTGAAATAATTGAAATTTCTGCAATTTTGCCCCAAAATAAGTGAAATTTCTGCAATTTTGCCCCAAAATAATTGAAATTTCTGGAATTTTGCCCCAAAATAAGTGGAATTTCTGAGGTTTGACCCAAAAATAAATAGAATTTCTGTCTTTTTGCCCCAACATATAGGGAATTTCTGCCTTTTCGCCCCACAATTAGGGGAATCAGCAATTTTGCTCCAAAATACGTGGAATTTCTGCCTTTTTGCCTGAAAATAAGAAGAATGCATAACTTTTTGCCATAAAAAAGGGAAATTTCTGTAATTTTGCTCCAAAATAAGGGGAATTTCTGCTTTTTTGCCTCTAAATAAGTGGAATTTCTGTCTTTTTCCCGCCAAACAAAGGTAATTTCTGTTTTTTTGCCCCAAAATAAGGAAAATTTCTGACTTATTACCCTGAAGTAAGTGAAATTTCTGCAATTTTGCCCCAAAATAAGGGGAATTTCTGCTTCTTTGCCTCTAAATAAGTGGAATTTATGTATTTTTCCCCGAAAACAAAGGGAATTTCTGTCTTTTTTTGCCCAAAATAAGAAAAATTTCTGACTTATTACCCTGAAATAATGAAATTTCTGCAATTTTGCCCCAAGAGAAGGGAAATTTCTGCCTTTTTGCCCCCAAAAAAGGGGAATTTCAGCCTTTTTACCTCAAAATAAGGGGAATTTCTGCATTTTTGCCACAAAATATTAGGAATTTCTGCCTTTTTGCCCCAAAATAAGGAAAATTTCTGCCTTTTTTCACTGAAATAAGTGAAATTTATGCAATTATGCCCCAAAATATGGGAAATTTCTGCCTTTTTTCTCCAAAATAAAATAATTTCTGCAATTTTGTACCAACATAAAAGAAATTTCTGCCTTTTTGCCCCAAAATAAGAAAATTTCTGCTTTTTTTTGAAATAAGTGAAATTTCTGAAATTTTGCCCCAAAATAAAAGAAATTTCTGCAATTTTGCCCCCAAATAAGTTAAATTTCTGGAATTTTGCTCCAAAATAAGTGGAATTTCTGAGTTTTGCCCCAAAATAATGAGAATTTCTTTTTTTTTGCCCCAACATATAGGGAATTTCTGCCTTTTTGCCCCACATTTAGAAGAATTTCTGCAATTTTGCTCCAAAATATAGGGAATTTCTGCCTTTTTGCCCGAAAATAAAAAGAATGCATAGCTTTTTGCCATAAAAAAGCGAAATTTCTTCATTTTTGCTCCAAAATAAGGGGAATTTCTGCTTTTTTGCATTTAAATATGTGGAATTTCTGTCTTTTTCCCCAAAAACAAAGGGAATTTCTGTATTTTTTGCCCCAAAATAAGGAAAATTTCTGCCTTTTTTCCCTGAAATAAGTGAAATTTCTGCATTTTTGCCTCAAAATATGGGAAATTTCTGCCTTTTTGCCCAAAATAAAAAAAATTTCTGCAATTTTGTACCAAAATAAAAGAAAATTCTGCCTTTTTGCCCCAAAATAAGAAAATTTCTGCTTTTTTCCCTTAAATAAGTGAAATTTCTGCAATTTTGCCCCAAAATAAGGGAAATTTCTGGAATTTTGCCGCAAAATAATTGGAATTTCTGAGTTTTGCCCCAAAATAAGAAGAATTTCTGTCTTTATGCTTCAACATATAGGGAATTTCTGCCTTTTTGCCCAACGATTAGAGGAATGTCTGCAATTTTGCTCCAAAATACGGGAAATTTCTGCCTTTTTGCCCCAAAATAAGAAGAATGCACACCTTTTTGCCATAAAAAAGGGAAATTTCTTCATTTTTGCTCCAAAATAAGGAGAATTTTTGATTTTTTTGCCTCTAAATTAGTGGAATTTCTGTCTTTTTCCCCAAAAACAAAGAGAATTTCTGTTTTTTTGCCCCTAAATAAAAAAAATTTCTGACTTATTACACTGATATAAGTGAAATTTCTGCAAATTTCTGCCTTTTTGCCCCACAATTAGGGAAATTTCTGCAATTTTGCTCCAAAATACGGGGAATTTCTGCTTTTTAGCCTGAAAATAAAGGGACTGTATACTTTTTGCCACAAAAAAGGGAAATTTCTTCATTTTTGCTCCAAAATAAAAGGAATTTCTACTTTTTTGCCTCTAAAAAAGTGGAATTTCTGTCTTTTTTTTCTCAAAAACAAAGGGAATTTCTGTCTTTTTGCCCCAAAATAAGAAAAATTTCTGACTTATTATTCTGAAATAAGTTAAATTTTTGCAATTTTGCCCAAAACTAAGGAAATTTCTGCCTTATTGCCCCCAATTAAAGGGAATTTCAGACTTTTTCCTCAAAATAAAAGGAATTTCTGCATTTTTGCCCAAAAATATGGGAATTTTCCGCCTCTTTGCTCCAAAATAAAAAAAATTTCTGCAATTTTGTACCAAAATAAAAGAAATTTCTGCCTTTTTGCCCCAAAATAAGAAAATTTCTGCTTCTTTTTGAAATAAGTGAAATTTCTGCAATTTTGCCCCAAAATAATTGAAATTTCTGTAATTTTGCCCTAAAATAAGTAAAATTTCTGGAATTTTGCTCCAAAATAACTGGAATTTCTGTGTTTTGCCCCAAAATAATGAGAATTTCTGTCTTTTTGCCCCAACATATAGGGAATTTCTGCCTTTTTGCCCCACAATTAGGGGAATTTCTGCAATTTTGCTCCAAAATATGGGGAATTTCTGCCTTTTTGCCCGAAAATAAGAAGAATGCATAGCTTTTTGCCATATAAAAAGGAAATTTCTTCATTTTTGCTCCAAAATAAGGGGAATTTCTGCTTTTTTGCATCCAAATAAGTGGAATTTCTGTCTTTTTCCACCAAAACAAAGGGAATTTCTCTCTTTTTTGCCCCAAAATAAGGAAAATTTCTGCTATTTTTTCCTGAAATAAGTGAAATTTCTGCATTTTTGCCCCAAAATATGGGAAATTTCTGCTTTTGCCCAAAATAAAAAAAATTTCTGCAATTTTGTACCAAAATAAAAGAAATTTCTGCCTTTTTACCCTAAAATAAGAAAATTTCTGCTTTTTTCCCTTAAATAAGTGAAATTACTGCAATTTTCCCCAAAATAAGTGAAATTTCTGCAATTTTGCCCGAAAATAAAAGAAATTTCTGGAATTTTGTCGCAAAATAATTGTAATTTCTGAGTTCTGTCCCAAAATAAGGAGAATTTCTGTCTTTATGCCCCAACATATGGAGAATTTCTGCCTTTTTGCCCCACAATTAGAGGAATTTCTGCAATTTCGCTCCAAAATACGAGAAATTTCTGCCTTTTTGCCCCAAAATAAGACGAATGCATAAGTTTATGCCATAAAAATGGAAATTTCTTCATTTTTGCTCCAAAATAAGGGGAATTTCTGATTTTTTTTGCCTCAAAATTAGTGGAATTTCTGTCTTTTTACCCCAAAACAAAGAGAATTTCTGTCTTTTTTGCCCCTAAATAAAAAAAAATTTCTGACTTATTACACTGACATAAGTGAAATTTCTGCAATTTTGCCCCAAAATAAGGGAAATTTCTGAATTTTTGCACCCGAATAAGGGGAATTTCAGCCTTTTTACCTCAAAATAAAGAGAATTTCTGCATTTTTGCCACAAAAGATTAGGAATTTCTGCATTTTTGCCCCAAAATATGAAAATTTCTGCCTTTTTTTCCCTGAAATAAATGAAATTTCTTCAATTTTGCCCCAAAATAAGGGAAATGTCTGCAGTTTGCCCCCAAATAAGGGGAATTTCATCCTTTTTACTGCAAAAAAAGGGGAATTTCTGATTTTTGCCCCAAAATATGGGAAATTTCTGCCTTTTTGCCCCAAAATAAGAAAAATTTCTGCAATTTTGTACCAAAATAAAAGAAATTGCTGCCTTTTTGCGTCCAAATATAAAAAATTCTGCTTTTTTTTCTGAAATAATTGAAATTTCTGCAATTTTGCCCCAAAATAAGTGAAATTTCTGCAATTTTGCCCCAAAATAATTGAAATTTCTGGAATTTTGCCCCAAAATAAGTGGAATTTCTGAGGTTTGACCCAAAAATAAGTAGAATTTCTGTCTTTTTGCCCCAACATATAGGGAATTTCTGCCTTTTCGCCCCACAATTAGGGGAATCAGCAATTTTGCTCCAAAATACGTGGAATTTCTGCCTTTTTGCCTGAAAATAAGAAGAATGCATAACTTTTTGCCATAAAAAAGGGAAATTTCTGTAATTTAGCTCCAAAATAAGGGGAATTTCTGCTTTTTTGCCTCTAAATAAGTGGAATTTCTGTCTTTTTCCCGCCAAACAAAGGTAATTTCTGTTTTTTTGCCCCAAAATAAGGAAAATTTCTGACTTATTACCCTGAAGTAAGTGAAATTTCTGCAATTTTGCCCCAAAATAAGGGGAATTTCTGCTTCTTTGCCTCTAAATAAGTGGAATTTATGTATTTTTCCCCGAAAACAAAGGGAATTTCTGTCTTTTTTTGCCCAAAATAAGAAAAATTTCTGACTTATTACCCTGAAATAAGTAAAATTTCTGCAATTTTGCCCAAAAAGAAGGAAAATTTCTGCCTCTTTGCCTCCAAATAAGGTGAATTTCAGCATTTTTACCTCAAAATAAGGGGAATTTCTGCAATTTTGCCACAAAATATTAGGAATTTCTGCCTTTCTGCCCCAAAATAAGGAAAATTTCTGCCTTTTTTCACTGAAATAAGTGAAATTTCTGCAATTTTGCCCCAAAATAAGTGAAATTTCTGCAATTTTGCCCCAAAATAAGGAAAATTTCTGGAATTTTGCCCCAAAATAAGTGGAATTTGTGAGTTTTTCCCCACAATAAGGAGAATTTCTGTTTTTTGCCCTAACATATTGGGAATTTCTGCCTTTTTGCCCCACAATTAGGGAAATTTCTGCAATTTTGCTCCAAAATACGGGGAATTTCTGCTTTTTAGCCTGAAAATAAAGGGAATGTATACTTTTTGCCACAAAAAAGGGAAATTTCTTCATTTTTGCTCCAAAATAAAAGGAATTTCTACTTTTTTGCCTCTAAAAAAGTGGAATTTCTGTCTTTTTTTTCTCAAAAACAAAGGGAATTTCTGTCTTTTTGCCCCAAAATAAGAAAAATTTCTGACTTATTATTCTGAAATAAGTTAAATTTTTGCAATTTTGCCCAAAAATAAGGAAATTTCTGCCTTATTGCCCCCAATTAAAGGGAATTTCAGACTTTTTCCTCAAAATAAAAGGAATTTCTGCATTTTTGCCCAAAAATATGGGAATTTTCCGCCTCTTTGCTCCAAAATAAAAAAAATTTCTGCAATTTTGTACCAAAATAAAAGAAATTTCTGCCTTTTTGCCCCAAAATAAGAAAATTTCTGCTTCTTTTTGAAATAAGTGAAATTTCTGCAATTTTGCCCCAAAATAATTGAAATTTCTGTAATTTTGCCCTAAAATAAGTAAAATTTCTGGAATTTTGCTCCAAAATAACTGGAATTTCTGTGTTTTGCCCCAAAATAATGAGAATTTCTGTCTTTTTGCCCCAACATATAGGGAATTTCTGCCTTTTTGCCCCACAATTAGGGGAATTTCTGCAATTTTGCTCCAAAATATGGGGAATTTCTGCCTTTTTGCCCGAAAATAAGAAGAATGCATAGCTTTTTGCCATATAAAAAGGAAATTTCTTCATTTTTGCTCCAAAATAAGGGGAATTTCTGCTTTTTTGCATCCAAATAAGTGGAATTTCTGTCTTTTTCCACCAAAACAAAGGGAATTTCTCTCTTTTTTGCCCCAAAATAAGGAAAATTTCTGCTATTTTTTCCTGAAATAAGTGAAATTTCTGCATTTTTGCCCCAAAATATGGGAAATTTCTGCTTTTGCCCAAAATACAAAAAATTTA
Organism: Micromys minutus; assembly: GCF_963924665.1. NCBI lineage: Eukaryota > Metazoa > Chordata > Mammalia > Rodentia > Muridae > Micromys > Micromys minutus. Next base: position 797,027 of record NW_027667150.1, read on the forward strand.
TGCAATTTTGTACCAAAATAAAAGATATTTCTGCCTTTTTACCCCAAAATAAGAAAATTTCTGCTTTTTTTCCCTTACATAAGTGATATTACTGCAATTTTCCCCAAAATAAGTGAAATTTCTGCAATTTTGCCCGAAAATAAGAGAAATTTCTGGAATTTTGTCGCAAAATAATTGGAATTTCTGAGTTCTGTCCCAAAATAAGGAGAATTTCTGTCTTTATGCCCCAACATATAGGGAATTTCTGCCTTTTTGCCCCACAATTAGAGGAATTTCTGCAATTTTGCTCCAAAATACGAGAAATTTCTGCCTTTTTGCCCCAAAATAAGACGAATGCATACGTTTATGCCATAAAAATGGAAATTTCTTCATTTTTGCTCCAAAATAAGGGGAATTTCTGTTTTTTTTTTTGCCTCAAAATTAGTGGAATTTCTGTCTTTTTACCCCAAGACAAAGAGAATTTCTGTCTTTTTTGCCCCTAAATAAAAAAAAATTTCTGACTTATTACACTGACATAAATGAAATTTCTGCAATTTTACCCCAAAATAAGGGAAATTTCTGAATTTTTGCCCCCAAATAAGGGGAATTTCAGCCTTTTTACCTCAAAATAAAGAGAATTTTTGCATTTTTGCCACAAAAGATTAGGAATTTCTGCATTTTTGCCCCAAAATATGAAAATTTCTGCCTTTTTTCCCTGAAATAAGTGAAATTTCTTCAATTTTGCCCCAAAATAAGGGAAATGTCTGCAGTTTGCCCCCAAATAAGGGGAATTTCATCCTTTTTACCTCAAAAAAGGGGAATTTCTGATTTTTGCCCCAAAATATGGGAAATTTCTGCCTTTTTGCCCCAAAATAAGAAAAATTTCTGCAATTTTGTACCAAAATAAAAGATATTTCTGCCTTTTTGCTTCCAAATATAAAAATTTCTGCTTTTTTTTCTGAAATAAGTGAAATTTCTGCAATTTTGCCCCAAAATAAGTGAAATTTCTGCAATTTTGCCAAAAAATAAGTGAAATTTCTGCAATTTTGCCCCCAAATAAGTTAAATTTCTGGAATTTTGCCCCAAAATAAGGGAAATTTCTGAAATTTTGCTCCAAAATGAGTGGAATTTCTGAGTTTTGCCCCAAAATAATGAGAATTTCTGTCTTTTTGCCCCAACATATAGGGAATTTCTGCATTTTTGCCCCACAATTTAGTTAATTTCTGCAATTTTGCTCCAAAATACGGGGAATTTCTGCCTTTTTGCCCGAAAATAAGAAGAATGCATACCTTTTTGCCATAAAAAAGGGAAATTTCTGTAATTTTGCTCCAATATAAGGGGAATTTCTGCATTTTTGCCTCTAAATACGTGGAATTTCTGTCTTTTCCCCCCCAAAAAAAGGTAATTTCTGTTTTTTTGCCCCAAAATAATTAAAATTTCTGACTTATTAACCTGAAGTAAGTGAAATTTCTGCAATTTTGTCCCAAAATAAGGGGAATTTCTGCTTTTTTGCCTCTAAATAAGTGGAATTTATGTATTTTTCCCCCAAAACAAAGGGAATTTCTGTCTTTTTTTGCCCAAAATAGAAAAAATTTCTGACTTATTACCCTGAAATAAGTGAAATTTCGGCAATTTTACCCCAAGAGAAGGGAAATTTCTGCTTTTTTGCCCCCAAATAAGGTGAATTTCAGCCTTTTTACCTCAAAATAAGGGGAATTTCTGCATTTTTGCCACAAAATGTTAGGAATTTCTGCGTTTTTGCCCCAAAATATGGAAAATTTCTGCCTTTTTTCACTGAAATAAGTGAAATTTATGCAATTTTGCCCCAAAATAAGTGAAATTTCTGCAATTATGCCCCAAAATATGGGAAATTTCTGCCTTTTTTCTCCAAAATATGAAAAATTTCTGCAATTTTGTACCAAAATAAAAGAAATTTCTGCCTTTTTGCCCCAAAATAAGAAAATTTCTGCTTTTTTTTTGAAATAAGTGAAATTTCTGCAATTTTGCCCCAAAATAAATGAAATTTCTGCAATTTTGCCCCCAAATAAGTTAAATTTCTGGAATTTTGCTCCAAATTAAGTGGAATTTCTGAGTTTTGCCCCAAAATAATGAGAATTTCTTTCTTTTTGCCCCAACATATAGGGAATTTCTGCCTTTTTGCCCCACATTTAGGGGAATTTCTGCAATTTTGTTCCAAAATATGGGGAATTTCTGCCTTTTTGCCCGAAAATAAGGAGAATGCAAAGCTTTTTGCCATAAAAAAGCGAAATTTCTTCATTTTTGCTCCAAAATAAGGGGAATTTCTGCTTTTTTGCATTTAAATATGTGGAATTTCTGTCTTTTTCCCCAAAACAAAGGGAATTGCTGTATTTTTTGCCCCAAAATAAGGAAAATTTCTGCCTTTTTTCCCTGAAATAAGTGAAATTTCTGCATTTTTGCCTCAAAATATGGGAAATTTCTGCCTTTTTGCCCAAAATAAAAAAAATTTCTGCAATTTTGTACCAAAATAAAAGAAAATTCTGCCTTTTTGCCCCAAAATAAGAAAATTTCTTCTTTTTTTCCCTTAAATAAGTTAAATTTCTGCAATTTTGCCCCAAAATAAGGGAAATTTCTGGAATTTTGCCGCAAAATAATTGGAATTTCTGAGTTTTGCCCCAAAATAAGGAGAATTTCTGTCTTTATGCTTCAACATATAGGGAATTTCTGCCTTTTTGCCCCACGATTAGAGGAATTTCTGCAATTTTGCTCCAAAATACGGGAAATTTCTGCCTTCTTGCCCCAAAATAAGAAGAATGCATAACTTTTTGCCATAAAAAAGGGAAATTTCTTCATTTTTGCTCCAAAATAAGGAGAATTTTTGCTTTTTTTGCCTCTAAATTAGTGGAATTTCTGTCTTTTTCCCCCAAAACAAAGGGAATTTCTGTTTTTTTGCCCCTAAATAAAAAAAAATTCTGACTTATTACACTGACATAAGTGAAATTTCTGCAATTTGCCCCAAAATAAGGGAAATTTATTTATTTTTGTCACCAAATAAGGGGAATTTCAGCCTTTTTACCTCAAAATAAGGAGAATTTCTGCATTTTTGCCACAAAAGATTAGGAATTTCCTGCTTTTTTGCCCCAAAATAAGAAAAATTTCTGCCTTTTTTCCCTGAAATAAGTGAAATTTCTGCAATTTTGCCCCAAAATAAGGGAAATTTCTGCCTTTTTGCACTCAAATAAGAGGAATTTCACACTTTTACCTCAAAATAAAGGGAATTTCTGCATTTTTGCCACAAAATATTAAAAATTTCTGCCTTTTTGCCCCAAAATAAGGAAAATTTCTGCATTTTTTCCCTGCCATAAGTGAAATTTCTGCAATTTTGCCCAAATATAAGTGAAATTTCTGCAATTTTTCCCCAAAATAAGGGAAATTTCTGCATTTTTGCCCCCTAATAAGGGGAATTTCAGACTTTTTACCTCAAAATAAAGGGAATTTCAGCATTTTTGCCACAAAAGATTAGGAATTTCTGCTTTTTTGCCCCAAAATAAGAAAAATTTCTGACTTATTACCCTGAAATAAGTGGAATTTCTGCAATTTTGCCCCAAAATAAGGGAAATGTCTGCCTTTTTGCCCCCAAATAAGGGGAATTTCATCCTTTTTACCTCAAAAAAGGGGAATTTCTGCATTTTTCCCCAAAATATGGGAAATTTCTGCCTTTTTGCCCCAAAATAAGAAAAATTTCTGCAATTTTGTTCCAAAATAAAAGAAATTTCTGCCTTTTTGCTTCCAAATATAAAAATTTCTGCCTTTTTTTTTGAAATAAGTGAAATTTCTGCAATTTTGCCCCAAAATAAGTGAAATTTCTGCAATTTTGCCCCAAAATAAGTGAAATTTTTGGAATTTTGCCCCAAAATAAGTGAAATTTCTGAGTTTTGACCCAAAATAAGGAGAATTTCTGTCTTTTTGCACCAACATATAGGGAATTTCTGCCTTTTTGCCCCACAATTAGAAGAATTTCTGCAATTTTGCTCCAAAATACGGGGAATTTCTGCTTTTTTGCCCGAACATAAGAAGAATGCATAACTTTTTGCCATAAAAAAGGGAAATTACTGCAATTTTGCTCCAAAATAAGGGGAATTTCTGCTTTTTTGCCTCTAAATAACTGGAATTTCTGTCTTTTTCCCCCAAAACAAAAGTAATTTCTGTTTTTTTGCCTCAAAATAAAGAAAATTTCTGACTTATTACCATGAAATAAGTGAAATTTCTGTAATTTTGCCCCAAAATAAGGGGAATTTCTGTTTTTTTGCCTCTAAATAAGTGGAATTTATGTATTTTTCCCCCAAAACAAAGGGAATTTCTGTTTTTTATTTGCCCAAAATAAGGAAAATTTCTGACTTATTACCCTGAAATAAGTGAAATTTCTGCAATTTTGCCCCAAAAGAAGGGAAATTTCTGCTTTTTGCCCTCAAATAAGGTGAATTTCAGCCTTTTTACCTCAAAATAACGGGAATTTCTGCATTTTTGCCACAAAATATTAGGAATTTCTGCCTTTTTGCCCCAAAATAAGGAAAATTTCTGCCTTTTTTCACTGAAACAAGTGAAATTTCTTCAATTTTGCCCCTAAATAAGGGAAATGTCTGCCTTTTTGCCCCCAAATAAGGGGAATTTCATACTTTTTACCTCAAAAAAAGAGGAATTTCTGCATTTTTGCCCCAAAATATGGGAAATTTCTGCTTTTTGCCCCAAAATAAGAAAAATTTCTGCAATTTTGTACCAAAATAAAAGAAATTTCTGCCTTTTTGCTTCCAAATATAAAAATTTCTGCTTTTTTTTCTGAAATAAGTGAAATTTCTGCAATTTTGCCCCAAAATAAGTGAAATTTCTGCAATTTTGCCTCAAAATAAGTGAAATTTTTGGAATTTTGCCCTAAAATAAGTGGAATTTCTGAGTTTTGACCCAAAATAAGTAGAATTTCTGTCTTTTTGCCCCAACATATAGGGAATTTCTGCCTTTTTGCCCCACAATTAGGGGAATTTCAGCAATTTTGCTCCAAAATACATGGAATTTCTGCCTTTTTGCCCGAAAATAAGAAGAATACATACCTTTTTGCCATAAAAAAGGGAAATTTCTGTAATTTTGCTCCAAAATAAGAGGAATTTCTGCATTTTTGCCTCTAAATAAGTGGAATTTCTGTCTTTTCCCCGCAAAACAAAGGTAATTTCTGTTTTTTTGCCCCAAAATAAGGAAAATTTCTGACTTATTACCCTGAAATAAGTGAAATTTCTGCAATTTTGCCCCAAAATAAGGGTAATTTCTTCTTTTTTGCCTCTAAATAAGTGGAATTTATGTATTTTTCCCCCAAATGAAAGGGAATTTCTGTCTTTTTTTGCCCAAAATAAGAAAAATTTCTGACTTATTACCCTGAAATAATGAAATTTCTACAATTTTGCCCCAAGAGAAGGGAAATTTCTGCCTTTTTGCCCCCAAATAAGGGGAATTTCAGCCTTTTTACCTCAAAATAAGGGGAATTTCTGCATTTTTGCCACAAAATATTAGGAATTTCTGCCTTTTTGCCCCAAAATAAGGAAAATTTCTGCCTTTTTTCACTGAAATAAGTGAAATTTATGCAATTTTGCCCCAAAATAAGTGAAATTTCTGCAATTATGCCCCAATATATGGGAAATTTCTGCCTTTTTGCCCAAAATAAAAAAAATTTCTGCAATTTTGTACCAAAATAAAAGAAAATTCTGCCTTTTTGCCCCAAAATAAGAAAATTTCTGCTTTTTTTTCCTTAAATAAGAGGAATTTCTGCAATTTTGCCCCAAAATAAGGGAAATTTCTGGAATTTTGCCGCAAAATAATTGGAATTTCTGAGTTTTGCCCTAAAATAAGGAGAATTTCTGTCTTTATGCTTCAACATATAGGGAATTTCTGCCTTTTTGCCCCACAATTAGAGGAATTTCTGAAATTTTGCTGCAAAATACGGGAAATTTCTGCCTTTTTGCCCCAAAATAAGAAGAATGCATACCTTTTTCCCATAAAAAAGAGAAATTTCTTCATTTTTGCTCCAAAATAAGAAGAATTTTTGCTTTTTTTGCCTCTAAATTAGTGGAATTTCTGTCTTTTTCCCCAAAAACAAAGGGAATTTCTGGTTTTTTGCCCCTAAATAAAAAAAAATTTCTGACTTATTACACTGACATAAGTGAAATTTCTGCAATTTGCCCCAAAATAAGGGAAATTTCTTTATTTTTGCCCCCAAATAAGGGGAATTTCAGCCTTTTTACCTCAAAATAAGGAGAATTTCTGCATTTTTGCCACAAAAGATTAGGAATTGCTGCTTTTTGCCCCAAAATAAGAAAAATTTCTGCCTTTTTTCCCTGAAATAAGTGAAATTTCTGCAATTTTGCCCCAAAATAAGGGAAATTTCTGCCTTTTTGCACTCAAATAAGAGGAATTTCACCCTTTAACCTCAAAATAAAGGGAATTTCTGCATTTTTTCCACAATATATTAAAAATTTCTGCATTTTGCCTCAAAATAAGGAAAATTTCTGCATTTTTTCCCTGCCATAAGTGAAATTTCTGCAATTTTGCCCAAATATAAGTGAAATTTCTGCAATTTTTCCCCAAAATAAGGGAAATTTCTGCATTTTTGTCCCCTAATAAGGGGAATTTCTGCCTTTTTACCTCTTAATAAGGGGAATTTCAGCATTTTTGCCACAAAAGATTAGGAATTTCTGCTTTTTTGCCCCAAAATAAGAAAAATTTCTGACTTATTACCCTGAAATAAGTGAAATTTCTGCAATTTTGCCCCAAAATAAGGGAAATGTCTGCCTTTTTGCCCCAAAATAAGGGAAATTTCATCTTTTTTACCTCAAAAAAAGGGGAATTTCTGCATTTTTGCCCCAAAATATGGGAAATTTCTGCCTTATTGCCCCAAAATAAGAAAAATTTATACTATTTTGTACCAAAATAAAAGTAATTTCTGCCTTTTTGCTTCCAAATATAAAAATTTCTGCCTTTTTTTTCTGAAATAAGTGAAATTTCTGCAATTTTGCCCCAAAATAAGTGAAATTTCTGCAATTTTGCCCCAAAATAAGTGAAATTTCTGGAATTTTGCCCCAAAATAAGTGGAATTCCTGAGTTTTGACCCAAAATAAGGAGAATTTCTGTCTTTTTGCCCCAACATATAGGGAATTTCTGCCTTTTTGCCCCACAATTAGAAGAATTTCTGCAATTTTGCTCCAAAATACGGGGAATTTCTGCTTTTTTGCCCGAAAATAAGAAGAATGCATAACTTTTTGCCATAAAAAATGGAAATTTCTTCATTTTTGCTCCAAAATAATGGGAATTTCTGCTTTTTTGCCTCTAAATAAGTGGAATTTCTGTATTTTTCCCCCAAAACAAAGGTAATTTCTGTTATTTTGCCTCAAAATAAAGAAAATTTCTGACTTATTACCATGAGGTAAGTGAAATTTCTGCAATTTTGCCACAAAATAAGGGGAATTTCTGATTTTTTGCCTCTAAATAAGTGGAATTTATGTATTTTTCCCCCAAAACAAAGGGAATTTCTTTTTTTTTGCCCAAAATAAGGAAAATTTCTGACTTATTACCATGAAATAAGTGAAATTTCTCCAATTTTGCCCCAAAAGAAGGGAAATTTCTGCTTTTTGCCCCCAAATAAGGTGAATTTCAGCCTTTTTACCTCAAAATAACGGGAATTTCTGCATTTTTGCCACAAAATATTAGGAATTTCTGCCTTTTTGCCCCAAAATAAGGAAAATTTCTGCCTTTTTTCACTGAAATAAGTGAAATTTCTTCAATTTTGCCCCAAAATAAGGGAAATGTCTGCCTTTTTGCCCCCAAATAAAGGGAATTTCATCCTTTTAACCTCAAAAAAAGGGGAATTTCTGCATTTTTGCCCCAAAATATGGGAAATTTCTGCCTTTTTGCCCCAAAATATAAAAAATTTCTGCAATTTTGTACCAAAATAAAACAAATTTCTGCGTTTTTGCTTCCAAATATAAAAATTTCTGCTTTTTTTCTGAAATAAGTGAAATTTCTGCAATTTTGCCCCAAAATAAGTGAAATTTCTGCAATTTTGCACCAAAATAAGTGAAATTTTTGGAATTTTGCCCCAAAATAAGTGGAATTTCTGAGTTTTGACCCAAAATAAGTAGAATTTCTATCTTTTTGCCCCAACATATAGGGAATTTCTGCCTTTTTCCCCACAATTAGGGGAATTTCAGCAATTTTGCTCCAAAATACGAGGAAGTTCTGCCTTTTTGCCCAAAAATAAGAAGAATGCATACCTTTTTGCCATAAAAAAGAGAAATTTCTGTAATTTTGCTCCAAAATAAGGGGAATTTCTGCATTTTTGCCCCTAAATAAGTGGAATTTCTGTCTTTTCCCCCCAAAACAAAGGTAATTTCTGTTTTTTTGCCCCAAAATAAGGAAAATTTCTGACTTATTACCCTGAAGTAAGTGAAATTTCTGCAATTTTGGCCCAAAATAAGGGGAATTTCTGCTTTTTTGCCTCTAAATAAGTGGAATTTATGTATTTTTCCCCCAAAACAAAGGGAAATTCTGTCTTTCTTTGCCAAAAATAAGAAAAATTTCTGACTTATTACCCTGAAATAAGTGAAATTTCTGCAATTTTGCCCAAGAGAAGGGAAATTTCTGCCTTTTTGCCCCCAAATAAGGGGAATTTCAGCCTTTTTACCTCAAAATAAGGGGAATTTCTGCATTTTTGCCACAAAATATTAGGAATTTCTGCCTTTTTGCCCCAAAATAAGGAAAATTTCTGCCTTTTTTCACTGAAATAAGTGAAATTTATGCAATTTTGCCCCAAAATAAGTGAAATTTCTGCAATTATGCTCCAAAATATGGGAAATTTCTGCCTTTTTTCTCCAAAATAAAAAAAATTTCTGCAATTTTGTACCAAAATAAAAGAAATTTCTGCCTTTTTGCCCCAAAAAAAGAAAATTTCTGCTTTTTTTTGAAATAAGTGAAATTTCTGCAATTTTACCCCAAAATAAATGAAATTTCTGCAATTTTGCCCCCAAATAAGTTAAATTTCTGGAATTTTGCTCCAAAATAAGTGGAATTTCTGAGTTTTGCCCCAAAATAATGAGAATTTCTATCTTTTTGCCCCAACATATAGGGAATTTCTGCCTTTTTGCCCCACAATTAGAAGAATTTCTGCAATTTTGCTCCAAAATACGGGGAATTTCTGCTTTTTTGCCCGAAAATAAGAAGAATGCATAACTTTTTGCCATAAAAAATGGAAATTTCTTCATTTTTGCTCCAAAATAATGGGAATTTCTGCTTTTTTGCCTCTAAATAAGTGGAATTTCTGTATTTTTCCCCCAAAACAAAGGTAATTTCTGTTATTTTGCCTCAAAATAAAGAAAATTTCTGACTTATTACCATGAGGTAAGTGAAATTTCTGCAATTTTGCCACAAAATAAGGGGAATTTCTGATTTTTTGCCTCTAAATAAGTGGAATTTATGTATTTTTCCCCCAAAACAAAGGGAATTTCTTTTTTTTTGCCCAAAATAAGGAAAATTTCTGACTTATTACCATGAAATAAGTGAAATTTCTCCAATTTTGCCCCAAAAGAAGGGAAATTTCTGCTTTTTGCCCCCAAATAAGGTGAATTTCAGCCTTTTTACCTCAAAATAACGGGAATTTCTGCATTTTTGCCACAAAATATTAGGAATTTCTGCCTTTTTGCCCCAAAATAAGGAAAATTTCTGCCTTTTTTCACTGAAATAAGTGAAATTTCTTCAATTTTGCCCCAAAATAAGGGAAATGTCTGCCTTTTTGCCCCCAAATAAAGGGAATTTCATCCTTTTAACCTCAAAAAAAGGGGAATTTCTGCATTTTTGCCCCAAAATATGGGAAATTTCTGCCTTTTTGCCCCAAAATATAAAAAATTTCTGCAATTTTGTACCAAAATAAAACAAATTTCTGCGTTTTTGCTTCCAAATATAAAAATTTCTGCTTTTTTTCTGAAATAAGTGAAATTTCTGCAATTTTGCCCCAAAATAAGTGAAATTTCTGCAATTTTGCACCAAAATAAGTGAAATTTTTGGAATTTTGCCCCAAAATAAGTGGAATTTCTGAGTTTTGACCCAAAATAAGTAGAATTTCTATCTTTTTGCCCCAACATATAGGGAATTTCTGCCTTTTTCCCCACAATTAGGGGAATTTCAGCAATTTTGCTCCAAAATACGAGGAAGTTCTGCCTTTTTGCCCAAAAATAAGAAGAATGCATACCTTTTTGCCATAAAAAAGAGAAATTTCTGTAATTTTGCTCCAAAATAAGGGGAATTTCTGCATTTTTGCCCCTAAATAAGTGGAATTTCTGTCTTTTCCCCCCAAAACAAAGGTAATTTCTGTTTTTTTGCCCCAAAATAAGGAAAATTTCTGACTTATTACCCTGAAGTAAGTGAAATTTCTGCAATTTTGGCCCAAAATAAGGGGAATTTCTGCTTTTTTGCCTCTAAATAAGTGGAATTTATGTATTTTTCCCCCAAAACAAAGGGAAATTCTGTCTTTCTTTGCCAAAAATAAGAAAAATTTCTGACTTATTACCCTGAAATAAGTGAAATTTCTGCAATTTTGCCCAAGAGAAGGGAAATTTCTGCCTTTTTGCCCCCAAATAAGGGGAATTTCAGCCTTTTTACCTCAAAATAAGGGGAATTTCTGCATTTTTGCCACAAAATATTAGGAATTTCTGCCTTTTTGCCCCAAAATAAGGAAAATTTCTGCCTTTTTTCACTGAAATAAGTGAAATTTATGCAATTTTGCCCCAAAATAAGTGAAATTTCTGCAATTATGCTCCAAAATATGGGAAATTTCTGCCTTTTTTCTCCAAAATAAAAAAAATTTCTGCAATTTTGTACCAAAATAAAAGAAATTTCTGCCTTTTTGCCCCAAAAAAAGAAAATTTCTGCTTTTTTTTGAAATAAGTGAAATTTCTGCAATTTTACCCCAAAATAAATGAAATTTCTGCAATTTTGCCCCCAAATAAGTTAAATTTCTGGAATTTTGCTCCAAAATAAGTGGAATTTCTGAGTTTTGCCCCAAAATAATGAGAATTTCTATCTTTTTGCCCCAACATATAGGAAATTTCTGCCTTTTTGCCCCACAATTAGAAGAATTTCTGCAATTTTGCTCCAAAATACGGGGAATTTCTGCTTTTTTGCCCGAAAATAAGAAGAATGCATAACTTTTTGCCATAAAAAATGGAAATTTCTTCATTTTTGCTCCAAAATAATGGGAATTTCTGCTTTTTTGCCTCTAAATAAGTGGAATTTCTGTATTTTTCCCCCAAAACAAAGGTAATTTCTGTTATTTTGCCTCAAAATAAAGAAAATTTCTGACTTATTACCATGAGGTAAGTGAAATTTCTGCAATTTTGCCACAAAATAAGGGGAATTTCTGATTTTTTGCCTCTAAATAAGTGGAATTTATGTATTTTTCCCCCAAAACAAAGGGAATTTCTTTTTTTTTGCCCAAAATAAGGAAAATTTCTGACTTATTACCATGAAATAAGTGAAATTTCTCCAATTTTGCCCCAAAAGAAGGGAAATTTCTGCTTTTTGCCCCCAAATAAGGTGAATTTCAGCCTTTTTACCTCAAAATAACGGGAATTTCTGCATTTTTGCCACAAAATATTAGGAATTTCTGCCTTTTTGCCCCAAAATAAGGAAAATTTCTGCCTTTTTTCACTGAAATAAGTGAAATTTCTTCAATTTTGCCCCAAAATAAGGGAAATGTCTGCCTTTTTGCCCCCAAATAAAGGGAATTTCATCCTTTTAACCTCAAAAAAAGGGGAATTTCTGCATTTTTGCCCCAAAATATGGGAAATTTCTGCCTTTTTGCCCCAAAATATAAAAAATTTCTGCAATTTTGTACCAAAATAAAACAAATTTCTGCGTTTTTGCTTCCAAATATAAAAATTTCTGCTTTTTTTCTGAAATAAGTGAAATTTCTGCAATTTTGCCCCAAAATAAGTGAAATTTCTGCAATTTTGCACCAAAATAAGTGAAATTTTTGGAATTTTGCCCCAAAATAAGTGGAATTTCTGAGTTTTGACCCAAAATAAGTAGAATTTCTATCTTTTTGCCCCAACATATAGGGAATTTCTGCCTTTTTCCCCACAATTAGGGGAATTTCAGCAATTTTGCTCCAAAATACGAGGAAGTTCTGCCTTTTTGCCCAAAAATAAGAAGAATGCATACCTTTTTGCCATAAAAAAGAGAAATTTCTGTAATTTTGCTCCAAAATAAGGGGAATTTCTGCATTTTTGCCCCTAAATAAGTGGAATTTCTGTCTTTTCCCCCCAAAACAAAGGTAATTTCTGTTTTTTTGCCCCAAAATAAGGAAAATTTCTGACTTATTACCCTGAAGTAAGTGAAATTTCTGCAATTTTGGCCCAAAATAAGGGGAATTTCTGCTTTTTTGCCTCTAAATAAGTGGAATTTATGTATTTTTCCCCCAAAACAAAGGGAAATTCTGTCTTTCTTTGCCAAAAATAAGAAAAATTTCTGACTTATTACCCTGAAATAAGTGAAATTTCTGCAATTTTGCCCAAGAGAAGGGAAATTTCTGCCTTTTTGCCCCCAAATAAGGGGAATTTCAGCCTTTTTACCTCAAAATAAGGGGAATTTCTGCATTTTTGCCACAAAATATTAGGAATTTCTGCCTTTTTGCCCCAAAATAAGGAAAATTTCTGCCTTTTTTCACTGAAATAAGTGAAATTTATGCAATTTTGCCCCAAAATAAGTGAAATTTCTGCAATTATGCTCCAAAATATGGGAAATTTCTGCCTTTTTTCTCCAAAATAAAAAAAATTTCTGCAATTTTGTACCAAAATAAAAGAAATTTCTGCCTTTTTGCCCCAAAAAAAGAAAATTTCTGCTTTTTTTTGAAATAAGTGAAATTTCTGCAATTTTACCCCAAAATAAATGAAATTTCTGCAATTTTGCCCCCAAATAAGTTAAATTTCTGGAATTTTGCTCCAAAATAAGTGGAATTTCTGAGTTTTGCCCCAAAATAATGAGAATTTCTATCTTTTTGCCCCAACATATAGGGAATTTCTGCCTTTTTGCCCCACAATTAGAAGAATTTCTGCAATTTTGCTCCAAAATACGGGGAATTTCTGCTTTTTTGCCCGAAAATAAGAAGAATGCATAACTTTTTGCCATAAAAAATGGAAATTTCTTCATTTTTGCTCCAAAATAATGGGAATTTCTGCTTTTTTGCCTCTAAATAAGTGGAATTTCTGTATTTTTCCCCCAAAACAAAGGTAATTTCTGTTATTTTGCCTCAAAATAAAGAAAATTTCTGACTTATTACCATGAGGTAAGTGAAATTTCTGCAATTTTGCCACAAAATAAGGGGAATTTCTGATTTTTTGCCTCTAAATAAGTGGAATTTATGTATTTTTCCCCCAAAACAAAGGGAATTTCTTTTTTTTTGCCCAAAATAAGGAAAATTTCTGACTTATTACCATGAAATAAGTGAAATTTCTCCAATTTTGCCCCAAAAGAAGGGAAATTTCTGCTTTTTGCCCCCAAATAAGGTGAATTTCAGCCTTTTTACCTCAAAATAACGGGAATTTCTGCATTTTTGCCACAAAATATTAGGAATTTCTGCCTTTTTGCCCCAAAATAAGGAAAATTTCTGCCTTTTTTCACTGAAATAAGTGAAATTTCTTCAATTTTGCCCCAAAATAAGGGAAATGTCTGCCTTTTTGCCCCCAAATAAAGGGAATTTCATCCTTTTAACCTCAAAAAAAGGGGAATTTCTGCATTTTTGCCCCAAAATATGGGAAATTTCTGCCTTTTTGCCCCAAAATATAAAAAATTTCTGCAATTTTGTACCAAAATAAAACAAATTTCTGCGTTTTTGCTTCCAAATATAAAAATTTCTGCTTTTTTTCTGAAATAAGTGAAATTTCTGCAATTTTGCCCCAAAATAAGTGAAATTTCTGCAATTTTGCACCAAAATAAGTGAAATTTTTGGAATTTTGCCCCAAAATAAGTGGAATTTCTGAGTTTTGACCCAAAATAAGTAGAATTTCTATCTTTTTGCCCCAACATATAGGGAATTTCTGCCTTTTTCCCCACAATTAGGGGAATTTCAGCAATTTTGCTCCAAAATACGAGGAAGTTCTGCCTTTTTGCCCAAAAATAAGAAGAATGCATACCTTTTTGCCATAAAAAAGAGAAATTTCTGTAATTTTGCTCCAAAATAAGGGGAATTTCTGCATTTTTGCCCCTAAATAAGTGGAATTTCTGTCTTTTCCCCCCAAAACAAAGGTAATTTCTGTTTTTTTGCCCCAAAATAAGGAAAATTTCTGACTTATTACCCTGAAGTAAGTGAAATTTCTGCAATTTTGGCCCAAAATAAGGGGAATTTCTGCTTTTTTGCCTCTAAATAAGTGGAATTTATGTATTTTTCCCCCAAAACAAAGGGAAATTCTGTCTTTCTTTGCCAAAAATAAGAAAAATTTCTGACTTATTACCCTGAAATAAGTGAAATTTCTGCAATTTTGCCCAAGAGAAGGGAAATTTCTGCCTTTTTGCCCCCAAATAAGGGGAATTTCAGCCTTTTTACCTCAAAATAAGGGGAATTTCTGCATTTTTGCCACAAAATATTAGGAATTTCTGCCTTTTTGCCCCAAAATAAGGAAAATTTCTGCCTTTTTTCACTGAAATAAGTGAAATTTATGCAATTTTGCCCCAAAATAAGTGAAATTTCTGCAATTATGCTCCAAAATATGGGAAATTTCTGCCTTTTTTCTCCAAAATAAAAAAAATTTCTGCAATTTTGTACCAAAATAAAAGAAATTTCTGCCTTTTTGCCCCAAAAAAAGAAAATTTCTGCTTTTTTTTGAAATAAGTGAAATTTCTGCAATTTTACCCCAAAATAAATGAAATTTCTGCAATTTTGCCCCCAAATAAGTTAAATTTCTGGAATTTTGCTCCAAAATAAGTGGAATTTCTGAGTTTTGCCCCAAAATAATGAGAATTTCTATCTTTTTGCCCCAACATATAGGGAATTTCTGCCTTTTTGCCCCACAATTAGAAGAATTTCTGCAATTTTGCTCCAAAATACGGGGAATTTCTGCTTTTTTGCCCGAAAATAAGAAGAATGCATAACTTTTTGCCATAAAAAATGGAAATTTCTTCATTTTTGCTCCAAAATAATGGGAATTTCTGCTTTTTTGCCTCTAAATAAGTGGAATTTCTGTATTTTTCCCCCAAAACAAAGGTAATTTCTGTTATTTTGCCTCAAAATAAAGAAAATTTCTGACTTATTACCATGAGGTAAGTGAAATTTCTGCAATTTTGCCACAAAATAAGGGGAATTTCTGATTTTTTGCCTCTAAATAAGTGGAATTTATGTATTTTTCCCCCAAAACAAAGGGAATTTCTTTTTTTTTGCCCAAAATAAGGAAAATTTCTGACTTATTACCATGAAATAAGTGAAATTTCTCCAATTTTGCCCCAAAAGAAGAGAAATTTCTGCTTTTTGCCCCCAAATAAGGTGAATTTCAGCCTTTTTACCTCAAAATAACGGGAATTTCTGCATTTTTGCCACAAAATATTAGGAATTTCTGCCTTTTTGCCCCAAAATAAGGAAAATTTCTGCCTTTTTTCACTGAAATAAGTGAAATTTCTTCAATTTTGCCCCAAAATAAGGGAAATGTCTGCCTTTTTGCCCCCAAATAAAGGGAATTTCATCCTTTTAACCTCAAAAAAAGGGGAATTTCTGCATTTTTGCCCCAAAATATGGGAAATTTCTGCCTTTTTGCCCCAAAATATAAAAAATTTCTGCAATTTTGTACCAAAATAAAACAAATTTCTGCGTTTTTGCTTCCAAATATAAAAATTTCTGCTTTTTTTCTGAAATAAGTGAAATTTCTGCAATTTTGCCCCAAAATAAGTGAAATTTCTGCAATTTTGCACCAAAATAAGTGAAATTTTTGGAATTTTGCCCCAAAATAAGTGGAATTTCTGAGTTTTGACCCAAAATAAGTAGAATTTCTATCTTTTTGCCCCAACATATAGGGAATTTCTGCCTTTTTCCCCACAATTAGGGGAATTTCAGCAATTTTGCTCCAAAATACGAGGAAGTTCTGCCTTTTTGCCCAAAAATAAGAAGAATGCATACCTTTTTGCCATAAAAAAGAGAAATTTCTGTAATTTTGCTCCAAAATAAGGGGAATTTCTGCATTTTTGCCCCTAAATAAGTGGAATTTCTGTCTTTTCCCCCCAAAACAAAGGTAATTTCTGTTTTTTTGCCCCAAAATAAGGAAAATTTCTGACTTATTACCCTGAAGTAAGTGAAATTTCTGCAATTTTGGCCCAAAATAAGGGGAATTTCTGCTTTTTTGCCTCTAAATAAGTGGAATTTATGTATTTTTCCCCCAAAACAAAGGGAAATTCTGTCTTTCTTTGCCAAAAATAAGAAAAATTTCTGACTTATTACCCTGAAATAAGTGAAATTTCTGCAATTTTGCCCAAGAGAAGGGAAATTTCTGCCTTTTTGCCCCCAAATAAGGGGAATTTCAGCCTTTTTACCTCAAAATAAGGGGAATTTCTGCATTTTTGCCACAAAATATTAGGAATTTCTGCCTTTTTGCCCCAAAATAAGGAAAATTTCTGCCTTTTTTCACTGAAATAAGTGAAATTTATGCAATTTTGCCCCAAAATAAGTGAAATTTCTGCAATTATGCTCCAAAATATGGGAAATTTCTGCCTTTTTTCTCCAAAATAAAAAAAATTTCTGCAATTTTGTACCAAAATAAAAGAAATTTCTGCCTTTTTGCCCCAAAAAAAGAAAATTTCTGCTTTTTTTTGAAATAAGTGAAATTTCTGCAATTTTACCCCAAAATAAATGAAATTTCTGCAATTTTGCCCCCAAATAAGTTAAATTTCTGGAATTTTGCTCCAAAATAAGTGGAATTTCTGAGTTTTGCCCCAAAATAATGAGAATTTCTATCTTTTTGCCCCAACATATAGGGAATTTCTGCCTTTTTGCCCCACAATTAGAAGAATTTCTGCAATTTTGCTCCAAAATACGGGGAATTTCTGCTTTTTTGCCCGAAAATAAGAAGAATGCATAACTTTTTGCCATAAAAAATGGAAATTTCTTCATTTTTGCTCCAAAATAATGGGAATTTCTGCTTTTTTGCCTCTAAATAAGTGGAATTTCTGTATTTTTCCCCCAAAACAAAGGTAATTTCTGTTATTTTGCCTCAAAATAAAGAAAATTTCTGACTTATTACCATGAGGTAAGTGAAATTTCTGCAATTTTGCCACAAAATAAGGGGAATTTCTGATTTTTTGCCTCTAAATAAGTGGAATTTATGTATTTTTCCCCCAAAACAAAGGGAATTTCTTTTTTTTTGCCCAAAATAAGGAAAATTTCTGACTTATTACCATGAAATAAGTGAAATTTCTCCAATTTTGCCCCAAAAGAAGGGAAATTTCTGCTTTTTGCCCCCAAATAAGGTGAATTTCAGCCTTTTTACCTCAAAATAACGGGAATTTCTGCATTTTTGCCACAAAATATTAGGAATTTCTGCCTTTTTGCCCCAAAATAAGGAAAATTTCTGCCTTTTTTCACTGAAATAAGTGAAATTTCTTCAATTTTGCCCCAAAATAAGGGAAATGTCTGCCTTTTTGCCCCCAAATAAAGGGAATTTCATCCTTTTAACCTCAAAAAAAGGGGAATTTCTGCATTTTTGCCCCAAAATATGGGAAATTTCTGCCTTTTTGCCCCAAAATATAAAAAATTTCTGCAATTTTGTACCAAAATAAAACAAATTTCTGCGTTTTTGCTTCCAAATATAAAAATTTCTGCTTTTTTTCTGAAATAAGTGAAATTTCTGCAATTTTGCCCCAAAATAAGTGAAATTTCTGCAATTTTGCACCAAAATAAGTGAAATTTTTGGAATTTTGCCCCAAAATAAGTGGAATTTCTGAGTTTTGACCCAAAATAAGTAGAATTTCTATCTTTTTGCCCCAACATATAGGGAATTTCTGCCTTTTTCCCCACAATTAGGGGAATTTCAGCAATTTTGCTCCAAAATACGAGGAAGTTCTGCCTTTTTGCCCAAAAATAAGAAGAATGCATACCTTTTTGCCATAAAAAAGAGAAATTTCTGTAATTTTGCTCCAAAATAAGGGGAATTTCTGCATTTTTGCCCCTAAATAAGTGGAATTTCTGTCTTTTCCCCCCAAAACAAAGGTAATTTCTGTTTTTTTGCCCCAAAATAAGGAAAATTTCTGACTTATTACCCTGAAGTAAGTGAAATTTCTGCAATTTTGGCCCAAAATAAGGGGAATTTCTGCTTTTTTGCCTCTAAATAAGTGGAATTTATGTATTTTTCCCCCAAAACAAAGGGAAATTCTGTCTTTCTTTGCCAAAAATAAGAAAAATTTCTGACTTATTACCCTGAAATAAGTGAAATTTCTGCAATTTTGCCCAAGAGAAGGGAAATTTCTGCCTTTTTGCCCCCAAATAAGGGGAATTTCAGCCTTTTTACCTCAAAATAAGGGGAATTTCTGCATTTTTGCCACAAAATATTAGGAATTTCTGCCTTTTTGCCCCAAAATAAGGAAAATTTCTGCCTTTTTTCACTGAAATAAGTGAAATTTATGCAATTTTGCCCCAAAATAAGTGAAATTTCTGCAATTATGCTCCAAAATATGGGAAATTTCTGCCTTTTTTCTCCAAAATAAAAAAAATTTCTGCAATTTTGTACCAAAATAAAAGAAATTTCTGCCTTTTTGCCCCAAAAAAAGAAAATTTCTGCTTTTTTTTGAAATAAGTGAAATTTCTGCAATTTTACCCCAAAATAAATGAAATTTCTGCAATTTTGCCCCCAAATAAGTTAAATTTCTGGAATTTTGCTCCAAAATAAGTGGAATTTCTGAGTTTTGCCCCAAAATAATGAGAATTTCTATCTTTTTGCCCCAACATATAGGGAATTTCTGCCTTTTTGCCCCACAATTAGAAGAATTTCTGCAATTTTGCTCCAAAATACGGGGAATTTCTGCTTTTTTGCCCGAAAATAAGAAGAATGCATAACTTTTTGCCATAAAAAATGGAAATTTCTTCATTTTTGCTCCAAAATAATGGGAATTTCTGCTTTTTTGCCTCTAAATAAGTGGAATTTCTGTATTTTTCCCCCAAAACAAAGGTAATTTCTGTTATTTTGCCTCAAAATAAAGAAAATTTCTGACTTATTACCATGAGGTAAGTGAAATTTCTGCAATTTTGCCACAAAATAAGGGGAATTTCTGATTTTTTGCCTCTAAATAAGTGGAATTTATGTATTTTTCCCCCAAAACAAAGGGAATTTCTTTTTTTTTGCCCAAAATAAGGAAAATTTCTGACTTATTACCATGAAATAAGTGAAATTTCTCCAATTTTGCCCCAAAAGAAGGGAAATTTCTGCTTTTTGCCCCCAAATAAGGTGAATTTCAGCCTTTTTACCTCAAAATAACGGGAATTTCTGCATTTTTGCCACAAAATATTAGGAATTTCTGCCTTTTTGCCCCAAAATAAGGAAAATTTCTGCCTTTTTTCACTGAAATAAGTGAAATTTCTTCAATTTTGCCCCAAAATAAGGGAAATGTCTGCCTTTTTGCCCCCAAATAAAGGGAATTTCATCCTTTTAACCTCAAAAAAAGGGGAATTTCTGCATTTTTGCCCCAAAATATGGGAAATTTCTGCCTTTTTGCCCCAAAATATAAAAAATTTCTGCAATTTTGTACCAAAATAAAACAAATTTCTGCGTTTTTGCTTCCAAATATAAAAATTTCTGCTTTTTTTCTGAAATAAGTGAAATTTCTGCAATTTTGCCCCAAAATAAGTGAAATTTCTGCAATTTTGCACCAAAATAAGTGAAATTTTTGGAATTTTGCCCCAAAATAAGTGGAATTTCTGAGTTTTGACCCAAAATAAGTAGAATTTCTATCTTTTTGCCCCAACATATAGGGAATTTCTGCCTTTTTCCCCACAATTAGGGGAATTTCAGCAATTTTGCTCCAAAATACGAGGAAGTTCTGCCTTTTTGCCCAAAAATAAGAAGAATGCATACCTTTTTGCCATAAAAAAGAGAAATTTCTGTAATTTTGCTCCAAAATAAGGGGAATTTCTGCATTTTTGCCCCTAAATAAGTGGAATTTCTGTCTTTTCCCCCCAAAACAAAGGTAATTTCTGTTTTTTTGCCCCAAAATAAGGAAAATTTCTGACTTATTACCCTGAAGTAAGTGAAATTTCTGCAATTTTGGCCCAAAATAAGGGGAATTTCTGCTTTTTTGCCTCTAAATAAGTGGAATTTATGTATTTTTCCCCCAAAACAAAGGGAAATTCTGTCTTTCTTTGCCAAAAATAAGAAAAATTTCTGACTTATTACCCTGAAATAAGTGAAATTTCTGCAATTTTGCCCAAGAGAAGGGAAATTTCTGCCTTTTTGCCCCCAAATAAGGGGAATTTCAGCCTTTTTACCTCAAAATAAGGGGAATTTCTGCATTTTTGCCACAAAATATTAGGAATTTCTGCCTTTTTGCCCCAAAATAAGGAAAATTTCTGCCTTTTTTCACTGAAATAAGTGAAATTTATGCAATTTTGCCCCAAAATAAGTGAAATTTCTGCAATTATGCTCCAAAATATGGGAAATTTCTGCCTTTTTTCTCCAAAATAAAAAAAATTTCTGCAATTTTGTACCAAAATAAAAGAAATTTCTGCCTTTTTGCCCCAAAAAAAGAAAATTTCTGCTTTTTTTTGAAATAAGTGAAATTTCTGCAATTTTACCCCAAAATAAATGAAATTTCTGCAATTTTGCCCCCAAATAAGTTAAATTTCTGGAATTTTGCTCCAAAATAAGTGGAATTTCTGAGTTTTGCCCCAAAATAATGAGAATTTCTATCTTTTTGCCCCAACATATAGGGAATTTCTCCCTTTTTGCCCCACATTTAGGGGAATTTCTGCAATTTTGCTCAAAAATATAGGGAATTTCTGCCTTTTTGCCCGAAAATAAGAAGAATGCATAGCTTTTTGCCATAAAAAAGTGAAATTTCTTCATTTTTGCTCCAAAATAAGGAGAATTTCTGCTTTTTTGCATTTAAATAAGTGGAATTTCTGTCTTTTTCCCCCAAAACAAAGGGAATTTCTGTATTTTTTGCCCCAAAATAAGAAAAATTTCTGCCATTTTCCCTGAAATAAGTGAAATTTCTGCATTTTTGCCTCAAAATATGGGAAATTTCTGCCTTTTTGCCCAAAATAAAAAAAATTTCTGCAATTTTGTACCAAAATAAAAGAAATTTCTGCCTTTTTGCCCCAAAATAAGAAAATTTCTTCTTTTTTCCCTTAAATAAGTGAAATTTCTGCAATTTTGCCCCAAAATAAGAGAAATTTCTGGAATTTTGCCGCAAAATAATTGGAATTTCTGAGTTTTGCCCCAAAATAAGGAAAATTTCTGTCTTTATGCTTCAACATATAGGGAATTTCTGCCTTTTTGCCCCACGATTAGAGGAATTTCTGCAATTTTGCTCCAAAATACGGGAAATTTCTGCATTTTTGCCCCAAAATAAGAAGAATGCATACCTTTTGGCCATAAAAAAGGGAAATTTCTTCATTTTTGCTCCAAAATAAGGGGAATTTTTGTTTTTTTTGCCTCTCAATTAGTGGAATTTCGGTCTTTTTCCCCCAAAACAAAGGGAATTTCTGTTTTTTTGCCCCTAAATAAAAAAAATTTCTGACTTATTACACTGACATAAGTGAAATTTCTGCAATTTGCCCCAAAATAATGGAAATTTCTTTATTTTTGCCCCCAAATAAGGGGAATTTCAGCCTTTTTACCTTAAAATAATGAGAATTTCTGCATTTTTGCCACAAAAGATTAGGAATTTCTGCATTTTTGCCCCAAAATAAGAAAAATTTCTGCCTTTTTTCCATGAAATAAGTGAAATTTCTGCAATTTTGCCCCAAAATAATGTAAATTTCTGCCTTTTTGCCCTCAAATAAGAGGAATTTCACTCTTTTACCTCAAAATAAAGGGAATTTCTGCATTTTTGCCACAAAATATTAAAAATTTTTGCGTTTTTGCTCCAAAATAAGGAAAATTTCTGCCTTTTTTCCCTGCCATAAGTGAAATTTCTGCAATTTTGCCCAAAAATAAGTGAAATTTCTGCAATTTTTCCCCAAAATAAGGGAAATTTCTGCATTTTTGCCCCCTAATAAGGGGAATTTCAGCCTTTTAACCTCAAAATAAAAGGAATTTCAGCATTTTTGCCACAAAAGATTAGAAATTTCTGCTTTTTTGCCCCAAAATAAGAAAAATTTCTGACTTATTACCCTGAAATAAGTGAAATTTCTGCAATTTTACCCCTAAATAAGGGAAATGTCTGCCTTTTTGCCCCCAAATAAGGGGAATTTCATCCTTTTTACCTCAAAAAAGGGGAATTTCTGCATTTTTGCCACAAAATATGGGAAATTTCTGCCTTTTTGCTCCAAAATATAAAAAATTTCTGCAATTTTGTACCAAAATAAAAGAAATTTCTGCCTTTTTGCTTCCAAATATAAAAATTTCTGCCTTTTTTTCTGAAATAAGTGAAATTTCTGCAATTTTGCCCCAAAATAAGTGAAATTTCTGCAATTTTGCCCCAAAATAAGTGAAATTTCTGGAATTTTGCCCCAAAATAAGTGGAATTTCTGAGTTTTGACCCAAAATAAGGAGAATTTCTGTCTTTTTGCCCCAACATATAGGGAATTTCTGCCTTTTTGCCCCACAATTAGAAGAATTTCTGCAATTTTGCTCCAAAATACGGGGAATTTCTGCTTTTTTGGCCGAAAATAAGAAGAATGCACAACATTTTGCCATAAAAAAGGGAAATTTCTTCATTTTTGCTCCAAAATAAGGAAAATTTCTGCTTTTTTGCCACTAAATAAGTGGAATTTCTGTCTTTATGCTTCAACATATTGGGAATTTCTGCCTTTTTGCCCCACGATTAGAGGAATTTCTGCAATTTTGCTCCAAAATACAGGAAATTTCTGCCTTTTTTCCCCAAAATAAGAAGAATGCATACATTTTTTGCCATAAAAAAGGGAAATTTCTTCATTTTTGCTCCAAAATAAGGGGAATTTTTGCTTTTTTTGCCTCTAAATTAGTGGAATTTCTGTCTTTTTCCCACAAAACAAAGGGAATTTCTGTATTTTTGCCCCTAAATAAAAAAAATTTCTGACTTATTACACTGACATAAGTGAAATTTCTGCAATTTGCCCCAAAATAAGGGAAATTTCTTTATTTTTGCCCCCAAATAAGGAGAATTTCAGCCTTTTTACCTCAAAATAAGGAGAATTTCTGCATTTTTGCCACAAAAGATTAGGAATTTCTTCTTTTTTGCCCCAAAATAAGAAAAATTTCTGCATTTTTTCCCTGAAATAAGTGAAATTTCTGCAATTTTGCACCAAAATAAGTGAAATTTTTGGAATTTTGCCCCAAAATAAGTGGAATTTCTGAGTTTTGACCCAAAATAAGTAGAATTTCTATCTTTTTGCCCCAACATATAGGGAATTTCTGCCTTTTTCCCCACAATTAGGGGAATTTCAGCAATTTTGCTCCAAAATACGAGGAAGTTCTGCCTTTTTGCCCAAAAATAAGAAGAATGCATACCTTTTTGCCATAAAAAAGAGAAATTTCTGTAATTTTGCTCCAAAATAAGGGGAATTTCTGCATTTTTGCCCCTAAATAAGTGGAATTTCTGTCTTTTCCCCCCAAAACAAAGGTAATTTCTGTTTTTTTGCCCCAAAATAAGGAAAATTTCTGACTTATTACCCTGAAGTAAGTGAAATTTCTGCAATTTTGGCCCAAAATAAGGGGAATTTCTGCTTTTTTGCCTCTAAATAAGTGGAATTTATGTATTTTTCCCCCAAAACAAAGGGAAATTCTGTCTTTCTTTGCCAAAAATAAGAAAAATTTCTGACTTATTACCCTGAAATAAGTGAAATTTCTGCAATTTTGCCCAAGAGAAGGGAAATTTCTGCCTTTTTGCCCCCAAATAAGGGGAATTTCAGCCTTTTTACCTCAAAATAAGGGGAATTTCTGCATTTTTGCCACAAAATATTAGGAATTTCTGCCTTTTTGCCCCAAAATAAGGAAAATTTCTGCCTTTTTTCACTGAAATAAGTGAAATTTATGCAATTTTGCCCCAAAATAAGTGAAATTTCTGCAATTATGCTCCAAAATATGGGAAATTTCTGCCTTTTTTCTCCAAAATAAAAAAAATTTCTGCAATTTTGTACCAAAATAAAAGAAATTTCTGCCTTTTTGCCCCAAAAAAAGAAAATTTCTGCTTTTTTTTGAAATAAGTGAAATTTCTGCAATTTTACCCCAAAATAAATGAAATTTCTGCAATTTTGCCCCCAAATAAGTTAAATTTCTGGAATTTTGCTCCAAAATAAGTGGAATTTCTGAGTTTTGCCCCAAAATAATGAGAATTTCTATCTTTTTGCCCCAACATATAGGGAATTTCTCCCTTTTTGCCCCACATTTAGGGGAATTTCTGCAATTTTGCTCAAAAATATAGGGAATTTCTGCCTTTTTGCCCGAAAATAAGAAGAATGCATAGCTTTTTGCCATAAAAAAGTGAAATTTCTTCATTTTTGCTCCAAAATAAGGAGAATTTCTGCTTTTTTGCATTTAAATAAGTGGAATTTCTGTCTTTTTCCCCCAAAACAAAGGGAATTTCTGTATTTTTTGCCCCAAAATAAGAAAAATTTCTGCCATTTTCCCTGAAATAAGTGAAATTTCTGCATTTTTGCCTCAAAATATGGGAAATTTCTGCCTTTTTGCCTAAAATAAAAAAAATTTCTGCAATTTTGTACCAAAATAAAAGAAATTTCTGCCTTTTTGCCCCAAAATAAGAAAATTTCTTCTTTTTTCCCTTAAATAAGTGAAATTTCTGCAATTTTGCCCCAAAATAAGAGAAATTTCTGGAATTTTGCCGCAA
Source organism: Micromys minutus (assembly GCF_963924665.1). Taxonomy (NCBI): domain Eukaryota; kingdom Metazoa; phylum Chordata; class Mammalia; order Rodentia; family Muridae; genus Micromys; species Micromys minutus. The sequence goes on from NW_027667150.1 coordinate 822,029, forward strand.
AATAATTGGAATTTCTGAGTTTTGCCCCAAAATAAGGAAAATTTCTGTCTTTATGCTTCAACATATAGGGAATTTCTGCCTTTTTGCCCCACGATTAGAGGAATTTCTGCAATTTTGCTCCAAAATACGGGAAATTTCTGCATTTTTGCCCCAAAATAAGAAGAATGCATACCTTTTGGCCATAAAAAAGGGAAATTTCTTCATTTTTGCTCCAAAATAAGGGGAATTTTTGTTTTTTTTGCCTCTCAATTAGTGGAATTTCGGTCTTTTTCCCCCAAAACAAAGGGAATTTCTGTTTTTTTGCCCCTAAATAAAAAAAATTTCTGACTTATTACACTGACATAAGTGAAATTTCTGCAATTTGCCCCAAAATAATGGAAATTTCTTTATTTTTGCCCCCAAATAAGGGGAATTTCAGCCTTTTTACCTTAAAATAATGAGAATTTCTGCATTTTTGCCACAAAAGATTAGGAATTTCTGCATTTTTGCCCCAAAATAAGAAAAATTTCTGCCTTTTTTCCATGAAATAAGTGAAATTTCTGCAATTTTGCCCCAAAATAATGTAAATTTCTGCCTTTTTGCCCTCAAATAAGAGGAATTTCACTCTTTTACCTCAAAATAAAGGGAATTTCTGCATTTTTGCCACAAAATATTAAAAATTTTTGCGTTTTTGCTCCAAAATAAGGAAAATTTCTGCCTTTTTTCCCTGCCATAAGTGAAATTTCTGCAATTTTGCCCAAAAATAAGTGAAATTTCTGCAATTTTTCCCCAAAATAAGGGAAATTTCTGCATTTTTGCCCCCTAATAAGGGGAATTTCAGCCTTTTAACCTCAAAATAAAAGGAATTTCAGCATTTTTGCCACAAAAGATTAGAAATTTCTGCTTTTTTGCCCCAAAATAAGAAAAATTTCTGACTTATTACCCTGAAATAAGTGAAATTTCTGCAATTTTACCCCTAAATAAGGGAAATGTCTGCCTTTTTGCCCCCAAATAAGGGGAATTTCATCCTTTTTACCTCAAAAAAGGGGAATTTCTGCATTTTTGCCACAAAATATGGGAAATTTCTGCCTTTTTGCTCCAAAATATAAAAAATTTCTGCAATTTTGTACCAAAATAAAAGAAATTTCTGCCTTTTTGCTTCCAAATATAAAAATTTCTGCCTTTTTTTCTGAAATAAGTGAAATTTCTGCAATTTTGCCCCAAAATAAGTGAAATTTCTGCAATTTTGCCCCAAAATAAGTGAAATTTCTGGAATTTTGCCCCAAAATAAGTGGAATTTCTGAGTTTTGACCCAAAATAAGGAGAATTTCTGTCTTTTTGCCCCAACATATAGGGAATTTCTGCCTTTTTGCCCCACAATTAGAAGAATTTCTGCAATTTTGCTCCAAAATACGGGGAATTTCTGCTTTTTTGGCCGAAAATAAGAAGAATGCACAACATTTTGCCATAAAAAAGGGAAATTACTTCATTTTTGCTCCAAAATAAGGAAAATTTCTGCTTTTTTGCCACTAAATAAGTGGAATTTCTGTCTTTATGCTTCAACATATTGGGAATTTCTGCCTTTTTGCCCCACGATTAGAGGAATTTCTGCAATTTTGCTCCAAAATACAGGAAATTTCTGCCTTTTTTCCCCAAAATAAGAAGAATGCATACATTTTTTGCCATAAAAAAGGGAAATTTCTTCATTTTTGCTCCAAAATAAGGGGAATTTTTGCTTTTTTTGCCTCTAAATTAGTGGAATTTCTGTCTTTTTCCCACAAAACAAAGGGAATTTCTGTATTTTTGCCCCTAAATAAAAAAAATTTCTGACTTATTACACTGACATAAGTGAAATTTCTGCAATTTGCCCCAAAATAAGGGAAATTTCTTTATTTTTGCCCCCAAATAAGGAGAATTTCAGCCTTTTTACCTCAAAATAAGGAGAATTTCTGCATTTTTGCCACAAAAGATTAGGAATTTCTTCTTTTTTGCCCCAAAATAAGAAAAATTTCTGCATTTTTTCCCTGAAATAAGTGAAATTTCTGCAATTTTGCCCCAAAATAAGGGAAATTTCTGCCTTTTTGCCCTCAAATAAGAGGAATTTCACCCTTTTACCTCAAAATAAAGGGAATTTCTGCATTTTTGCCACAAAATATTAAAAATTTCTGCCTTTTTGCTCCAAAATAAGGAAAATTTCTGCCTTTTTTCCCTGCCATAAGTGAAATTTCTGCAATTTTGCCCAAAAATAAGTGAAATTTCTGCAATTTTTCCCCAAAATAAGGGAATTTTCTGCATTTTTGCCCCCTAATAAGGGGAATTTCAGCCTTTTTACCTCAAAATAAGGGGAATTTCAGCATTTTTGCCACAAAAGATTAGGAATTTCTGCTTTTTTGCCCCAAAATAAGAAAAATTTCTGACTTATTACCCTGAAATAAGTGAAATTTCTGCAATTTTGCCCCAAAATAAGGGAAATGTCTGCCTTTTTGCCCCCAAATAAGGGGAATTTCTGCAATTTTGTACCAAAATAAAAGAAATTTCTGCCTTTTTGCTTCCAAATATAAAAATTTCTGCCCTTTTTTCTGAAATAAGTGAAATTTCTGCAATTTTGCCCCAAAATAAGTGAAATTTCTGCAATTTTGCCCCAAAATAAGTGAAATTTCTGGAATTTTGCCCCAAAATAAGTGGAATTTCTGAGTTTTGACCCAAAATAAGGAGAATTTCTGTCTTTTTGCCCCAACATATAGGGAATTTCTGCCTTTTTGCCCCACAATTAGAAGAATTTCTGCAATTTTGCTCCAAAATACGGGGAATTTCTGCTTTTTTGCCCGAAAATAAGAATAAAGCATAACTTTTTGCCATAAAAAAGAGAAATTTCTTAATTTTTGCTCCAAAATAAGGGGAATTTCTGCTTTTTTGCCTCTAAATAAGTGGAATTTCTGTCTTTTTCCCCCAAAACAAAGGTAATTTCTGTTATTTTGCCTCAAAATAAAGAAAATTTCTGACTTATTACCATGAAGTAAGTGAAATTTCTGCAATTTTGCCCCAAAATAAGGGGAATTTCTGTTTTTTTGCCACTAAATAAGTGGAATTTATGTATTTTTCCCCCAAAACAAAGGGAATTTCTTTTTTTTTTTGCCCAAAATAAGGAAAATTTCTGACTTATTACCCTGAAATAAGTGAAATTTCTCCAATTTTGCCCCAAAAGAAGGGAAATTTCTGCTTTTTGCCCCCAAATAAGGTGAATTTCATCCTTTTTACCTCAAAATAACGGGAATTTCTGCATTTTTGCCACAAAATATTAGGAATTTCTGCCTTTTTGCCCCAAAATAAGGAAAATTTCTGCCTTTTTTCACTGAAATAAGTGAAATTTCGGCAATTTTGCCCCAAAATAAGAGATATATTTGACTTTTTGCCCCCAAATAAGGGGAATTTCATCCTTTTTACCTCAAAAAAAAGGGAATTTCTGCATTTTTGCCCCAAAATATGGGAAATTTCTGCCTTTTTGCCCCAAAATATGAAAAATTTCTGCAATTTTGTACCAAAATAAAAGAAATTTCTGCGCTTTTGCTTCCAAATATAAAAATTTCTGCTTTTTTTTCTGAAATAAGTGAAATTTCTGCAATTTTGCCCCAAAATAAGTGAAATTTCTGCAATTTTGCACCAAAATAAGTGAAATTTTTGGAATTTTGCCCCAAAATATGTGGAATTTCTGAGTTTTGACCCAAAATAAGTAGAATTTCTGTCTTTTTGCCCCAACATATAGGGAATTTCTGCCTTTTTGCCCCACAATTAGGGGAATTTCAGCAATTTTGCTCCAAAATACGAGGAATTTCTGCCTTTTTGCCCAAAAATAAGAAGAATGTATACCTTTTTGCCATAAAAAAGGGAAATTTCTGTAATTTTGCTCCAAAATAAGGGGAATTTCTCCATTTTTGCCCATAAATAAGTGGAATTTCTGTCTTTTCCCCCCAAAACAAAGGTAATTTCTGTTTTTTTGCCCCAAAATAAGAAAAATTTCTGACTTATTACCCTGAAGTAAGTGAAATTTCTGCAATTTTGCCCCAAAATATAGGGAATTTGTGCTTTTTTGCCTCTAAATAAGTGAAATTTTTGGAATTTTGCCCCAAAATAAGTGGAATTTCTGAGTTTTGACCCAAAATAAGTAGAATTTCTATCTTTTTACCCCAACATATTTGGAATTTCTGCCTTTTTCCCCACAATTAGGGGAATTTCAGCAATTTTGCTCCAAAATACGAGGAAGTTCTGCCTTTTTGCCCAAAAATAAGAAGAATGCATACCTTTTTGCCATAAAAAAGAGAAATTTCTGTAATTTTGCTCCAAAATAAGGGGAATTTCTGCATTTTTGCCCCTAAATAAGTGGAATTTCTGTCTTTTCCCCCCAAAACAAAGGTAATTTCTGTTTTTTTGCCCCAAAATAAGGAAAATTTCTGACTTATTACCCTGAAGTAAGTGAAATTTCTGCAATTTTGGCCCAAAATAAGGGGAATTTCTGCTTTTTTGCCACAAAATATTAGGAATTTATGCATTTTGCCCCAAAATAAGGAAAATTTCTGCCTTTTTTCACTGAAATTAGTGAAATTTCTGCAATTTTGCCCCAAAATAAGTAAAATTTCTGCAATTTTGCCCCAAAATAAGGGAAATTTCTGGAATTTTGCCCCAAAATATTGGAATTTCAGAGTTTTGCCCCAAAATAAGAAGAATTTCTGTTTTTTTTGCCCTAACATATATGGAATTTCTGCCTTTTTGCCCCAATATTAGGGGAATTTCTGCAATTTTGCTCCAAAATACGGGGAATTTCTGCTTTTTAGCGTGAAAATAAGGGGAATGTATACCTTTTGCCACAAAAAAGGGAAATTTCTTCATTTTTGCTCCAAAATAAATGGAATTTCTCCTTTTTTGCCTCTAAAAAAGTGGAATTTCTGTCTTTTTCCCCAAAAACAAAAAGAATTTCTGTATTTTTGCCCCAAAATAAAAAAAATTTCTGACTTATTACCCTGAAATAAGTGAAATTTTTTCAATTTTTCCCCAAAATAAGGAAATTTCTGCCTTATTGCCCCACTAAGGGGAATTTCAGCCTTTTTCCTCAAAATAAGAGGAATTTCTGCATTTTTGCCCCAAAATATGGAAAATTTCTGCCTTTTTGCTCCAAAATAAAAAAAATTTCTGCAATTTTGTACCAAAATAAAAGAAATTTCTGCCTTTTTGCCCCAAAATAAGAAAATTTCTGCTTTTTTTTTGAAATAAGTGAAATTTCTGCAATTATGCCCCAAATAAGTGAAATTTCTGCAATTTTGTCCCAAAATAAGAGAAATTATTGTAATTTTGCCCCAAAATCTGTGGAATTTTTGAGTTTTGCCCCAAAATAAGGAGAATTTCTGTCTTTTTGCCCCAACATGAAGGGAATTTCTGCCTTTTGCCCCACAATTTGGGGAATTTCTGCATTTTGCTCCAAAATAAGGGGAACTTCTGCCTTTTTGCCCAAAAATAAGAAGAATGCATACCTTTTTGCCCTTAAAAAGTAAAATTTCTTCATTTTTGCTCCAAAATAAGGAGAATTTCTGCTTTTTTGTCTCTAAAAAAGTGGAATGTCTGTCTTTTTTCCCCAAAACAAAGGGAATTTCTGTTTTTTGGCCCAAAAATAAGGAAAATTTCTGACTTATTACCCTGAAATAAGTGAAATTTCTGCAATTTTGCCCCAAAATTAGAGAAATTTTTGCCTTTTGCCCCCAAATAAGGGGAATTTCAGCCTTTTACCTCAAAATAAGAGAAATTTCTGCATTTTTGTCCCAAAATATGGGAAATTTCTACCTTTTTGCCCCAAAATAAGAAAAAATTCTGCAATTTTGTAACAAAATAAAAGAAATTTCTGCCTTTTGGCCCTAAAATAAGAAAAATTCTGCTTTTTTTATGAAATAAGTGATATTTCTGCAATTTTGCCCCCAAAAAAGTTAAATTTCTGAGTTTTGCCCTAAAATGAGAATTTCTGTCTTTTTGCCCCAACATATAAGGAATTTCTGCCTTTTTGCGCCACAATTAGGGGAATTTCTGCAATTTTGCTCCAAAATACGGGGAATTTCTGCCTTTTTTGTCCGAAAATAATAAGAATGCATACCTTTTTGCCATAAAAAAGGGAAGTTTCTTCATTTTTGCTCCAAAATGAAGGGAATTTCTGCTTTTATGCCTCTAAATAAGTGGAATTTCTGTATTTTTCCCCCAAAACAAAGGGAATTTTTGTCTTTTTTGCCCCAAAATAAGGAAAATTTCGGCCTTTTTCCCTGAAATATGTGAAATTTCTTCAATTTTGCCCCAAAATAAGTGAAATTTTTGCAATTTTACCACAAAATAAAAAAATTTCTGCATTTTTTTCCCTGAAATAAGTGAAATTTCTGCAATTTTGCCCCAAAATAATTGAAATTTCTGCAATTTTGCCCCAAAATAAGGGAAATTTCTGCTTTTTGCCCCCAAATAAAAGGAATTTCAGCCTTTTTACCTCAAAATAAGGGGAATTTTTGCATTTTTGCCCCAAAATATGAGAAATTTTTGCCTTTTTGCCCAAAATAAAAAAAACTTCTGCAATTTTGTACCAAAATAAAAGCAATTTCTGCTTTTTTGCCCCAAAATAAAAAATTTCTGCTTTTTTTTTATAAATAAGTGCTATTTATGCAATTTTGCTCCAGAATTAGTGAAATTTCTGCAATTTTGCCCCAAAATAAGTGAAATTTCTGCAATTTAGCCCCAAAATAAGGGAAATTTCTGGAATTTTGCCCCAAAATAAGTAAAATTTCTGGAACTTTGCCCCAAAATAAGTGGAATTTCTGAGTTTTTCCCCAAAATAAGTAGAATTTCTGTCTTTTTGCCGCAATATATAGGTAATTTCTGCATTTTTGCCCATAAATAAGGAAAATTTTTGCCTTTTGTCTCTGAAATAAGTCAAATTTCTGAAATTTTGCCACAAAATAAGTGAAATTTCTGCAATTTTGCCCCAAAATAAAGGAAATTTCTGGAATTTTGCCTCAAAATAAGTGGAATTTCTGAGTTTTTCCCCAAAATATGTAGAATTTCTGTCTTTTTGCCGCAACATATAGGTAATTTCTGCATTTTTGCCCCAAAATTAGGGGAATTTCTGCAATTTTGCTCCAAAATACGGGGAATTTCTGCCTTTTTGCCCGAAAATAAGAAGAATGCATACCTTTTTGCCATAAAAAAGTGAAATTTCTTCATTTTTGCTCCAAAATAAGGGGAATTTCTGCTTTTTCGCCTCTAAATATGTGGAATTTCTGTCTTTTTCCCACAAAACAAAGGGAATTTCTGTGTTTTTGCCCCAAAATAAGGAAAATTTCTGACCCTGAAATCAGTGAAATTTTGCAATTTTGCCCCAAAATAAGAAAAATTTCTTCCTTTTTGCTCCCAAATAAGGGGAATTTCTGAATTTTTGCCAAAATATGGGAAATTTCTGACTTTTTGCCCAAAATAAGAAAAATTTCTGCAATTTTGTACCAAAATATAGGTAATTTCTGCTTTTTTGCCCCAAAATAAGAAAATTTCTGCTTTTTTCCCCTGAAATAAATGAAATTTCTGCATTTTTGCCCCAAAATAAGTGAAATTTCTGCAATTTTGCCCCAAAATAAGGGAAATTTCTGGATTTTTGCCCCAAAATAAGTGGAATTTCTGAGTTTTGCCCCAAAATAAGAAGAATTTCTGTCTTTTTGCCCCAACATATAGGGAATTTCTGCCTTTTTGCCCCAAAATTAGAGGAATTTCTGCAATTTTGCTCCAAAATACGGAATTTCTGCTTTTTAACCCGAAAAGAAGGGGAATGTATACCTTTTGCCACAAAAAAAAGAAATTTCTTCATTTTTGCTTCAAAATAAGGGGAATTTCTGTTTTTTGCCTCTAAATAAGAGGAATTTCTGTTTTTTCCCCCAAAACAAAGGGAATTTCTGTCTTTTTTGCCCCAAAATAAAGAAAATTTCTGACTTATTACCCTGAAATAAGTGAATTTCTACAATTTTGCCTCAAAATAAGGGAAATTTCTGCCTTTTTGCCCCCAAATAAGGGGAATTTCAGCCTTTTTACCTCAAAATAAAGGGAATTTCTGCATTTTTGCCACAAAATATGGGAAATTTCTGCCTTTTTGCCCAAAATAAGAAAAATTTCTGCAATTTTGTACCAAAATAAAAGAAATTTCTGCCTTTTTGCCCCAAAATAAAAAATTTCTGCTTTTTTTCTCTTAAATAAGTGAAATTTCTGCAATTTTGCCCCAAAATAATTGAAATTTCTGCAATTTTGCCCCAAAATAATGGAAATTTCTTGAATTTTGCTCCAAAATAAGTGGAATTTCTGAGTTTTGCCCAAAATAAGGAGAATTTCTGTCTTTATGCACCAAGATATAGAGAATTTCTGCCTTTTTGACCCACAATTAGAGGAATTTCTGCAATTTTGCTCCAAAATACGGGAAATTTCTGCTTTTTAGCCCGAAAATAATAAGAATGCATATCTTTTTGCCATAAAAAAGAGAAATTTCTGCAATTTTTCTGCAAAATAAGGGGAATTTCTGCTTTTTTGCCTCTAAGTAAGTGGAATTTTTGTCTTTTTCCCCCAAAACAAAGGGAATTTCTGTCTTTTTTGCCCCAAAATAAGGAAAATTTCTGAATCCTTACCTTGACGTAAGTGAAATTTCTGCAATTTTGCTCGAAATAAGGGAAATTTCTGCCTATTTGCCCCCAAATAAGGGGAATTTCAGCTATTTTACCTCAAAATAAGGGTAATTTCTGCATTTTTGCCACAAAGTATTAGGAATTTCTGCCTTTTTGCCCCAAAATAAGGAAAATTTCTGTCTTTTTTCTCTGAAATAAGTCAAATTTCTGCAATTTTGCCACAAAATAAGTGAAATTTCTGCAATTTTTCCCCAAAATAAGGGAAATTTCTGGAATTTTAGCCCAAAATAAGTGGAATTTCTGAGTTTTGCTCCAAAATAAGTAGAATTTCTGTCTTTTTGCCCCAACATATAGGGAATTTCTGGTTTTTTGCCCCACAATTAGGGGAATTTCTGCAATTTTGCTCCAAATTAAGGGGAATTTCTGCTTTTTTCCCTCTAAATAAGTGGAATTTCTGTCTTTTTCTCACAAAACAAAGGGAATTTCTGACTTTTTGCCCCAAAATAAGGAAAATTTCTGACTTATTACCCTGAAATCAGTGAAATTTCTGCAATTTTGCCCCAAAATAAGGGAAATTTCTGCCTTTTTGCCCCCAAATAAGGGGAATTTCTGCATTTTTGCCACAATATAGGAAATTTCTGAATTTTTGCCCAAATTAAGAAAAATTTCTGCAATTTTGTAACAAAATATAGGTAATTTCTGCTTTTTTGCCCCAAAATAAGAAAATTTCTGCTTTTTTTTCACTGAAAGATGTGAAATTTCTGCAATTTTGCCCCAAAATAAGTGAAATTTCTGCAATTTTGCCCCAAAATAAGGGAAATTTCTGGAATTTTGCCCCAAAACAAGTGGAATTTCTGAGTTTTGCCCCAAAATAAGGAGAATTTCTGTCTTTTTGCCCCAACATATAGGGAATTTCTGCCTTTTTGACCCAAAATTAGGGGAATTTCTGCAATTTTGCACCAAAATACAGGGAATTTCTGCTTTTTAGCCCGTAAAGAAGGGGAATGTATACCTTTTGCCACAAAAAAAAAAGAAATTTCTTAATTTTTGCTTCAAAATAAGGGGAATTTCTAATTTTTGCCTCTAAATAAGAGGAATTTCTGTCTTTTTCCCCCAAAACAAAGGGAATTTCTGTCTTTTTTGCACCAAAATAAGGAAATTTTCTGACTTATTATTCTGAAATATGTGAAATTTGTGCAATTTTGCCCCAAAATAAGTGAAATTTTTGCCATTTTGCCACAAAATAAGAAAATTTCTGCTTTTTTCCCTGAAATAAGTGAAATTTCTGCAATTTTGCCCCAAAATAATTGAAATTTCTGCAATTTTGCCCCAAAATAAGGGAAATTTCTGCTTTTTGCCCCCAAATAAGGGGAATTTCAGCCTTTTTACCTCAAAATGAGGGGAATTTTTGCATTTTTGCCCCAAAATATGAGAAATTTCTCCCTTTTTGCCCAAAATAAAAAAATTTCTGCAATTTTGTACCAAAATAAATGAAATTTCTGCCTTTTTGCCCCAAAATAAAAAATTTCTGCTTTTTTCCCTTATATAAGTAAAATTTCTGCAATTTTGCCACAAAATAAGTGAAATTTCTGCAATTTTGCCCCAAAATAAGGGAAATTTCTGGAGTTTTGCCCCAAAATTAGTGGAATTTCTGAGTTTTGCCCCAAAATAAAGAGAATTTCTGTCTTTATGCCACAAGATATAGGGAATTTCTGCTTTTTTGACCTACAATTAAAGGAATTTCTGCAATTTTGCTCCAAAATACGCAAAATTTCTCCTTTTTATCCTGAAAATAAGAAGAATGCATAACTTTTTCCCATGAAAAAGGAAAATTTCTGCAATTTTTCTCCAAAATAAGGGGAATTTCTGCTTTTTTGCCTCTAAATAAGTGGAATTTCTGTCTTTTTCCCCCGAAACAAATGTAATTTCTGTCTTTTTTGCCCCAAAATAAGGAAAATTTCTGACTTATTACCTTGAAGTAAGTGAAATTTCTGCAATTTTGCCCCAAATAAGGGAAATTTCTGCCTTTTTACCCCCAACTTAAGGGAATTTCAGCCTTTTTACCTCAAAATAAGGGTAATTTCTGCATTTTTGCCACAAAATATTAGGAATTTCTGCCTTTTTGCCCCAAAATAAAGAAAATTTCTGCCTTTTTTCTCTGAAATAAGTCAAATTTCTGCAATTTTGCCACAAAATAAGTGAAATTTCTGAAATTTTGCCCCAAAATAAGGGAAATTTCTGGAATTTTGACACAAAATAAGTGGAATTACTGAGTTTTGCCCCAAAATAAGTAGAATTTCTGTCTTTTTGCCCCAGCATATAGGAAAATTCTGCCTTTTTGCCTCACAATTAGGGGAATTTCTGAAATTTTGCTCCAAAATACGGGGAATTTCTGCCTTTTTGCCCGAAAATAAGAAGAATGCATACATTTTTGCCATAAAAAAGAGAAATTTCTTCATTTTTGCTCCAAAATAAAGGGAATTTCTGCTTTTTAGCCTCTAAATAAGTGGAATTTCTGTCTTTTTCCTACAAAACAAAGGAAATTTCTGTCATTTTGCCCCAAAATAAGGAAAATTTCTGACTTATTACCCTGAAATAAGTGAAATTTCTGCAATTTTGCCCCAAAATAAGGGAAATTTCTGCATTTTTGCCACAATATGGGAAATTTCTGACTTTTTGCCCAAAATAAGAAAAATTTCTGCAATTTTGTACCAAAATATAGGTAATTTCTGCTTTTTTGCCCCAAAATAAGAAAAATTCTGCTTTTTTTCCCCTGAAATATGTGAAATTTCTGCAATTTTGCCCCAAAATAAGTGAAATTTCTGCAATTTTGCTTCAAAATAAGGGAAATTTCTGAAATTTGGCCCCAAAATAAGAGGAATTTCTGAGTTTTGCCCCAAAATAAGAGGAATTTCTGTCTTTTTGCCCCAACACATAGGGAATTTCTGCCTTTTTGCCCCAAAATTAGGGGAATTTCTGCAATTTTGCTCCAAAATACGGGGAATTTCTGCTTTTTAACCCGAAAAAAAGAATAATGTCTACCGTTTGCCACAAAAAAAAGAAATTTCTTAATTTTTGCTTCAAAATAAGGGGAATTTCTGTTTTTTGCCTCTAAATAAGAGGAATTTCTGTTTTTTTCCCCAAAAACAAAGGGATTTTCTGTCTTTTTTGCCCCAAAATAAGGAAAATTTCTGACTTATTACCCTGAAATAAGTGAAATTTCTACAATTCTTCCTCAAAATAAGGGAAATTTCTGCCTTTTTGCCCCCAAATAAGGGGAATTTCAGCCTTTTTACCTCAAAATAAGGGGAATTTCTGCATTTTGGCCACAAAATATGGGAAATTTCTGCCTTTTTGCCACAAAATAAGACAATTTCTGCTTTTTTCCCTGAAATAAGTGAAATTTCTGCAATTTTGCCCCAAAATAAGTGAAATTTCTGCAATTTTGCCCTGAAATAAGAAAATTTCTGCTTTTTTTTTCCTGAAATAAGTGAAATTTCTGCAATTTTGCCCCAAAATAAGCGAAATTATTGGAATTTTGCCCCAAAATAAGTGGAATTTCTGAGTTTTGCCCCAAAATAAGGAGAATTTCTGTATTTTTGCCCCAACATATAGGGAATTTCTTCCTTTTTGCCCCACAATTTGGGAAATTTCTTCATTTTTGCTCCAAAATAAGGAGAATTCCTGCTTTTCTGCCTCTAAAAAAATGGAATTTCTGTCTTTTTCTCCAAAAAAAAAGGAATTTCTGTCTTTTTTCCCCAAAATAAGAGAAAAAAATTTGCAATTTTGTAACAAAATAAAAAAAATTTCTGCCTTTTGGCCCCAAAATAAGAAAATTTCTGCTTTTTTTCTGAAATAAGTGAAATTTCTGACAATTTTGCCACAAAATAAGTTAAATTTCTGAGTTTTGCCCTAAAATAAGGAGAATTTCTGTCTTTTTGCCCCAACATATAGGGAATTTCTACCTTTTTGCCCCACAATTAGGGGAATTTCTGCAATTTTGCTCCAAAATAAAGGGAATTTCTGCCTTTTTTGTCTGAAAATAATAAGAATGCATAACTTTTGGCTATAAAAAAGGGAAATTTCTTCATTTTTGCTCCAAAATGAGGGGAATTTCTGCTTATATGCCTCTAAAAAAGTGGAATTTCTGTCTTTTTCCCCCAAAACAAAGGGAATTTCTGTTTTTTTTGCCCCAAAATAAGGAAAATTTCTGACTTATTACCCTGAAATAAGTGAAATTTCTGCAATTTTGCCCCAAAATAAGGAAAATTTCTGCCTTTTACCCCCAAATAAGAGGAATTTCAGCCTTTTTACCTCAAAATAATGGGAATTTCTGCATTTTTGCCCCAAAATATGGGAAATTTCTGCTTTTTTGCCCAAAATAAGAAAAAATTCTGCAATTTTGTACCAAAATATGAGAAATTTCTGCCTTTTTGCCCCAAAATAAGATAATTTCTGCTTTTTTTCCTTGAAATAAGTGAAATTTCTTCAATTTTGCCCCAAAATAAGTGAAATTTCTGCATTTTGCCCCAAAATAAGGGAAATTTCTGGAATTTTGCCCCAAAATAAGTGGAATTTCTGAGTTTTGCCCCAAAATAAGGAGAATTTCTGTCTTTTTGCCCTAACATATAAGGAATTTCTGCCTTTTTGCCCCACAATTAGGCTAATTTCTGCAATTTTGCTCCAAAATACGGGGAATTTCTGCATTTTTGCCCGAAAATAAGAAGAATGCATACCTTTTTGCCATAAAATAGGGAAATTTCTGTAATTTTGCTCCAAAATAAGGGGAATTTCTGCTTTTTTGCCTCTAAATATGTGGAATTTCTGTCTTTTTTGCCCCAAAATAAGGAAAATTTCTGACTTATTACCCTGAAATAAGTGAAATTTCTGCAATTTTGCCCCAAAATAAGTGAAATTTCTGCCTTTTTGCTCCCAATTAAGAGGAATTTCTCCCTTTTACCTCAAAATAAGGAAAATTTTTGCATTTTTGCCACAAAATATTAGGAATTTCTGCTTTTTTGCATCAAAATAAGGAAAATTTCTGCCTTTTTTTCCTGAAATAAGTGAAATTTCTGCAATTTTGCCCCAAAATAAGGAAAATTTTGCAATTTTGCCGCAAAATAAGGGAAATTTCTGCAATTTTGTACCAAAATAAAAGAAATTTCTGCCTTTTTGCTTCCAAATAAGAAAATTTCTGCTTTTTTTTCTGAAATAAGTGAAATTTCTGAAATTTTGCCCCAAAATAAGTGAAATTTCTGAAATTTTGCCCCAAAATATGTGAAATTTCTGGAATTTTGCCCCAAAATAAGTGGAATTTCTGAGTTTTGACCCAAAATAAGGAGAATTTCTGTATTTTGCCCCAACATATAGGGAATTTCTGCCTGTTTGCCCCACAATTAGGGGAATTTCTGCAATTTTGCTCCAAAATAATGGGACTTTCTGCCTTTTTGCCCGAAAATAAGAAGAATCCATACCTTTTTGCCATAAAAAAGGAAAATTTCTTCATTTTTGCTCCCAAAAAAGGGGAATTTCTGCTTTTATGCCTCTAAATATGTGAAATTTCTGTCTTTGTCCCCCAATACAAAGGGAATTTCTGTTTTTTTGCCCCAAAATAAGAAAATTTCTGACTTATTAACCTGAAATAAGTGAAATTTCTTCAATTTCGCTTCAAAATATGGGAAATTTCTTCCTTTTGTCTCCAAATAAGGGGCATTTTAGCCTTTTTACCTCAAAATAAAAGGAATTTCTGCATTTTTGCCCCAATATTGGGAAATTTCTGCCTTTTTGCCCAAAATAAAAAAAAATTCTGCAATTTTGTACCAAAATAAAAGAAATTTCTGCCTTTTTGCCCCAAAATAAGAAAATTTCTGCTTTTTTTTTCTTAAATAAGTAAAATTTCTGAAATTTTGCCCCAAAATAAGTGAAATTTCTGTAATTTTGCCCCAAAATATGAGATATTTCTGGAATTTTGCCGCAAAATATGTGGAATTTCTGAGTTTTGCCCCAAAATAAGGAAAATTTCTGTCTTTATGCCCCAACATATAGGGAATTTCTGCCATTTTGCCCCACAATTAGAGGAATTTCTGCAATTTTGCTCCAAAATACGGGAAATATCTGCCTTTTTGCTTCAAAATTAGAAGAATGCATAACTTTTTGCCATAAAAAAGGGAAATTTCTTCATTTTTGCTACAAAATAAGGGGAATTTCTGCTTTTTTGCCTCTAAATAAGTTGAATTTCTGTCTTTTTCCCCCAAAACAAAGGTAATTTCTGTCTTTTTTGCCCCAAAATAAAAAAAAATTTCTGACTTATTACACTGACATAAGTGAAATTTCTGCAATTTTGCCCCAAAATAAGAGAAATTTCTGCATTTTTGCCCCCAAATAAGGAGAATTTCAGCCTTTTTACCTCAAAATAAGGGGAATTTCTGCATTTTTGCCCCAAAATAAGGAAAATTTCTGCCTTTTTTCCCTGAAATAAGTGAAATTTCTGCAATTTTGCCACGAAATAAGAAAAATATCTGCCTTTTTGCCCCAAAATAAGGGGAATTTCATCCTTTGTACCTCAAAAAGAGGGGAATTTCTGCATTTTTGCCCCAAAATATGGGAAATTTCTGCCTTTTTGCCCCAAAATAAGAAAAATTTCTGCAATTTTTTTACCAAAATAATAGAAATTTCTGCCTTTTTGCTTCCAAATATAAAAATTTCTGCTTTTTTTTCTGAAATAAGTGAAATTTCTGCAATCTTGCCACAAAATAAGAGAAATTTCTGCAATTTTGCCCCAAAATAAGTGAAATTTCTGGAATTTTGCCCCAAAATAAGTGGAATTTCTGAGTTTTGACCCAAAATAAGGAGAATTTCTGTCTTTTTGCATCAACATATAGCGAATTTCTGACTTTTTGCCTCACAATTAGGGGAATTTATGCAATTTTGCTCCAAAATACGGGGAATTTCTGCCTATTTACCCGAATATAAGAAGAATGCATACCTTTTTGCCATGATAACGGGAAATTTCTGTAATTTTGCTCCAATGTAAGAGGTATTTCTGCTTTTTGCATCTAAATAAGTGGAATTTCTGTCTTTTTCCCCCAAAACAAAGGGAATTTCTGTCTTTTTTGCCCCAAAATAAGGAAAGTTTCTGACTTATTACCCTGAAATTAGTGAAATTTCTGCAATTTTTTCCCAAAATAAGGGAAATTTCTGCCTTTTTGCTCCCAAATAAGAGAAATTTCAGCCTTTTTACCTCAAAATAAGGGGAATTTCTGCATTTTTGCCACAAAATATTAGGAATTTCTCCCTTTTTGCCTCTAAATAAGTGAAATTTCTGTCTATTTCCCCCAAAACAAAGGGAATTTCTGTTTTAGGGCCCCAAAATAAAGAAAATTTCTGACTTATTACACTGACATTAGTGAAATTTCTGCAATTTTGCCCCAAAATAAGAGAAATTTCTGCCTTTTTGCCCCCAAATGAGGGAAATTTCAGCCTTTTGCCTCAAAATAAGAGAAATTTCTGCATTTTTGCCCCACAATATGGGAAATTTCTGCCTTTTTGCCCCAAAATAAGGAAATTTCTGCTTTTTTTTCTGAAATAAGTGAAATTTCTGCAATTTTGCCCCAAAATAAGTTAAATTTCTGAGTTTTGCCCTAAAATAAGGAGAATTTCAGTTTTTTGCCCCTACATATAGGGAATTTCTGCCTTTTTGCCCCACAATTAGCGGAATTTCTGCAATTTTGCTCCAAAATACGGGGAATATCTTCCTTTTTTGTACGAAAATAATAAGAATGCATACCTTTTTGCCATAAAAAGGGGAAATTTCTTCATTTTTGCTCTAAAATGAGAGGGAATTTCTGCTGTTATGCCTCTAAATAAGTGGAATTTCTCTCTTTTTCCCCTAAAACAAAGGGAATTTCTCTCTTTTTTGCCCCAAAATAAGGAAAATTTCTGACTTATTACCCTGAAATAAGTGAAATTTCTGCAATTTTGCCCCAAAATAAGGGAAATTTCTGCTTTTTTACCCCCAAATAAGGGGAATTTCAGCCTTTTTACCTCAAAATGAAGGGGAATTTTTGCATGTTTGCCGCAAAATATGGGAAATTTCTGCCTTTTTGCCCAAAATAAGAAAAATTTCTGCAATTTTGTACCAAAATATGGGAAATTTCTGCCTTTTTGCCCCAAAATAAGAAAATTTCTGCTTTTTTTCCCTGAAATAAGTGAAATTTGTCCAATTTTGCCACAAAATAAATGAAATTTCTGCAATTTTGCCCCAAAATAAGGGAAATTTCTGGAATTTTGCTCCAAAATGAGTGGAATTTCTGAGTTTTGCCCCAAAATAAGGAGAATTTCTGTCTTTTTGCCCCAACTTTAGGGAATTTCTGCATTTTTGCCCCACAATTAGGTTAAATTCTGCAATTTTGCTCCAAAATACGGGGAATTTCTGCTTTTTTGCCTGAAAATAAGAAGAATGCATACCTTTTTGCCATAAAAAAAGGAAATTTCTGTAATTTTGCTCCAAAATAAGGGGAATTTCTGCTTTTTTGCCTCTAAGTATGTCGAATTTCCGTATTTTTCCCCCAAAACAAAGAGAATTTCTGTCTTTTATGCACCAAAATAAAGAAATTTTCTGACTTATTACCCTGAAATATGTGAAATTTCTGCAATTTTCCCTAAAATAAGGGAAATGTCTGCCTTTTGCCGCCAAATAAGAGGAATTTCACCCTTTTACCTCAAAAGAAGAAGAATTTCTGCATTTTTGCCACAAAATATTAGGAATTTCTGCCTTTTGCCCCAAAATAGGGAAAATTTCTGCCTTTTTTTTCTGCCATAAGTGAAATTTCTGCAATTTTGCCCCAAAATAAGTGAAATTTCTGCAATTTTGACCCAAAATAAGGGAAATCTCTGGAATTTTGCCCCAAAATAAGTGGAATTTCTGAGTTTTGCCCCCAAATATAGAGAATTTCTGTCTTTTTGCCCCAACATATAGGGAATTTCTGCCTTTTTGCCCCACAATTAGGTTAATTTCTGCAATTTTGCTCCAAAATACGGGGAATTTCTGCCTTTTTGCCTGAAAATTAGAAGAATGCATACCTTTTTGCCATAAAAAGGGGAAATTTATGTAATTTTGCTCCAAAATAAGGGGAATTTCTGCTTTTTTGCCTCTAAATAAGTGTAATTTCTGTCTTTTTCCCCCCAAGAAAAGGTAATTTCTGTCTTTTTTGCCCCAAAATAAAGAAAATTTCTGACTTATTACATTGAAGTAAGTGAAATTTCTGCAATTTTGCCCCAAAATACGGGGAATTTCTGCTTTTTTGCCTCTAAATAAGTGGAATTTATGTATTTTTCCCCCAAAACAAAGGTAATTTCTGTCTTTTTTGCCCCAAAATAAGGAAAATTTCTGACTTATTACATTGAAGTAAGTGAAATTTCTGCAATTTTGCCCCAAAATACGGGGAATTTCTGCTTTTTTGCCTCTAAAAAAGTGGAATTTCTGTCTTTTTGCCCAAAAACAATGGGAATTTTTGTCTTTGTGCCCCAAAATAAGGAAAATTTCTGACTTATTACCCTGAAATAAGTGTAATTTTTGCAATTTTCCAACAAAATAAGGAAATTTCTGCCTTTTTGCCCCCAATTAAGGGGAATTTCAGCCTTTTTCCTCAAAATAAGGGGAATTTCTGCATTTTTGCCCCAAAATATGGGAAATTTCTGCCTTTTTGCTCCAAAATAAGAAAAATTTCTGCAATTTTGTACCAAAATAAAAGAAATTTCTGCCTTTTTGCCCCAAAATAAGAAAATTTCTGCTTTTTTTTAAATAAGTGAAATTTCTGCAATTTTGCCGCAAAATAAGTGAAATTTCTGCAATTTTGCCCCAAGATAAGTGAAATTTCTGGAATTTTGCTCAAAAATAAGTGGAATTTCTGAGTTTTGCCCCAAAATAAGGAGAATTTCTGTCTTTTTGCCCCACAATTAGGGGAATTTCTGCAATTTTGCTCCAAAATATGGGGAATTTCTGCCTTTTTGCCCGAAAATAAGAAGAATGCACAGCTTTTTGCCATAAAAATGGAAATTTCTTCATTTTTGCCACAAAATATTAGGAATTTCTGCATTTTTGCCTCTAAATAAGTGGAATTTCTGTCTTTTTCCCCCAAAAGAAAAAGAATTTCTGTTTTCTGGCCCCAAAATAAGGAAAATTTCTGACTTATTACCCTGACATAAGTGAAATTTCTGCAATTTTGTTCCAAAATAAAAGAAATTTCTGCCTTTTTGCCCCCAAATAAGGGGAATTTCAGCCTTTTAACTCAAAATAAAAAAAAAATTCTGCATTTTTGCCCCAAAATATGGGAAATTTCTGCCTTTTTGCCCCAAAATAAGAAAAAATTCTGCAATTTCAGCCTTTTTACCTCAAAATGAAGGGGAATTTCTGCATGTTTGCCCCAAAATATGGGAAATTTTTGCCTTTTTGCCCAAAATAAGAAAAATTTCTGCAATTTTGTACCAAAATATGGGAAATTTCTGCCTTTTTCCCCAAAATAAGAAAATTTCTGCTTTTTTTCCCTGAAATAAGTGAAATTTCTCTAATTTTGCCACAAAATAAGTGAAATTTCTGCAATTTTGCCCCAAAATAAGGGAAATTTCTGGAATTTTGCCCCAAAATGAGTGGAATTTTTGAGTTTTCCCAAAATAAGGAGAATTTCTGTCTTTTTGCCCCAACATATAGGGAATTTCTGCATTTTTGCCCCACAATTAGGTTAATTTCTGTAATTTTGCTCCAAAATATGGGGAATTTCTGCCTTTTTGCCCGAAAATAAGAAGAATGCATACCTTTTTCCATAAAAAAGAGAAATTTCTGTAATTTTGCTCCAAAATAAGGGGAATTTCTGCTTTTTTGCCTCTAAATAAGTGGAATTTATGTATTTTTCCCCCAAAACAAAGGGAATTTCTGATTTTTTGCCCAAAATAAGGAAAATTTCTGACTTATTACCCTGAAATAAGTGACATTTCTGCAATTTTGCCCCAAAATAAGGGAAATTTTTGCTTTTTTGCCTCCAAATAAGGGGAATTTCAGCATTTTTACCTCAAAATAAGGGGAATTTCTGCATTTTTGCCACAAAATATTAGGAATTTCTGCTTTTTGCCCCAAAATAAGGAAAATTTCTGCCTTTTTTTACTGAAATAAGTGAAATTTCTGAAATTTTGCCCCAAAATAAGTGAAATTTCTGCAATTTTGCCCAAAAATAAGGGAAATTTCTGGAATTTTGCGCCAAAATAAGTGGAATTTCTGAGTTTTGCCCAAAAATAAGGAGAATTTCTGTATTTTGCCCCAACATATAGGGAATTTCTGCCTGTTTGCCCCACAATTAGGGGAATTTCTGCAATTTTGCTCCAAAATAATGGGACTTTCTGCCTTTTTGCCCGAAAATAAGAAGAATCCATACCTTTTTGCCATAAAAAAGGAAAATTTCTTCATTTTTGCTCCCAAAAAAGGGGAATTTCTGCTTTTATGCCTCTAAATATGTGAAATTTCTGTCTTTGTCCCCCAATACAAAGGGAATTTCTGTTTTTTTGCCCCAAAATAAGAAAATTTCTGACTTATTAACCTGAAATAAGTGAAATTTCTTCAATTTCGCTTCAAAATATGGGAAATTTCTTCCTTTTGTCTCCAAATAAGGGGCATTTTAGCCTTTTTACCTCAAAATAAAAGGAATTTCTGCATTTTTGCCCCAATATTGGGAAATTTCTGCCTTTTTGCCCAAAATAAAAAAAAATTCTGCAATTTTGTACCAAAATAAAAGAAATTTCTGCCTTTTTGCCCCAAAATAAGAAAATTTCTGCTTTTTTTTTCTTAAATAAGTAAAATTTCTGAAATTTTGCCCCAAAATAAGTGAAATTTCTGTAATTTTGCCCCAAAATATGAGATATTTCTGGAATTTTGCCGCAAAATATGTGGAATTTCTGAGTTTTGCCCCAAAATAAGGAAAATTTCTGTCTTTATGCCCCAACATATAGGGAATTTCTGCCATTTTGCCCCACAATTAGAGGAATTTCTGCAATTTTGCTCCAAAATACGGGAAATATCTGCCTTTTTGCTTCAAAATTAGAAGAATGCATAACTTTTTGCCATAAAAAAGGGAAATTTCTTCATTTTTGCTACAAAATAAGGGGAATTTCTGCTTTTTTGCCTCTAAATAAGTTGAATTTCTGTCTTTTTCCCCCAAAACAAAGGTAATTTCTGTCTTTTTTGCCCCAAAATAAAAAAAAATTTCTGACTTATTACACTGACATAAGTGAAATTTCTGCAATTTTGCCCCAAAATAAGAGAAATTTCTGCATTTTTGCCCCCAAATAAGGAGAATTTCAGCCTTTTTACCTCAAAATAAGGGGAATTTCTGCATTTTTGCCCCAAAATAAGGAAAATTTCTGCCTTTTTTCCCTGAAATAAGTGAAATTTCTGCAATTTTGCCACGAAATAAGAAAAATATCTGCCTTTTTGCCCCAAAATAAGGGGAATTTCATCCTTTGTACCTCAAAAAGAGGGGAATTTCTGCATTTTTGCCCCAAAATATGGGAAATTTCTGCCTTTTTGCCCCAAAATAAGAAAAATTTCTGCAATTTTTTTACCAAAATAATAGAAATTTCTGCCTTTTTGCTTCCAAATATAAAAATTTCTGCTTTTTTTTCTGAAATAAGTGAAATTTCTGCAATCTTGCCACAAAATAAGAGAAATTTCTGCAATTTTGCCCCAAAATAAGTGAAATTTCTGGAATTTTGCCCCAAAATAAGTGGAATTTCTGAGTTTTGACCCAAAATAAGGAGAATTTCTGTCTTTTTGCATCAACATATAGCGAATTTCTGACTTTTTGCCTCACAATTAGGGGAATTTATGCAATTTTGCTCCAAAATACGGGGAATTTCTGCCTATTTACCCGAATATAAGAAGAATGCATACCTTTTTGCCATGATAACGGGAAATTTCTGTAATTTTGCTCCAATGTAAGAGGTATTTCTGCTTTTTGCATCTAAATAAGTGGAATTTCTGTCTTTTTCCCCCAAAACAAAGGGAATTTCTGTCTTTTTTGCCCCAAAATAAGGAAAGTTTCTGACTTATTACCCTGAAATTAGTGAAATTTCTGCAATTTTTTCCCAAAATAAGGGAAATTTCTGCCTTTTTGCTCCCAAATAAGAGAAATTTCAGCCTTTTTACCTCAAAATAAGGGGAATTTCTGCATTTTTGCCACAAAATATTAGGAATTTCTCCCTTTTTGCCTCTAAATAAGTGAAATTTCTGTCTATTTCCCCCAAAACAAAGGGAATTTCTGTTTTAGGGCCCCAAAATAAAGAAAATTTCTGACTTATTACACTGACATTAGTGAAATTTCTGCAATTTTGCCCCAAAATAAGAGAAATTTCTGCCTTTTTGCCCCCAAATGAGGGAAATTTCAGCCTTTTGCCTCAAAATAAGAGAAATTTCTGCATTTTTGCCCCACAATATGGGAAATTTCTGCCTTTTTGCCCCAAAATAAGGAAATTTCTGCTTTTTTTTCTGAAATAAGTGAAATTTCTGCAATTTTGCCCCAAAATAAGTTAAATTTCTGAGTTTTGCCCTAAAATAAGGAGAATTTCAGTTTTTTGCCCCTACATATAGGGAATTTCTGCCTTTTTGCCCCACAATTAGCGGAATTTCTGCAATTTTGCTCCAAAATACGGGGAATATCTTCCTTTTTTGTACGAAAATAATAAGAATGCATACCTTTTTGCCATAAAAAAGGGAAATTTCTTCATTTTTGCTCTAAAATGAGAGGGAATTTCTGCTGTTATGCCTCTAAATAAGTGGAATTTCTCTCTTTTTCCCCTAAAACAAAGGGAATTTCTCTCTTTTTTGCCCCAAAATAAGGAAAATTTCTGACTTATTACCCTGAAATAAGTGAAATTTCTGCAATTTTGCCCCAAAATAAGGGAAATTTCTGCTTTTTTACCCCCAAATAAGGGGAATTTCAGCCTTTTTACCTCAAAATGAAGGGGAATTTTTGCATGTTTGCCGCAAAATATGGGAAATTTCTGCCTTTTTGCCCAAAATAAGAAAAATTTCTGCAATTTTGTACCAAAATATGGGAAATTTCTGCCTTTTTGCCCCAAAATAAGAAAATTTCTGCTTTTTTTCCCTGAAATAAGTGAAATTTGTCCAATTTTGCCACAAAATAAATGAAATTTCTGCAATTTTGCCCCAAAATAAGGGAAATTTCTGGAATTTTGCTCCAAAATGAGTGGAATTTCTGAGTTTTGCCCCAAAATAAGGAGAATTTCTGTCTTTTTGCCCCAACTTTAGGGAATTTCTGCATTTTTGCCCCACAATTAGGTTAAATTCTGCAATTTTGCTCCAAAATACGGGGAATTTCTGCTTTTTTGCCTGAAAATAAGAAGAATGCATACCTTTTTGCCATAAAAAAAGGAAATTTCTGTAATTTTGCTCCAAAATAAGGGGAATTTCTGCTTTTTTGCCTCTAAGTATGTCGAATTTCCGTATTTTTCCCCCAAAACAAAGAGAATTTCTGTCTTTTATGCACCAAAATAAAGAAATTTTCTGACTTATTACCCTGAAATATGTGAAATTTCTGCAATTTTCCCTAAAATAAGGGAAATGTCTGCCTTTTGCCGCCAAATAAGAGGAATTTCACCCTTTTACCTCAAAAGAAGAAGAATTTCTGCATTTTTGCCACAAAATATTAGGAATTTCTGCCTTTTGCCCCAAAATAGGGAAAATTTCTGCCTTTTTTTTCTGCCATAAGTGAAATTTCTGCAATTTTGCCCCAAAATAAGTGAAATTTCTGCAATTTTGACCCAAAATAAGGGAAATCTCTGGAATTTTGCCCCAAAATAAGTGGAATTTCTGAGTTTTGCCCCCAAATATAGAGAATTTCTGTCTTTTTGCCCCAACATATAGGGAATTTCTGCCTTTTTGCCCCACAATTAGGTTAATTTCTGCAATTTTGCTCCAAAATACGGGGAATTTCTGCCTTTTTGCCTGAAAATTA
Organism: Micromys minutus; assembly: GCF_963924665.1. NCBI lineage: Eukaryota > Metazoa > Chordata > Mammalia > Rodentia > Muridae > Micromys > Micromys minutus. The sequence goes on from NW_027667150.1 coordinate 845,706, forward strand.
GAAGAATGCATACCTTTTTGCCATAAAAAGGGGAAATTTATGTAATTTTGCTCCAAAATAAGGGGAATTTCTGCTTTTTTGCCTCTAAATAAGTGTAATTTCTGTCTTTTTCCCCCCAAGAAAAGGTAATTTCTGTCTTTTTTGCCCCAAAATAAAGAAAATTTCTGACTTATTACATTGAAGTAAGTGAAATTTCTGCAATTTTGCCCCAAAATACGGGGAATTTCTGCTTTTTTGCCTCTAAATAAGTGGAATTTATGTATTTTTCCCCCAAAACAAAGGTAATTTCTGTCTTTTTTGCCCCAAAATAAGGAAAATTTCTGACTTATTACATTGAAGTAAGTGAAATTTCTGCAATTTTGCCCCAAAATACGGGGAATTTCTGCTTTTTTGCCTCTAAAAAAGTGGAATTTCTGTCTTTTTGCCCAAAAACAATGGGAATTTTTGTCTTTGTGCCCCAAAATAAGGAAAATTTCTGACTTATTACCCTGAAATAAGTGTAATTTTTGCAATTTTCCAACAAAATAAGGAAATTTCTGCCTTTTTGCCCCCAATTAAGGGGAATTTCAGCCTTTTTCCTCAAAATAAGGGGAATTTCTGCATTTTTGCCCCAAAATATGGGAAATTTCTGCCTTTTTGCTCCAAAATAAGAAAAATTTCTGCAATTTTGTACCAAAATAAAAGAAATTTCTGCCTTTTTGCCCCAAAATAAGAAAATTTCTGCTTTTTTTTAAATAAGTGAAATTTCTGCAATTTTGCCGCAAAATAAGTGAAATTTCTGCAATTTTGCCCCAAGATAAGTGAAATTTCTGGAATTTTGCTCAAAAATAAGTGGAATTTCTGAGTTTTGCCCCAAAATAAGGAGAATTTCTGTCTTTTTGCCCCACAATTAGGGGAATTTCTGCAATTTTGCTCCAAAATATGGGGAATTTCTGCCTTTTTGCCCGAAAATAAGAAGAATGCACAGCTTTTTGCCATAAAAATGGAAATTTCTTCATTTTTGCCACAAAATATTAGGAATTTCTGCATTTTTGCCTCTAAATAAGTGGAATTTCTGTCTTTTTCCCCCAAAAGAAAAAGAATTTCTGTTTTCTGGCCCCAAAATAAGGAAAATTTCTGACTTATTACCCTGACATAAGTGAAATTTCTGCAATTTTGTTCCAAAATAAAAGAAATTTCTGCCTTTTTGCCCCCAAATAAGGGGAATTTCAGCATTTTAACTCAAAATAAAAAAAAAATTCTGCATTTTTGCCCCAAAATATGGGAAATTTCTGCCTTTTTGCCCCAAAATAAGAAAAAATTCTGCAATTTCAGCCTTTTTACCTCAAAATGAAGGGGAATTTCTGCATGTTTGCCCCAAAATATGGGAAATTTTTGCCTTTTTGCCCAAAATAAGAAAAATTTCTGCAATTTTGTACCAAAATATGGGAAATTTCTGCCTTTTTCCCCAAAATAAGAAAATTTCTGCTTTTTTTCCCTGAAATAAGTGAAATTTCTCTAATTTTGCCACAAAATAAGTGAAATTTCTGCAATTTTGCCCCAAAATAAGGGAAATTTCTGGAATTTTGCCCCAAAATGAGTGGAATTTTTGAGTTTTCCCAAAATAAGGAGAATTTCTGTCTTTTTGCCCCAACATATAGGGAATTTCTGCATTTTTGCCCCACAATTAGGTTAATTTCTGTAATTTTGCTCCAAAATATGGGGAATTTCTGCCTTTTTGCCCGAAAATAAGAAGAATGCATACCTTTTTCCATAAAAAAGAGAAATTTCTGTAATTTTGCTCCAAAATAAGGGGAATTTCTGCTTTTTTGCCTCTAAATAAGTGGAATTTATGTATTTTTCCCCCAAAACAAAGGGAATTTCTGATTTTTTGCCCAAAATAAGGAAAATTTCTGACTTATTACCCTGAAATAAGTGACATTTCTGCAATTTTGCCCCAAAATAAGGGAAATTTTTGCTTTTTTGCCTCCAAATAAGGGGAATTTCAGCATTTTTACCTCAAAATAAGGGGAATTTCTGCATTTTTGCCACAAAATATTAGGAATTTCTGCTTTTTGCCCCAAAATAAGGAAAATTTCTGCCTTTTTTTACTGAAATAAGTGAAATTTCTGAAATTTTGCCCCAAAATAAGTGAAATTTCTGCAATTTTGCCCAAAAATAAGGGAAATTTCTGGAATTTTGCGCCAAAATAAGTGGAATTTCTGAGTTTTGCCCAAAAATAAGGAGAATTTCTTTTTTTTGCCCCAACATATAAGGAATTTCTGCCTTTTTGCCCCACAATTAGGGGAATTTCTGCATTTTGCTCCAAAATACGGGGAATTTCTGGTTTTTAGCCTGAAAATAAGGGGAATGTATACCTTTTGCCACAAAAAAAGAGAAATTTCTTTATTTTTGCTCCAAAATAAAAAGAAAGTTCTGCTTTTTTGACTCTAAAAAAGTGGAATATCTGTCTTTTTCCCCAAAAATAAAGGGAATTTCTGTCTTTTTGCCCCAAAATAAGGAAAATTTCTGACTGATTACCCTGAAATAAGTGAAATTTTTGCAATTTTGCCCCAAAATAAGGAAATTTCTGCCTTTTTGCCCCCAAATAAGGGGAATTTCAGCATTTTTACTCAAAATAAGGGTAATTTCTGCATTTTTGCCACAAAGTATTAGGAATTTCTGCCTTTTTGCCCCAAAATAAGGAAAATTTCTGTCTTTTTTCTCTGAAATAAGTCAAATTTCTGCAATTTTGCCACAAAATAAGTGAAATTTCTGCATTTTTTCCCCAAAATAAGGGAAATTTCTGGAATTTTAGCCCAAAATAAGTGGAATTTCTGAGTTTTGCTCCAAAATAAGTAGAATTTCTGTCTTTTTGCCCCAACATATAGGGAATTTCTGGTTTTTTGCCCCACAATTAGGGGAATTTCTGCAATTTTGCTCCAAATTAAGGGGAATTTCTGCTTTTTTCCCTCTAAATAAGTGGAATTTCTGTCTTTTTCTCACAAAACAAAGGGAATTTCTGACTTTTTGCCCCAAAATAAGGAAAATTTCTGACTTATTACCCTGAAATCAGTGAAATTTCTGCAATTTTGCCCCAAAATAAGGGAAATTTCTGCCTTTTTGCCCCCAAATAAGGGGAATTTCTGCATTTTTGCCACAATATAGGAAATTTCTGAATTTTTGCCCAAATTAAGAAAAATTTCTGCAATTTTGTAACAAAATATAGGTAATTTCTGCTTTTTTGCCCCAAAATAAGAAAATTTCTGCTTTTTTTTCACTGAAAGATGTGAAATTTCTGCAATTTTGCCCCAAAATAAGTGAAATTTCTGCAATTTTGCCCCAAAATAAGGGAAATTTCTGGAATTTTGCCCCAAAACAAGTGGAATTTCTGAGTTTTGCCCCAAAATAAGGAGAATTTCTGTCTTTTTGCCCCAACATATAGGGAATTTCTGCCTTTTTGACCCAAAATTAGGGGAATTTCTGCAATTTTGCACCAAAATACAGGGAATTTCTGCTTTTTAGCCCGTAAAGAAGGGGAATGTATACCTTTTGCCACAAAAAAAAAAGAAATTTCTTAATTTTTGCTTCAAAATAAAGGGAATTTCTAATTTTTGCCTCTAAATAAGAGGAATTTCTGTCTTTTTCCCCCAAAACAAAGGGAATTTCTGTCTTTTTTGCACCAAAATAAGGAAATTTTCTGACTTATTATTCTGAAATATGTGAAATTTGTGCAATTTTGCCCCAAAATAAGTGAAATTTTTGCCATTTTGCCACAAAATAAGAAAATTTCTGCTTTTTTCCCTGAAATAAGTGAAATTTCTGCAATTTTGCCCCAAAATAATTGAAATTTCTGCAATTTTGCCCCAAAATAAGGGAAATTTCTGCTTTTTGCCCCCAAATAAGGGGAATTTCAGCCTTTTTACCTCAAAATGAGGGGAATTTTTGCATTTTTGCCCCAAAATATGAGAAATTTCTCCCTTTTTGCCCAAAATAAAAAAATTTCTGCAATTTTGTACCAAAATAAATGAAATTTCTGCCTTTTTGCCCCAAAATAAAAAATTTCTGCTTTTTTCCCTTATATAAGTAAAATTTCTGCAATTTTGCCACAAAATAAGTGAAATTTCTGCAATTTTGCCCCAAAATAAGGGAAATTTCTGGAGTTTTGCCCCAAAATTAGTGGAATTTCTGAGTTTTGCCCCAAAATAAAGAGAATTTCTGTCTTTATGCCACAAGATATAGGGAATTTCTGCTTTTTTGACCTACAATTAAAGGAATTTCTGCAATTTTGCTCCAAAATACGCAAAATTTCTCCTTTTTATCCTGAAAATAAGAAGAATGCATAACTTTTTCCCATGAAAAAGGAAAATTTCTGCAATTTTTCTCCAAAATAAGGGGAATTTCTGCTTTTTTGCCTCTAAATAAGTGGAATTTCTGTCTTTTTCCCCCGAAACAAATGTAATTTCTGTCTTTTTTGCCCCAAAATAAGGAAAATTTCTGACTTATTACCTTGAAGTAAGTGAAATTTCTGCAATTTTGCCCCAAATAAGGGAAATTTCTGCCTTTTTACCCCCAACTTAAGGGAATTTCAGCCTTTTTACCTCAAAATAAGGGTAATTTCTGCATTTTTGCCACAAAATATTAGGAATTTCTGCCTTTTTGCCCCAAAATAAAGAAAATTTCTGCCTTTTTTCTCTGAAATAAGTCAAATTTCTGCAATTTTGCCACAAAATAAGTGAAATTTCTGAAATTTTGCCCCAAAATAAGGGAAATTTCTGGAATTTTGACACAAAATAAGTGGAATTACTGAGTTTTGCCCCAAAATAAGTAGAATTTCTGTCTTTTTGCCCCAGCATATAGGAAAATTCTGCCTTTTTGCCTCACAATTAGGGGAATTTCTGAAATTTTGCTCCAAAATACGGGGAATTTCTGCCTTTTTGCCCGAAAATAAGAAGAATGCATACATTTTTGCCATAAAAAAGAGAAATTTCTTCATTTTTGCTCCAAAATAAAGGGAATTTCTGCTTTTTAGCCTCTAAATAAGTGGAATTTCTGTCTTTTTCCTACAAAACAAAGGAAATTTCTGTCATTTTGCCCCAAAATAAGGAAAATTTCTGACTTATTACCCTGAAATAAGTGAAATTTCTGCAATTTTGCCCCAAAATAAGGGAAATTTCTGCATTTTTGCCACAATATGGGAAATTTCTGACTTTTTGCCCAAAATAAGAAAAATTTCTGCAATTTTGTACCAAAATATAGGTAATTTCTGCTTTTTTGCCCCAAAATAAGAAAAATTCTGCTTTTTTTCCCCTGAAATATGTGAAATTTCTGCAATTTTGCCCCAAAATAAGTGAAATTTCTGCAATTTTGCTTCAAAATAAGGGAAATTTCTGAAATTTGGCCCCAAAATAAGAGGAATTTCTGAGTTTTGCCCCAAAATAAGAGGAATTTCTGTCTTTTTGCCCCAACACATAGGGAATTTCTGCCTTTTTGCCCCAAAATTAGGGGAATTTCTGCAATTTTGCTCCAAAATACGGGGAATTTCTGCTTTTTAACCCGAAAAAAAGAATAATGTCTACCGTTTGCCACAAAAAAAAGAAATTTCTTAATTTTTGCTTCAAAATAAGGGGAATTTCTGTTTTTTGCCTCTAAATAAGAGGAATTTCTGTTTTTTTCCCCAAAAACAAAGGGATTTTCTGTCTTTTTTGCCCCAAAATAAGGAAAATTTCTGACTTATTACCCTGAAATAAGTGAAATTTCTACAATTCTTCCTCAAAATAAGGGAAATTTCTGCCTTTTTGCCCCCAAATAAGGGGAATTTCAGCCTTTTTACCTCAAAATAAGGGGAATTTCTGCATTTTGGCCACAAAATATGGGAAATTTCTGCCTTTTTGCCACAAAATAAGACAATTTCTGCTTTTTTCCCTGAAATAAGTGAAATTTCTGCAATTTTGCCCCAAAATAAGTGAAATTTCTGCAATTTTGCCCTGAAATAAGAAAATTTCTGCTTTTTTTTTCCTGAAATAAGTGAAATTTCTGCAATTTTGCCCCAAAATAAGCGAAATTATTGGAATTTTGCCCCAAAATAAGTGGAATTTCTGAGTTTTGCCCCAAAATAAGGAGAATTTCTGTATTTTTGCCCCAACATATAGGGAATTTCTTCCTTTTTGCCCCACAATTTGGGAAATTTCTTCATTTTTGCTCCAAAATAAGGAGAATTCCTGCTTTTCTGCCTCTAAAAAAATGGAATTTCTGTCTTTTTCTCCAAAAAAAAAGGAATTTCTGTTTTTTTTCCCCAAAATAAGAGAAAAAAATTTGCAATTTTGTAACAAAATAAAAAAAATTTCTGCCTTTTGGCCCCAAAATAAGAAAATTTCTGCTTTTTTTCTGAAATAAGTGAAATTTCTGACAATTTTGCCACAAAATAAGTTAAATTTCTGAGTTTTGCCCTAAAATAAGGAGAATTTCTGTCTTTTTGCCCCAACATATAGGGAATTTCTACCTTTTTGCCCCACAATTAGGGGAATTTCTGCAATTTTGCTCCAAAATAAAGGGAATTTCTGCCTTTTTTGTCTGAAAATAATAAGAATGCATAACTTTTGGCTATAAAAAAGGGAAATTTCTTCATTTTTGCTCCAAAATGAGGGGAATTTCTGCTTATATGCCTCTAAAAAAGTGGAATTTCTGTCTTTTTCCCCCAAAACAAAGGGAATTTCTGTTTTTTTTGCCCCAAAATAAGGAAAATTTCTGACTTATTACCCTGAAATAAGTGAAATTTCTGCAATTTTGCCCCAAAATAAGGAAAATTTCTGCCTTTTACCCCCAAATAAGAGGAATTTCAGCCTTTTTACCTCAAAATAATGGGAATTTCTGCATTTTTGCCCCAAAATATGGGAAATTTCTGCTTTTTTGCCCAAAATAAGAAAAAATTCTGCAATTTTGTACCAAAATATGAGAAATTTCTGCCTTTTTGCCCCAAAATAAGATAATTTCTGCTTTTTTTCCTTGAAATAAGTGAAATTTCTTCAATTTTGCCCCAAAATAAGTGAAATTTCTGCATTTTGCCCCAAAATAAGGGAAATTTCTGGAATTTTGCCCCAAAATAAGTGGAATTTCTGAGTTTTGCCCCAAAATAAGGAGAATTTCTGTCTTTTTGCCCTAACATATAAGGAATTTCTGCCTTTTTGCCCCACAATTAGGCTAATTTCTGCAATTTTGCTCCAAAATACGGGGAATTTCTGCATTTTTGCCCGAAAATAAGAAGAATGCATACCTTTTTGCCATAAAATAGGGAAATTTCTGTAATTTTGCTCCAAAATAAGGGGAATTTCTGCTTTTTTGCCTCTAAATATGTGGAATTTCTGTCTTTTTTGCCCCAAAATAAGGAAAATTTCTGACTTATTACCCTGAAATAAGTGAAATTTCTGCAATTTTGCCCCAAAATAAGTGAAATTTCTGCCTTTTTGCTCCCAATTAAGAGGAATTTCTCCCTTTTACCTCAAAATAAGGAAAATTTCTGCATTTTTGCCACAAAATATTAGGAATTTCTGCTTTTTTGCATCAAAATAAGGAAAATTTCTGCCTTTTTTTCCTGAAATAAGTGAAATTTCTGCAATTTTGCCCCAAAATAAGGAAAATTTTGCAATTTTGCCGCAAAATAAGGGAAATTTCTGCAATTTTGTACCAAAATAAAAGAAATTTCTGCCTTTTTGCTTCCAAATAAGAAAATTTCTGCTTTTTTTTCTGAAATAAGTGAAATTTCTGAAATTTTGCCCCAAAATAAGTGAAATTTCTGAAATTTTGCCCCAAAATATGTGAAATTTCTGGAATTTTGCCCCAAAATAAGTGGAATTTCTGAGTTTTGACCCAAAATAAGGAGAATTTCTGTATTTTGCCCCAACATATAGGGAATTTCTGCCTGTTTGCCCCACAATTAGGGGAATTTCTGCAATTTTGCTCCAAAATAATGGGACTTTCTGCCTTTTTGCCCGAAAATAAGAAGAATCCATACCTTTTTGCCATAAAAAAGGAAAATTTCTTCATTTTTGCTCCCAAAAAAGGGGAATTTCTGCTTTTATGCCTCTAAATATGTGAAATTTCTGTCTTTGTCCCCCAATACAAAGGGAATTTCTGTTTTTTTGCCCCAAAATAAGAAAATTTCTGACTTATTAACCTGAAATAAGTGAAATTTCTTCAATTTCGCTTCAAAATATGGGAAATTTCTTCCTTTTGTCTCCAAATAAGGGGCATTTTAGCCTTTTTACCTCAAAATAAAAGGAATTTCTGCATTTTTGCCCCAATATTGGGAAATTTCTGCCTTTTTGCCCAAAATAAAAAAAAATTCTGCAATTTTGTACCAAAATAAAAGAAATTTCTGCCTTTTTGCCCCAAAATAAGAAAATTTCTGCTTTTTTTTTCTTAAATAAGTAAAATTTCTGAAATTTTGCCCCAAAATAAGTGAAATTTCTGTAATTTTGCCCCAAAATATGAGATATTTCTGGAATTTTGCCGCAAAATATGTGGAATTTCTGAGTTTTGCCCCAAAATAAGGAAAATTTCTGTCTTTATGCCCCAACATATAGGGAATTTCTGCCATTTTGCCCCACAATTAGAGGAATTTCTGCAATTTTGCTCCAAAATACGGGAAATATCTGCCTTTTTGCTTCAAAATTAGAAGAATGCATAACTTTTTGCCATAAAAAAGGGAAATTTCTTCATTTTTGCTACAAAATAAGGGGAATTTCTGCTTTTTTGCCTCTAAATAAGTTGAATTTCTGTCTTTTTCCCCCAAAACAAAGGTAATTTCTGTCTTTTTTGCCCCAAAATAAAAAAAAATTTCTGACTTATTACACTGACATAAGTGAAATTTCTGCAATTTTGCCCCAAAATAAGAGAAATTTCTGCATTTTTGCCCCCAAATAAGGAGAATTTCAGCCTTTTTACCTCAAAATAAGGGGAATTTCTGCATTTTTGCCCCAAAATAAGGAAAATTTCTGCCTTTTTTCCCTGAAATAAGTGAAATTTCTGCAATTTTGCCACGAAATAAGAAAAATATCTGCCTTTTTGCCCCAAAATAAGGGGAATTTCATCCTTTGTACCTCAAAAAGAGGGGAATTTCTGCATTTTTGCCCCAAAATATGGGAAATTTCTGCCTTTTTGCCCCAAAATAAGAAAAATTTCTGCAATTTTTTTACCAAAATAATAGAAATTTCTGCCTTTTTGCTTCCAAATATAAAAATTTCTGCTTTTTTTTCTGAAATAAGTGAAATTTCTGCAATCTTGCCACAAAATAAGAGAAATTTCTGCAATTTTGCCCCAAAATAAGTGAAATTTCTGGAATTTTGCCCCAAAATAAGTGGAATTTCTGAGTTTTGACCCAAAATAAGGAGAATTTCTGTCTTTTTGCATCAACATATAGCGAATTTCTGACTTTTTGCCTCACAATTAGGGGAATTTATGCAATTTTGCTCCAAAATACGGGGAATTTCTGCCTATTTACCCGAATATAAGAAGAATGCATACCTTTTTGCCATGATAACGGGAAATTTCTGTAATTTTGCTCCAATGTAAGAGGTATTTCTGCTTTTTGCATCTAAATAAGTGGAATTTCTGTCTTTTTCCCCCAAAACAAAGGGAATTTCTGTCTTTTTTGCCCCAAAATAAGGAAAGTTTCTGACTTATTACCCTGAAATTAGTGAAATTTCTGCAATTTTTTCCCAAAATAAGGGAAATTTCTGCCTTTTTGCTCCCAAATAAGAGAAATTTCAGCCTTTTTACCTCAAAATAAGGGGAATTTCTGCATTTTTGCCACAAAATATTAGGAATTTCTCCCTTTTTGCCTCTAAATAAGTGAAATTTCTGTCTATTTCCCCCAAAACAAAGGGAATTTCTGTTTTAGGGCCCCAAAATAAAGAAAATTTCTGACTTATTACACTGACATTAGTGAAATTTCTGCAATTTTGCCCCAAAATAAGAGAAATTTCTGCCTTTTTGCCCCCAAATGAGGGAAATTTCAGCCTTTTGCCTCAAAATAAGAGAAATTTCTGCATTTTTGCCCCACAATATGGGAAATTTCTGCCTTTTTGCCCCAAAATAAGGAAATTTCTGCTTTTTTTTCTGAAATAAGTGAAATTTCTGCAATTTTGCCCCAAAATAAGTTAAATTTCTGAGTTTTGCCCTAAAATAAGGAGAATTTCAGTTTTTTGCCCCTACATATAGGGAATTTCTGCCTTTTTGCCCCACAATTAGCGGAATTTCTGCAATTTTGCTCCAAAATACGGGGAATATCTTCCTTTTTTGTACGAAAATAATAAGAATGCATACCTTTTTGCCATAAAAAAGGGAAATTTCTTCATTTTTGCTCTAAAATGAGAGGGAATTTCTGCTGTTATGCCTCTAAATAAGTGGAATTTCTCTCTTTTTCCCCTAAAACAAAGGGAATTTCTCTCTTTTTTGCCCCAAAATAAGGAAAATTTCTGACTTATTACCCTGAAATAAGTGAAATTTCTGCAATTTTGCCCCAAAATAAGGGAAATTTCTGCTTTTTTACCCCCAAATAAGGGGAATTTCAGCCTTTTTACCTCAAAATGAAGGGGAATTTTTGCATGTTTGCCGCAAAATATGGGAAATTTCTGCCTTTTTGCCCAAAATAAGAAAAATTTCTGCAATTTTGTACCAAAATATGGGAAATTTCTGCCTTTTTGCCCCAAAATAAGAAAATTTCTGCTTTTTTTCCCTGAAATAAGTGAAATTTGTCCAATTTTGCCACAAAATAAATGAAATTTCTGCAATTTTGCCCCAAAATAAGGGAAATTTCTGGAATTTTGCTCCAAAATGAGTGGAATTTCTGAGTTTTGCCCCAAAATAAGGAGAATTTCTGTCTTTTTGCCCCAACTTTAGGGAATTTCTGCATTTTTGCCCCACAATTAGGTTAAATTCTGCAATTTTGCTCCAAAATACGGGGAATTTCTGCTTTTTTGCCTGAAAATAAGAAGAATGCATACCTTTTTGCCATAAAAAAAGGAAATTTCTGTAATTTTGCTCCAAAATAAGGGGAATTTCTGCTTTTTTGCCTCTAAGTATGTCGAATTTCCGTATTTTTCCCCCAAAACAAAGAGAATTTCTGTCTTTTATGCACCAAAATAAAGAAATTTTCTGACTTATTACCCTGAAATATGTGAAATTTCTGCAATTTTCCCTAAAATAAGGGAAATGTCTGCCTTTTGCCGCCAAATAAGAGGAATTTCACCCTTTTACCTCAAAAGAAGAAGAATTTCTGCATTTTTGCCACAAAATATTAGGAATTTCTGCCTTTTGCCCCAAAATAGGGAAAATTTCTGCCTTTTTTTTCTGCCATAAGTGAAATTTCTGCAATTTTGCCCCAAAATAAGTGAAATTTCTGCAATTTTGACCCAAAATAAGGGAAATCTCTGGAATTTTGCCCCAAAATAAGTGGAATTTCTGAGTTTTGCCCCCAAATATAGAGAATTTCTGTCTTTTTGCCCCAACATATAGGGAATTTCTGCCTTTTTGCCCCACAATTAGGTTAATTTCTGCAATTTTGCTCCAAAATACGGGGAATTTCTGCCTTTTTGCCTGAAAATTAGAAGAATGCATACCTTTTTGCCATAAAAAGGGGAAATTTATGTAATTTTGCTCCAAAATAAGGGGAATTTCTGCTTTTTTGCCTCTAAATAAGTGGAATTTCTGTCTTTTTCCCCCCAAGAAAAGGTAATTTCTGTCTTTTTTGCCCCAAAATAAAGAAAATTTCTGAATTATTACATTGAAGTAAGTGAAATTTCTGCAATTTTGCCCCAAAATACGGGGAATTTCTGCTTTTTTGCCTCTAAATAAGTGGAATTTATGTATTTTTCCCCCAAAACAAAGGTAATTTCTGTCTTTTTTGCCCCAAAATAAGGAAAATTTCTGACTTATTACATTGAAGTAAGTGAAATTTCTGCAATTTTGCCCCAAAATACGGGGAATTTCTGCTTTTTTGCCTCTAAAAAAGTGGAATTTCTGTCTTTTTGCCCAAAAACAATGGGAATTTTTGTCTTTGTGCCCCAAAATAAGGAAAATTTCTGACTTATTACCCTGAAATAAGTGTAATTTTTGCAATTTTCCAACAAAATAAGGAAATTTCTGCCTTTTTGCCCCCAATTAAGGGGAATTTCAGCCTTTTTCCTCAAAATAAGGGGAATTTCTGCATTTTTGCCCCAAAATATGGGAAATTTCTGCCTTTTTGCTCCAAAATAAGAAAAATTTCTGCAATTTTGTACCAAAATAAAAGAAATTTCTGCCTTTTTGCCCCAAAATAAGAAAATTTCTGCTTTTTTTTAAATAAGTGAAATTTCTGCAATTTTGCCGCAAAATAAGTGAAATTTCTGCAATTTTGCCCCAAGATAAGTGAAATTTCTGGAATTTTGCTCAAAAATAAGTGGAATTTCTGAGTTTTGCCCCAAAATAAGGAGAATTTCTGTCTTTTTGCCCCACAATTAGGGGAATTTCTGCAATTTTGCTCCAAAATATGGGGAATTTCTGCCTTTTTGCCCGAAAATAAGAAGAATGCACAGCTTTTTGCCATAAAAATGGAAATTTCTTCATTTTTGCCACAAAATATTAGGAATTTCTGCATTTTTGCCTCTAAATAAGTGGAATTTCTGTCTTTTTCCCCCAAAAGAAAAAGAATTTCTGTTTTCTGGCCCCAAAATAAGGAAAATTTCTGACTTATTACCCTGACATAAGTGAAATTTCTGCAATTTTGTTCCAAAATAAAAGAAATTTCTGCCTTTTTGCCCCCAAATAAGGGGAATTTCAGCCTTTTAACTCAAAATAAAAAAAAATTTCTGCATTTTTGCCCCAAAATATGGGAAATTTCTGCCTTTTTGCCCCAAAATAAGAAAAAATTCTGCAATTTCAGCCTTTTTACCTCAAAATGAAGGGGAATTTCTGCATGTTTGCCCCAAAATATGGGAAATTTTTGCCTTTTTGCCCAAAATAAGAAAAATTTCTGCAATTTTGTACCAAAATATGGGAAATTTCTGCCTTTTTCCCCAAAATAAGAAAATTTCTGCTTTTTTTCCCTGAAATAAGTGAAATTTCTCTAATTTTGCCACAAAATAAGTGAAATTTCTGCAATTTTGCCCCAAAATAAGGGAAATTTCTGGAATTTTGCCCCAAAATGAGTGGAATTTTTGAGTTTTCCCAAAATAAGGAGAATTTCTGTCTTTTTGCCCCAACATATAGGGAATTTCTGCATTTTTGCCCCACAATTAGGTTAATTTCTGTAATTTTGCTCCAAAATATGGGGAATTTCTGCCTTTTTGCCCGAAAATAAGAAGAATGCATACCTTTTTCCATAAAAAAGAGAAATTTCTGTAATTTTGCTCCAAAATAAGGGGAATTTCTGCTTTTTTGCCTCTAAATAAGTGGAATTTATGTATTTTTCCCCCAAAACAAAGGGAATTTCTGATTTTTTGCCCAAAATAAGGAAAATTTCTGACTTATTACCCTGAAATAAGTGACATTTCTGCAATTTTGCCCCAAAATAAGGGAAATTTTTGCTTTTTTGCCTCCAAATAAGGGGAATTTCAGCATTTTTACCTCAAAATAAGGGGAATTTCTGCATTTTTGCCACAAAATATTAGGAATTTCTGCTTTTTGCCCCAAAATAAGGAAAATTTCTGCCTTTTTTTACTGAAATAAGTGAAATTTCTGAAATTTTGCCCCAAAATAAGTGAAATTTCTGCAATTTTGCCCAAAAATAAGGGAAATTTCTGGAATTTTGCGCCAAAATAAGTGGAATTTCTGAGTTTTGCCCAAAAATAAGGAGAATTTCTTTTTTTTGCCCCAACATATAAGGAATTTCTGCCTTTTTGCCCCACAATTAGGGGAATTTCTGCATTTTGCTCCAAAATACGGGGAATTTCTGGTTTTTAGCCTGAAAATAAGGGGAATGTATACCTTTTGCCACAAAAAAAGAGAAATTTCTTTATTTTTGCTCCAAAATAAAAAGAAAGTTCTGCTTTTTTGACTCTAAAAAAGTGGAATATCTGTCTTTTTCCCCAAAAATAAAGGGAATTTCTGTCTTTTTGCCCCAAAATAAGGAAAATTTCTGACTGATTACCCTGAAATAAGTGAAATTTTTGCAATTTTGCCCCAAAATAAGGAAATTTCTGCCTTTTTGCCCCCAAATAAGGGGAATTTCAGCATTTTTACTCAAAATAAGGGTAATTTCTGCATTTTTGCCACAAAGTATTAGGAATTTCTGCCTTTTTGCCCCAAAATAAGGAAAATTTCTGTCTTTTTTCTCTGAAATAAGTCAAATTTCTGCAATTTTGCCACAAAATAAGTGAAATTTCTGCAATTTTTCCCCAAAATAAGGGAAATTTCTGGAATTTTAGCCCAAAATAAGTGGAATTTCTGAGTTTTGCTCCAAAATAAGTAGAATTTCTGTCTTTTTGCCCCAACATATAGGGAATTTCTGGTTTTTTGCCCCACAATTAGGGGAATTTCTGCAATTTTGCTCCAAATTAAGGGGAATTTCTGCTTTTTTCCCTCTAAATAAGTGGAATTTCTGTCTTTTTCTCACAAAACAAAGGGAATTTCTGACTTTTTGCCCCAAAATAAGGAAAATTTCTGACTTATTACCCTGAAATCAGTGAAATTTCTGCAATTTTGCCCCAAAATAAGGGAAATTTCTGCCTTTTTGCCCCCAAATAAGGGGAATTTCTGCATTTTTGCCACAATATAGGAAATTTCTGACTTTTTGCCCAAATTAAGAAAAATTTCTGCAATTTTGTAACAAAATATAGGTAATTTCTGCTTTTTTGCCCCAAAATAAGAAAATTTCTGCTTTTTTTTCACTGAAAGATGTGAAATTTCTGCAATTTTGCCCCAAAATAAGTGAAATTTCTGCAATTTTGCCCCAAAATAAGGGAAATTTCTGGAATTTTGCCCCAAAACAAGTGGAATTTCTGAGTTTTGCCCCAAAATAAGGAGAATTTCTGTCTTTTTGCCCCAACATATAGGGAATTTCTGCCTTTTTGACCCAAAATTAGGGGAATTTCTGCAATTTTGCACCAAAATACAGGGAATTTCTGCTTTTTAGCCCGTAAAGAAGGGGAATGTATACCTTTTGCCACAAAAAAAAAAGAAATTTCTTAATTTTTGCTTCAAAATAAGGGGAATTTCTAATTTTTGCCTCTAAATAAGAGGAATTTCTGTCTTTTTCCCCCAAAACAAAGGGAATTTCTGTCTTTTTTGCACCAAAATAAGGAAATTTTCTGACTTATTATTCTGAAATATGTGAAATTTGTGCAATTTTGCCCCAAAATAAGTGAAATTTTTGCCATTTTGCCACAAAATAAGAAAATTTCTGCTTTTTTCCCTGAAATAAGTGAAATTTCTGCAATTTTGCCCCAAAATAATTGAAATTTCTGCAATTTTGCCCCAAAATAAGGGAAATTTCTGCTTTTTGCCCCCAAATAAGGGGAATTTCAGCCTTTTTACCTCAAAATGAGGGGAATTTTTGCATTTTTGCCCCAAAATATGAGAAATTTCTCCCTTTTTGCCCAAAATAAAAAAATTTCTGCAATTTTGTACCAAAATAAATGAAATTTCTGCCTTTTTGCCCCAAAATAAAAAATTTCTGCTTTTTTCCCTTATATAAGTAAAATTTCTGCAATTTTGCCACAAAATAAGTGAAATTTCTGCAATTTTGCCCCAAAATAAGGGAAATTTCTGGAGTTTTGCCCCAAAATTAGTGGAATTTCTGAGTTTTGCCCCAAAATAAAGAGAATTTCTGTCTTTATGCCACAAGATATAGGGAATTTCTGCTTTTTTGACCTACAATTAAAGGAATTTCTGCAATTTTGCTCCAAAATACGCAAAATTTCTCCTTTTTATCCTGAAAATAAGAAGAATGCATAACTTTTTCCCATGAAAAAGGAAAATTTCTGCAATTTTTCTCCAAAATAAGGGGAATTTCTGCTTTTTTGCCTCTAAATAAGTGGAATTTCTGTCTTTTTCCCCCGAAACAAATGTAATTTCTGTCTTTTTTGCCCCAAAATAAGGAAAATTTCTGACTTATTACCTTGAAGTAAGTGAAATTTCTGCAATTTTGCCCCAAATAAGGGAAATTTCTGCCTTTTTACCCCCAACTTAAGGGAATTTCAGCCTTTTTACCTCAAAATAAGGGTAATTTCTGCATTTTTGCCACAAAATATTAGGAATTTCTGCCTTTTTGCCCCAAAATAAAGAAAATTTCTGCCTTTTTTCTCTGAAATAAGTCAAATTTCTGCAATTTTGCCACAAAATAAGTGAAATTTCTGAAATTTTGCCCCAAAATAAGGGAAATTTCTGGAATTTTGACACAAAATAAGTGGAATTACTGAGTTTTGCCCCAAAATAAGTAGAATTTCTGTCTTTTTGCCCCAGCATATAGGAAAATTCTGCCTTTTTGCCTCACAATTAGGGGAATTTCTGAAATTTTGCTCCAAAATACGGGGAATTTCTGCCTTTTTGCCCGAAAATAAGAAGAATGCATACATTTTTGCCATAAAAAAGAGAAATTTCTTCATTTTTGCTCCAAAATAAAGGGAATTTCTGCTTTTTAGCCTCTAAATAAGTGGAATTTCTGTCTTTTTCCTACAAAACAAAGGAAATTTCTGTCATTTTGCCCCAAAATAAGGAAAATTTCTGACTTATTACCCTGAAATAAGTGAAATTTCTGCAATTTTGCCCCAAAATAAGGGAAATTTCTGCATTTTTGCCACAATATGGGAAATTTCTGACTTTTTGCCCAAAATAAGAAAAATTTCTGCAATTTTGTACCAAAATATAGGTAATTTCTGCTTTTTTGCCCCAAAATAAGAAAAATTCTGCTTTTTTTCCCCTGAAATATGTGAAATTTCTGCAATTTTGCCCCAAAATAAGTGAAATTTCTGCAATTTTGCTTCAAAATAAGGGAAATTTCTGAAATTTGGCCCCAAAATAAGAGGAATTTCTGAGTTTTGCCCCAAAATAAGAGGAATTTCTGTCTTTTTGCCCCAACACATAGGGAATTTCTGCCTTTTTGCCCCAAAATTAGGGGAATTTCTGCAATTTTGCTCCAAAATACGGGGAATTTCTGCTTTTTAACCCGAAAAAAAGAATAATGTCTACCGTTTGCCACAAAAAAAAGAAATTTCTTAATTTTTGCTTCAAAATAAGGGGAATTTCTGTTTTTTGCCTCTAAATAAGAGGAATTTCTGTTTTTTTCCCCAAAAACAAAGGGATTTTCTGTCTTTTTTGCCCCAAAATAAGGAAAATTTCTGACTTATTACCCTGAAATAAGTGAAATTTCTACAATTCTTCCTCAAAATAAGGGAAATTTCTGCCTTTTTGCCCCCAAATAAGGGGAATTTCAGCCTTTTTACCTCAAAATAAGGGGAATTTCTGCATTTTGGCCACAAAATATGGGAAATTTCTGCCTTTTTGCCACAAAATAAGACAATTTCTGCTTTTTTCCCTGAAATAAGTGAAATTTCTGCAATTTTGCCCCAAAATAAGTGAAATTTCTGCAATTTTGCCCTGAAATAAGAAAATTTCTGCTTTTTTTTCCTGAAATAAGTGAAATTTCTGCAATTTTGCCCCAAAATAAGCGAAATTATTGGAATTTTGCCCCAAAATAAGTGGAATTTCTGAGTTTTGCCCCAAAATAAGGAGAATTTCTGTATTTTTGCCCCAACATATAGGGAATTTCTTCCTTTTTGCCCCACAATTTGGGAAATTTCTTCATTTTTGCTCCAAAATAAGGAGAATTCCTGCTTTTCTGCCTCTAAAAAAATGGAATTTCTGTCTTTTTCTCCAAAAAAAAAAGGAATTTCTGTCTTTTTTCCCCAAAATAAGAGAAAAAAATTTGCAATTTTGTAACAAAATAAAAAAAATTTCTGCCTTTTGGCCCCAAAATAAGAAAATTTCTGCTTTTTTTCTGAAATAAGTGAAATTTCTGACAATTTTGCCACAAAATAAGTTAAATTTCTGAGTTTTGCCCTAAAATAAGGAGAATTTCTGTCTTTTTGCCCCAACATATAGGGAATTTCTACCTTTTTGCCCCACAATTAGGGGAATTTCTGCAATTTTGCTCCAAAATAAAGGGAATTTCTGCCTTTTTTGTCTGAAAATAATAAGAATGCATAACTTTTGGCCATAAAAAAGGGAAATTTCTTCATTTTTGCTCCAAAATGAGGGGAATTTCTGCTTATATGCCTCTAAAAAAGTGGAATTTCTGTCTTTTTCCCCCAAAACAAAGGGAATTTCTGTTTTTTTTGCCCCAAAATAAGGAAAATTTCTGACTTATTACCCTGAAATAAGTGAAATTTCTGCAATTTTGCCCCAAAATAAGGAAAATTTCTGCCTTTTACCCCCAAATAAGAGGAATTTCAGCCTTTTTACCTCAAAATAATGGGAATTTCTGCATTTTTGCCCCAAAATATGGGAAATTTCTGCTTTTTTGCCCAAAATAAGAAAAAATTCTGCAATTTTGTACCAAAATATGAGAAATTTCTGCCTTTTTGCCCCAAAATAAGATAATTTCTGCTTTTTTTCCTTGAAATAAGTGAAATTTCTTCAATTTTGCCCCAAAATAAGTGAAATTTCTGCATTTTGCCCCAAAATAAGGGAAATTTCTGGAATTTTGCCCCAAAATAAGTGGAATTTCTGAGTTTTGCCCCAAAATAAGGAGAATTTCTGTCTTTTTGCCCTAACATATAAGGAATTTCTGCCTTTTTGCCCCACAATTAGGCTAATTTCTGCAATTTTGCTCCAAAATACGGGGAATTTCTGCATTTTTGCCCGAAAATAAGAAGAATGCATACCTTTTTGCCATAAAATAGGGAAATTTCTGTAATTTTGCTCCAAAATAAGGGGAATTTCTGCTTTTTTGCCTCTAAATATGTGGAATTTCTGTCTTTTTTGCCCCAAAATAAGGAAAATTTCTGACTTATTACCCTGAAATAAGTGAAATTTCTGCAATTTTGCCCCAAAATAAGTGAAATTTCTGCCTTTTTGCTCCCAATTAAGAGGAATTTCTCCCTTTTACCTCAAAATAAGGAAAATTTCTGCATTTTTGCCACAAAATATTAGGAATTTCTGCTTTTTTGCATCAAAATAAGGAAAATTTCTGCCTTTTTTTCCTGAAATAAGTGAAATTTCTGCAATTTTGCCCCAAAATAAGGAAAATTTTGCAATTTTGCCGCAAAATAAGGGAAATTTCTGCAATTTTGTACCAAAATAAAAGAAATTTCTGCCTTTTTGCTTCCAAATAAGAAAATTTCTGCTTTTTTTTCTGAAATAAGTGAAATTTCTGAAATTTTGCCCCAAAATAAGTGAAATTTCTGAAATTTTGCCCCAAAATATGTGAAATTTCTGGAATTTTGCCCCAAAATAAGTGGAATTTCTGAGTTTTGACCCAAAATAAGGAGAATTTCTGTATTTTGCCCCAACATATAGGGAATTTCTGCCTGTTTGCCCCACAATTAGGGGAATTTCTGCAATTTTGCTCCAAAATAATGGGACTTTCTGCCTTTTTGCCCGAAAATAAGAAGAATCCATACCTTTTTGCCATAAAAAAGGAAAATTTCTTCATTTTTGCTCCCAAAAAAGGGGAATTTCTGCTTTTATGCCTCTAAATATGTGAAATTTCTGTCTTTGTCCCCCAATACAAAGGGAATTTCTGTTTTTTTGCCCCAAAATAAGAAAATTTCTGACTTATTAACCTGAAATAAGTGAAATTTCTTCAATTTCGCTTCAAAATATGGGAAATTTCTTCCTTTTGTCTCCAAATAAGGGGCATTTTAGCCTTTTTACCTCAAAATAAAAGGAATTTCTGCATTTTTGCCCCAATATTGGGAAATTTCTGCCTTTTTGCCCAAAATAAAAAAAAATTCTGCAATTTTGTACCAAAATAAAAGAAATTTCTGCCTTTTTGCCCCAAAATAAGAAAATTTCTGCTTTTTTTTTCTTAAATAAGTAAAATTTCTGAAATTTTGCCCCAAAATAAGTGAAATTTCTGTAATTTTGCCCCAAAATATGAGATATTTCTGGAATTTTGCCGCAAAATATGTGGAATTTCTGAGTTTTGCCCCAAAATAAGGAAAATTTCTGTCTTTATGCCCCAACATATAGGGAATTTCTGCCATTTTGCCCCACAATTAGAGGAATTTCTGCAATTTTGCTCCAAAATACGGGAAATATCTGCCTTTTTGCTTCAAAATTAGAAGAATGCATAACTTTTTGCCATAAAAAAGGGAAATTTCTTCATTTTTGCTACAAAATAAGGGGAATTTCTGCTTTTTTGCCTCTAAATAAGTTGAATTTCTGTCTTTTTCCCCCAAAACAAAGGTAATTTCTGTCTTTTTTGCCCCAAAATAAAAAAAAATTTCTGACTTATTACACTGACATAAGTGAAATTTCTGCAATTTTGCCCCAAAATAAGAGAAATTTCTGCATTTTTGCCCCCAAATAAGGAGAATTTCAGCCTTTTTACCTCAAAATAAGGGGAATTTCTGCATTTTTGCCCCAAAATAAGGAAAATTTCTGCCTTTTTTCCCTGAAATAAGTGAAATTTCTGCAATTTTGCCCTGAAATAAGAAAATTTCTGCTTTTTTTTTCCTGAAATAAGTGAAATTTCTGCAATTTTGCCCCAAAATAAGCGAAATTATTGGAATTTTGCCCCAAAATAAGTGGAATTTCTGAGTTTTGCCCCAAAATAAGGAGAATTTCTGTATTTTTGCCCCAACATATAGGGAATTTCTTCCTTTTTGCCCCACAATTTGGGAAATTTCTTCATTTTTGCTCCAAAATAAGGAGAATTCCTGCTTTTCTGCCTCTAAAAAAATGGAATTTCTGTCTTTTTCTCCAAAAAAAAAAAGGAATTTCTGTCTTTTTTCCCCAAAATAAGAGAAAAAAATTTGCAATTTTGTAACAAAATAAAAAAAATTTCTGCCTTTTGGCCCCAAAATAAGAAAATTTCTGCTTTTTTTCTGAAATAAGTGAAATTTCTGACAATTTTGCCACAAAATAAGTTAAATTTCTGAGTTTTGCCCTAAAATAAGGAGAATTTCTGTCTTTTTGCCCCAACATATAGGGAATTTCTACCTTTTTGCCCCACAATTAGGGGAATTTCTGCAATTTTGCTCCAAAATAAAGGGAATTTCTGCCTTTTTTGTCTGAAAATAATAAGAATGCATAACTTTTGGCCATAAAAAAGGGAAATTTCTTCATTTTTGCTCCAAAATGAGGGGAATTTCTGCTTATATGCCTCTAAAAAAGTGGAATTTCTGTCTTTTTCCCCCAAAACAAAGGGAATTTCTGTTTTTTTTGCCCCAAAATAAGGAAAATTTCTGACTTATTACCCTGAAATAAGTGAAATTTCTGCAATTTTGCCCCAAAATAAGGAAAATTTCTGCCTTTTACCCCCAAATAAGAGGAATTTCAGCCTTTTTACCTCAAAATAATGGGAATTTCTGCATTTTTGCCCCAAAATATGGGAAATTTCTGCTTTTTTGCCCAAAATAAGAAAAAATTCTGCAATTTTGTACCAAAATATGAGAAATTTCTGCCTTTTTGCCCCAAAATAAGATAATTTCTGCTTTTTTTCCTTGAAATAAGTGAAATTTCTTCAATTTTGCTCCAAAATAAGTGAAATTTCTGCATTTTGCCCCAAAATAAGGGAAATTTCTGGAATTTTGCCCCAAAATAAGTGGAATTTCTGAGTTTTGCCCCAAAATAAGGAGAATTTCTGTCTTTTTGCCCTAACATATAAGGAATTTCTGCCTTTTTGCCCCACAATTAGGCTAATTTCTGCAATTTTGCTCCAAAATACGGGGAATTTCTGCATTTTTGCCCGAAAATAAGAAGAATGCATACCTTTTTGCCATAAAATAGGGAAATTTCTGTAATTTTGCTCCAAAATAAGGGGAATTTCTGCTTTTTTGCCTCTAAATATGTGGAATTTCTGTCTTTTTTGCCCCAAAATAAGGAAAATTTCTGACTTATTACCCTGAAATAAGTGAAATTTCTGCAATTTTGCCCCAAAATAAGTGAAATTTCTGCCTTTTTGCTCCCAATTAAGAGGAATTTCTCCCTTTTACCTCAAAATAAGGAAAATTTCTGCATTTTTGCCACAAAATATTAGGAATTTCTGCTTTTTTGCATCAAAATAAGGAAAATTTCTGCCTTTTTTTCCTGAAATAAGTGAAATTTCTGCAATTTTGCCCCAAAATAAGGAAAATTTTGCAATTTTTCCGCAAAATAAGGGAAATTTCTGCAATTTTGTACCAAAATAAAAGAAATTTCTGCCTTTTTGCTTCCAAATAAGAAAATTTCTGCTTTTTTTTCTGAAATAAGTGAAATTTCTGAAATTTTGCCCCAAAATAAGTGAAATTTCTGAAATTTTGCCCCAAAATATGTGAAATTTCTGGAATTTTGCCCCAAAATAAGTGGAATTTCTGAGTTTTGACCCAAAATAAGGAGAATTTCTGTATTTTGCCCCAACATATAGGGAATTTCTGCCTGTTTGCCCCACAATTAGGGGAATTTCTGCAATTTTGCTCCAAAATAATGGGACTTTCTGCCTTTTTGCCCGAAAATAAGAAGAATCCATACCTTTTTGCCATAAAAAAGGAAAATTTCTTCATTTTTGCTCCCAAAAAAGGGGAATTTCTGCTTTTATGCCTCTAAATATGTGAAATTTCTGTCTTTGTCCCCCAATACAAAGGGAATTTCTGTTTTTTTGCCCCAAAATAAGAAAATTTCTGACTTATTAACCTGAAATAAGTGAAATTTCTTCAATTTCGCTTCAAAATATGGGAAATTTCTTCCTTTTGTCTCCAAATAAGGGGCATTTTAGCCTTTTTACCTCAAAATAAAAGGAATTTCTGCATTTTTGCCCCAATATTGGGAAATTTCTGCCTTTTTGCCCAAAATAAAAAAAAATTCTGCAATTTTGTACCAAAATAAAAGAAATTTCTGCCTTTTTGCCCCAAAATAAGAAAATTTCTGCTTTTTTTTTCTTAAATAAGTAAAATTTCTGAAATTTTGCCCCAAAATAAGTGAAATTTCTGTAATTTTGCCCCAAAATATGAGATATTTCTGGAATTTTGCCGCAAAATATGTGGAATTTCTGAGTTTTGCCCCAAAATAAGGAAAATTTCTGTCTTTATGCCCCAACATATAGGGAATTTCTGCCATTTTGCCCCACAATTAGAGGAATTTCTGCAATTTTGCTCCAAAATACGGGAAATATCTGCCTTTTTGCTTCAAAATTAGAAGAATGCATAACTTTTTGCCATAAAAAAGGGAAATTTCTTCATTTTTGCTACAAAATAAGGGGAATTTCTGCTTTTTTGCCTCTAAATAAGTTGAATTTCTGTCTTTTTCCCCCAAAACAAAGGTAATTTCTGTCTTTTTTGCCCCAAAATAAAAAAAAATTTCTGACTTATTACACTGACATAAGTGAAATTTCTGCAATTTTGCCCCAAAATAAGAGAAATTTCTGCATTTTTGCCCCCAAATAAGGAGAATTTCAGCCTTTTTACCTCAAAATAAGGGGAATTTCTGCATTTTTGCCCCAAAATAAGGAAAATTTCTGCCTTTTTTCCCTGAAATAAGTGAAATTTCTGCAATTTTGCCACGAAATAAGAAAAATATCTGCCTTTTTGCCCCAAAATAAGGGGAATTTCATCCTTTGTACCTCAAAAAGAGGGGAATTTCTGCATTTTTGCCCCAAAATATGGGAAATTTCTGCCTTTTTGCCCCAAAATAAGAAAAATTTCTGCAATTTTTTTACCAAAATAATAGAAATTTCTGCCTTTTTGCTTCCAAATATAAAAATTTCTGCTTTTTTTTCTGAAATAAGTGAAATTTCTGCAATCTTGCCACAAAATAAGAGAAATTTCTGCAATTTTGCCCCAAAATAAGTGAAATTTCTGGAATTTTGCCCCAAAATAAGTGGAATTTCTGAGTTTTGACCCAAAATAAGGAGAATTTCTGTCTTTTTGCATCAACATATAGCGAATTTCTGACTTTTTGCCTCACAATTAGGGGAATTTATGCAATTTTGCTCCAAAATACGGGGAATTTCTGCCTATTTACCCGAATATAAGAAGAATGCATACCTTTTTGCCATGATAACGGGAAATTTCTGTAATTTTGCTCCAATGTAAGAGGTATTTCTGCTTTTTGCATCTAAATAAGTGGAATTTCTGTCTTTTTCCCCCAAAACAAAGGGAATTTCTGTCTTTTTTGCCCCAAAATAAGGAAAGTTTCTGACTTATTACCCTGAAATTAGTGAAATTTCTGCAATTTTTTCCCAAAATAAGGGAAATTTCTGCCTTTTTGCTCCCAAATAAGAGAAATTTCAGCCTTTTTACCTCAAAATAAGGGGAATTTCTGCATTTTTGCCACAAAATATTAGGAATTTCTCCCTTTTTGCCTCTAAATAAGTGAAATTTCTGTCTATTTCCCCCAAAACAAAGGGAATTTCTGTTTTAGGGCCCCAAAATAAAGAAAATTTCTGACTTATTACACTGACATTAGTGAAATTTCTGCAATTTTGCCCCAAAATAAGAGAAATTTCTGCCTTTTTGCCCCCAAATGAGGGAAATTTCAGCCTTTTGCCTCAAAATAAGAGAAATTTCTGCATTTTTGCCCCACAATATGGGAAATTTCTGCCTTTTTGCCCCAAAATAAGGAAATTTCTGCTTTTTTTTCTGAAATAAGTGAAATTTCTGCAATTTTGCCCCAAAATAAGTTAAATTTCTGAGTTTTGCCCTAAAATAAGGAGAATTTCAGTTTTTTGCCCCTACATATAGGGAATTTCTGCCTTTTTGCCCCACAATTAGCGGAATTTCTGCAATTTTGCTCCAAAATACGGGGAATATCTTCCTTTTTTGTACGAAAATAATAAGAATGCATACCTTTTTGCCATAAAAAAGGGAAATTTCTTCATTTTTGCTCTAAAATGAGAGGGAATTTCTGCTGTTATGCCTCTAAATAAGTGGAATTTCTCTCTTTTTCCCCTAAAACAAAGGGAATTTCTCTCTTTTTTGCCCCAAAATAAGGAAAATTTCTGACTTATTACCCTGAAATAAGTGAAATTTCTGCAATTTTGCCCCAAAATAAGGGAAATTTCTGCTTTTTTACCCCCAAATAAGGGGAATTTCAGCCTTTTTACCTCAAAATGAAGGGGAATTTTTGCATGTTTGCCGCAAAATATGGGAAATTTCTGCCTTTTTGCCCAAAATAAGAAAAATTTCTGCAATTTTGTACCAAAATATGGGAAATTTCTGCCTTTTTGCCCCAAAATAAGAAAATTTCTGCTTTTTTTCCCTGAAATAAGTGAAATTTGTCCAATTTTGCCACAAAATAAATGAAATTTCTGCAATTTTGCCCCAAAATAAGGGAAATTTCTGGAATTTTGCTCCAAAATGAGTGGAATTTCTGAGTTTTGCCCCAAAATAAGGAGAATTTCTGTCTTTTTGCCCCAACTTTAGGGAATTTCTGCATTTTTGCCCCACAATTAGGTTAAATTCTGCAATTTTGCTCCAAAATACGGGGAATTTCTGCTTTTTTGCCTGAAAATAAGAAGAATGCATACCTTTTTGCCATAAAAAAAGGAAATTTCTGTAATTTTGCTCCAAAATAAGGGGAATTTCTGCTTTTTTGCCTCTAAGTATGTCGAATTTCCGTATTTTTCCCCCAAAACAAAGAGAATTTCTGTCTTTTATGCACCAAAATAAAGAAATTTTCTGACTTATTACCCTGAAATATGTGAAATTTCTGCAATTTTCCCTAAAATAAGGGAAATGTCTGCCTTTTGCCGCCAAATAAGAGGAATTTCACCCTTTTACCTCAAAAGAAGAAGAATTTCTGCATTTTTGCCACAAAATATTAGGAATTTCTGCCTTTTGCCCCAAAATAGGGAAAATTTCTGCCTTTTTTTTCTGCCATAAGTGAAATTTCTGCAATTTTGCCCCAAAATAAGTGAAATTTCTGCAATTTTGACCCAAAATAAGGGAAATCTCTGGAATTTTGCCCCAAAATAAGTGGAATTTCTGAGTTTTGCCCCCAAATATAGAGAATTTCTGTCTTTTTGCCCCAACATATAGGGAATTTCTGCCTTTTTGCCCCACAATTAGGTTAATTTCTGCAATTTTGCTCCAAAATACGGGGAATTTCTGCCTTTTTGCCTGAAAATTAGAAGAATGCATACCTTTTTGCCATAAAAAGGGGAAATTTATGTAATTTTGCTCCAAAATAAGGGGAATTTCTGCTTTTTTGCCTCTAAATAAGTGTAATTTCTGTCTTTTTCCCCCCAAGAAAAGGTAATTTCTGTCTTTTTTGCCCCAAAATAAAGAAAATTTCTGACTTATTACATTGAAGTAAGTGAAATTTCTGCAATTTTGCCCCAAAATACGGGGAATTTCTGCTTTTTTGCCTCTAAATAAGTGGAATTTATGTATTTTTCCCCCAAAACAAAGGTAATTTCTGTCTTTTTTGCCCCAAAATAAGGAAAATTTCTGACTTATTACATTGAAGTAAGTGAAATTTCTGCAATTTTGCCCCAAAATACGGGGAATTTCTGCTTTTTTGCCTCTAAAAAAGTGGAATTTCTGTCTTTTTGCCCAAAAACAATGGGAATTTTTGTCTTTGTGCCCCAAAATAAGGAAAATTTCTGACTTATTACCCTGAAATAAGTGTAATTTTTGCAATTTTCCAACAAAATAAGGAAATTTCTGCCTTTTTGCCCCCAATTAAGGGGAATTTCAGCCTTTTTCCTCAAAATAAGGGGAATTTCTGCATTTTTGCCCCAAAATATAGGAAATTTCTGCCTTTTTGCTCCAAAATAAGAAAAATTTCTGCAATTTTGTACCAAAATAAAAGAAATTTCTGCCTTTTTGCCCCAAAATAAGAAAATTTCTGCTTTTTTTTAAATAAGTGAAATTTCTGCAATTTTGCCGCAAAATAAGTGAAATTTCTGCAATTTTGCCCCAAGATAAGTGAAATTTCTGGAATTTTGCTCAAAAATAAGTGGAATTTCTGAGTTTTGCCCCAAAATAAGGAGAATTTCTGTCTTTTTGCCCCACAATTAGGGGAATTTCTGCAATTTTGCTCCAAAATATGGGGAATTTCTGCCTTTTTGCCCGAAAATAAGAAGAATGCACAGCTTTTTGCCATAAAAATGGAAATTTCTTCATTTTTGCCACAAAATATTAGGAATTTCTGCATTTTTGCCTCTAAATAAGTGGAATTTCTGTCTTTTTCCCCCAAAAGAAAAAGAATTTCTGTTTTCTGGCCCCAAAATAAGGAAAATTTCTGACTTATTACCCTGACATAAGTGAAATTTCTGCAATTTTGTTCCAAAATAAAAGAAATTTCTGCCTTTTTGCCCCCAAATAAGGGGAATTTCAGCCTTTTAACTCAAAATAAAAAAAAATTTCTGCATTTTTGCCCCAAAATATGGGAAATTTCTGCCTTTTTGCCCCAAAATAAGAAAAAATTCTGCAATTTCAGCCTTTTTACCTCAAAATGAAGGGGAATTTCTGCATGTTTGCCCCAAAATATGGGAAATTTTTGCCTTTTTGCCCAAAATAAGAAAAATTTCTGCAATTTTGTACCAAAATATGGGAAATTTCTGCCTTTTTCCCCAAAATAAGAAAATTTCTGCTTTTTTTCCCTGAAATAAGTGAAATTTCTCTAATTTTGCCACAAAATAAGTGAAATTTCTGCAATTTTGCCCCAAAATAAGGGAAATTTCTGGAATTTTGCCCCAAAATGAGTGGAATTTTTGAGTTTTCCCAAAATAAGGAGAATTTCTGTCTTTTTGCCCCAACATATAGGGAATTTCTGCATTTTTGCCCCACAATTAGGTTAATTTCTGTAATTTTGCTCCAAAATATGGGGAATTTCTGCCTTTTTGCCCGAAAATAAGAAGAATGCATACCTTTTTCCATAAAAAAGAGAAATTTCTGTAATTTTGCTCCAAAATAAGGGGAATTTCTGCTTTTTTGCCTCTAAATAAGTGGAATTTATGTATTTTTCCCCCAAAACAAAGGGAATTTCTGATTTTTTGCCCAAAATAAGGAAAATTTCTGACTTATTACCCTGAAATAAGTGACATTTCTGCAATTTTGCCCCAAAATAAGGGAAATTTTTGCTTTTTTGCCTCCAAATAAGGGGAATTTCAGCATTTTTACCTCAAAATAAGGGGAATTTCTGCATTTTTGCCACAAAATATTAGGAATTTCTGCTTTTTGCCCCAAAATAAGGAAAATTTCTGCCTTTTTTTACTGAAATAAGTGAAATTTCTGAAATTTTGCCCCAAAATAAGTGAAATTTCTGCAATTTTGCCCAAAAATAAGGGAAATTTCTGGAATTTTGCGCCAAAATAAGTGGAATTTCTGAGTTTTGCCCAAAAATAAGGAGAATTTCTTTTTTTTGCCCCAACATATAAGGAATTTCTGCCTTTTTGCCCCACAATTAGGGGAATTTCTGCATTTTGCTCCAAAATACGGGGAATTTCTGGTTTTTAGCCTGAAAATAAGGGGAATGTATACCTTTTGCCACAAAAAAAGAGAAATTTCTTTATTTTTGCTCCAAAATAAAAAGAAAGTTCTGCTTTTTTGACTCTAAAAAAGTGGAATATCTGTCTTTTTCCCCAAAAATAAAGGGAATTTCTGTCTTTTTGCCCCAAAATAAGGAAAATTTCTGACTGATTACCCTGAAATAAGTGAAATTTTTGCAATTTTGCCCCAAAATAAGGAAATTTCTGCCTTTTTGCCCCCAAATAAGGGGAATTTCAGCATTTTTACTCAAAATAAGGGTAATTTCTGCATTTTTGCCACAAAGTATTAGGAATTTCTGCCTTTTTGCCCCAAAATAAGGAAAATTTCAGTCTTTTTTCTCTGAAATAAGTCAAATTTCTGCAATTTTGCCACAAAATAAGTGAAATTTCTGCAATTTTTCCCCAAAATAAGGGAAATTTCTGGAATTTTAGCCCAAAATAAGTGGAATTTCTGAGTTTTGCTCCAAAATAAGTAGAATTTCTGTCTTTTTGCCCCAACATATAGGGAATTTCTGGTTTTTTGCCCCACAATTAGGGGAATTTCTGCAATTTTGCTCCAAATTAAGGGGAATTTCTGCTTTTTTCCCTCTAAATAAGTGGAATTTCTGTCTTTTTCTCACAAAACAAAGGGAATTTCTGACTTTTTGCCCCAAAATAAGGAAAATTTCTGACTTATTACCCTGAAAGATGTGAAATTTCTGCAATTTTGCCCCAAAATAAGTGAAATTTCTGCAATTTTGCCCCAAAATAAGGGAAATTTCTGGAATTTTGCCCCAAAACAAGTGGAATTTCTGAGTTTTGCCCCAAAATAAGGAGAATTTCTGTCTTTTTGCCCCAACATATAGGGAATTTCTGCCTTTTTGACCCAAAATTAGGGGAATTTCTGCAATTTTGCACCAAAATACAGGGAATTTCTGCTTTTTAGCCCGTAAAGAAGGGGAATGTATACCTTTTGCCACAAAAAAAAAAGAAATTTCTTAATTTTTGCTTCAAAATAAGGGGAATTTCTAATTTTTGCCTCTAAATAAGAGGAATTTCTGTCTTTTTCCCCCAAAACAAAGGGAATTTCTG
This sequence comes from Micromys minutus, assembly GCF_963924665.1. Classification (NCBI taxonomy): domain Eukaryota; kingdom Metazoa; phylum Chordata; class Mammalia; order Rodentia; family Muridae; genus Micromys; species Micromys minutus. The sequence continues at coordinate 875,362 of NW_027667150.1, forward strand.
TCTTTTTTGCACCAAAATAAGGAAATTTTCTGACTTATTATTCTGAAATATGTGAAATTTGTGCAATTTTGCCCCAAAATAAGTGAAATTTTTGCCATTTTGCCACAAAATAAGAAAATTTCTGCTTTTTTCCCTGAAATAAGTGAAATTTCTGCAATTTTGCCCCAAAATAATTGAAATTTCTGCAATTTTGCCCCAAAATAAGGGAAATTTCTGCTTTTTGCCCCCAAATAAGGGGAATTTCAGCCTTTTTACCTCAAAATGAGGGGAATTTTTGCATTTTTGCCCCAAAATATGAGAAATCTCTCCCTTTTTGCCCAAAATAAAAAAATTTCTGCAATTTTGTACCAAAATAAATGAAATTTCTGCCTTTTTGCCCCAAAATAAAAAATTTCTGCTTTTTTCCCTTATATAAGTAAAATTTCTGCAATTTTGCCACAAAATAAGTGAAATTTCTGCAATTTTGCCCCAAAATAAGGGAAATTTCTGGAGTTTTGCCCCAAAATTAGTGGAATTTCTGAGTTTTGCCCCAAAATAAAGAGAATTTCTGTCTTTATGCCACAAGATATAGGGAATTTCTGCTTTTTTGACCTACAATTAAAGGAATTTCTGCAATTTTGCTCCAAAATACGCAAAATTTCTCCTTTTTATCCTGAAAATAAGAAGAATGCATAACTTTTTCCCATGAAAAAGGAAAATTTCTGCAATTTTTCTCCAAAATAAGGGGAATTTCTGCTTTTTTGCCTCTAAATAAGTGGAATTTCTGTCTTTTTCCCCCGAAACAAATGTAATTTCTGTCTTTTTTGCCCCAAAATAAGGAAAATTTCTGACTTATTACCTTGAAGTAAGTGAAATTTCTGCAATTTTGCCCCAAATAAGGGAAATTTCTGCCTTTTTACCCCCAACTTAAGGGAATTTCAGCCTTTTTACCTCAAAATAAGGGTAATTTCTGCATTTTTGCCACAAAATATTAGGAATTTCTGCCTTTTTGCCCCAAAATAAAGAAAATTTCTGCCTTTTTTCTCTGAAATAAGTCAAATTTCTGCAATTTTGCCACAAAATAAGTGAAATTTCTGAAATTTTGCCCCAAAATAAGGGAAATTTCTGGAATTTTGACACAAAATAAGTGGAATTACTGAGTTTTGCCCCAAAATAAGTAGAATTTCTGTCTTTTTGCCCCAGCATATAGGAAAATTCTGCCTTTTTGCCTCACAATTAGGGGAATTTCTGAAATTTTGCTCCAAAATACGGGGAATTTCTGCCTTTTTGCCCGAAAATAAGAAGAATGCATACATTTTTGCCATAAAAAAGAGAAATTTCTTCATTTTTGCTCCAAAATAAAGGGAATTTCTGCTTTTTAGCCTCTAAATAAGTGGAATTTCTGTCTTTTTCCTACAAAACAAAGGAAATTTCTGTCATTTTGCCCCAAAATAAGGAAAATTTCTGACTTATTACCCTGAAATAAGTGAAATTTCTGCAATTTTGCCCCAAAATAAGGGAAATTTCTGCATTTTTGCCACAATATGGGAAATTTCTGACTTTTTGCCCAAAATAAGAAAAATTTCTGCAATTTTGTACCAAAATATAGGTAATTTCTGCTTTTTTGCCCCAAAATAAGAAAAATTCTGCTTTTTTTCCCCTGAAATATGTGAAATTTCTGCAATTTTGCCCCAAAATAAGTGAAATTTCTGCAATTTTGCTTCAAAATAAGGGAAATTTCTGAAATTTGGCCCCAAAATAAGAGGAATTTCTGAGTTTTGCCCCAAAATAAGAGGAATTTCTGTCTTTTTGCCCCAACACATAGGGAATTTCTGCCTTTTTGCCCCAAAATTAGGGGAATTTCTGCAATTTTGCTCCAAAATACGGGGAATTTCTGCTTTTTAACCCGAAAAAAAGAATAATGTCTACCGTTTGCCACAAAAAAAAGAAATTTCTTAATTTTTGCTTCAAAATAAGGGGAATTTCTGTTTTTTGCCTCTAAATAAGAGGAATTTCTGTTTTTTTCCCCAAAAACAAAGGGATTTTCTGTCTTTTTTGCCCCAAAATAAGGAAAATTTCTGACTTATTACCCTGAAATAAGTGAAATTTCTACAATTCTTCCTCAAAATAAGGGAAATTTCTGCCTTTTTGCCCCCAAATAAGGGGAATTTCAGCCTTTTTACCTCAAAATAAGGGGAATTTCTGCATTTTGGCCACAAAATATGGGAAATTTCTGCCTTTTTGCCACAAAATAAGACAATTTCTGCTTTTTTCCCTGAAATAAGTGAAATTTCTGCAATTTTGCCCCAAAATAAGTGAAATTTCTGCAATTTTGCCCTGAAATAAGAAAATTTCTGCTTTTTTTTCCTGAAATAAGTGAAATTTCTGCAATTTTGCCCCAAAATAAGCGAAATTATTGGAATTTTGCCCCAAAATAAGTGGAATTTCTGAGTTTTGCCCCAAAATAAGGAGAATTTCTGTATTTTTGCCCCAACATATAGGGAATTTCTTCCTTTTTGCCCCACAATTTGGGAAATTTCTTTATTTTTGCTCCAAAATAAGGAGAATTCCTGCTTTTCTGCCTCTAAAAAAATGGAATTTCTGTCTTTTTCTCCAAAAAAAAAGGAATTTCTGTCTTTTTTCCCCAAAATAAGAGAAAAAAATTTGCAATTTTGTAACAAAATAAAAAAAATTTCTGCCTTTTGGCCCCAAAATAAGAAAATTTCTGCTTTTTTTCTGAAATAAGTGAAATTTCTGACAATTTTGCCACAAAATAAGTTAAATTTCTGAGTTTTGCCCTAAAATAAGGAGAATTTCTGTCTTTTTGCCCCAACATATAGGGAATTTCTACCTTTTTGCCCCACAATTAGGGGAATTTCTGCAATTTTGCTCCAAAATAAAGGGAATTTCTGCCTTTTTTGTCTGAAAATAATAAGAATGCATAACTTTTGGCCATAAAAAAGGGAAATTTCTTCATTTTTGCTCCAAAATGAGGGGAATTTCTGCTTATATGCCTCTAAAAAAGTGGAATTTCTGTCTTTTTCCCCCAAAACAAAGGGAATTTCTGTTTTTTTTGCCCCAAAATAAGGAAAATTTCTGACTTATTACCCTGAAATAAGTGAAATTTCTGCAATTTTGCCCCAAAATAAGGAAAATTTCTGCCTTTTACCCCCAAATAAGAGGAATTTCAGCCTTTTTACCTCAAAATAATGGGAATTTCTGCATTTTTGCCCCAAAATATGGGAAATTTCTGCTTTTTTGCCCAAAATAAGAAAAAATTCTGCAATTTTGTACCAAAATATGAGAAATTTCTGCCTTTTTGCCCCAAAATAAGATAATTTCTGCTTTTTTTCCTTGAAATAAGTGAAATTTCTTCAATTTTGCCCCAAAATAAGTGAAATTTCTGCATTTTGCCCCAAAATAAGGGAAATTTCTGGAATTTTGCCCCAAAATAAGTGGAATTTCTGAGTTTTGCCCCAAAATAAGGAGAATTTCTGTCTTTTTGCCCTAACATATAAGGAATTTCTGCCTTTTTGCCCCACAATTAGGCTAATTTCTGCAATTTTGCTCCAAAATACGGGGAATTTCTGCATTTTTGCCCAAAAATAAGAAGAATGCATACCTTTTTGCCATAAAATAGGGAAATTTCTGTAATTTTGCTCCAAAATAAGGGGAATTTCTGCTTTTTTGCCTCTAAATATGTGGAATTTCTGTCTTTTTTGTCCCAAAATAAGGAAAATTTCTGACTTATTACCCTGAAATAAGTGAAATTTCTGCAATTTTGCCCCAAAATAAGTGAAATTTCTGCCTTTTTGCTCCCAATTAAGAGGAATTTCTCCCTTTTACCTCAAAATAAGGAAAATTTCTGCATTTTTGCCACAAAATATTAGGAATTTCTGCTTTTTTGCATCAAAATAAGGAAAATTTCTGCCTTTTTTTCCTGAAATAAGTGAAATTTCTGCAATTTTGCCCCAAAATAAGGAAAATTTTGCAATTTTGCCGCAAAATAAGGGAAATTTCTGCAATTTTGTACCAAAATAAAAGAAATTTCTGCCTTTTTGCTTCCAAATAAGAAAATTTCTGCTTTTTTTTCTGAAATAAGTGAAATTTCTGAAATTTTGCCCCAAAATAAGTGAAATTTCTGAAATTTTGCCCCAAAATATGTGAAATTTCTGGAATTTTGCCCCAAAATAAGTGGAATTTCTGAGTTTTGACCCAAAATAAGGAGAATTTCTGTATTTTGCCCCAACATATAGGGAATTTCTGCCTGTTTGCCCCACAATTAGGGGAATTTCTGCAATTTTGCTCCAAAATAATGGGACTTTCTGCCTTTTTGCCCGAAAATAAGAAGAATCCATACCTTTTTGCCATAAAAAAGGAAAATTTCTTCATTTTTGCTCCCAAAAAAGGGGAATTTCTGCTTTTATGCCTCTAAATATGTGAAATTTCTGTCTTTGTCCCCCAATACAAAGGGAATTTCTGTTTTTTTGCCCCAAAATAAGAAAATTTCTGACTTATTAACCTGAAATAAGTGAAATTTCTTCAATTTCGCTTCAAAATATGGGAAATTTCTTCCTTTTGTCTCCAAATAAGGGGCATTTTAGCCTTTTTACCTCAAAATAAAAGGAATTTCTGCATTTTTGCCCCAATATTGGGAAATTTCTGCCTTTTTGCCCAAAATAAAAAAAAATTCTGCAATTTTGTACCAAAATAAAAGAAATTTCTGCCTTTTTGCCCCAAAATAAGAAAATTTCTGCTTTTTTTTTCTTAAATAAGTAAAATTTCTGAAATTTTGCCCCAAAATAAGTGAAATTTCTGTAATTTTGCCCCAAAATATGAGATATTTCTGGAATTTTGCCGCAAAATATGTGGAATTTCTGAGTTTTGCCCCAAAATAAGGAAAATTTCTGTCTTTATGCCCCAACATATAGGGAATTTCTGCCATTTTGCCCCACAATTAGAGGAATTTCTGCAATTTTGCTCCAAAATACGGGAAATATCTGCCTTTTTGCTTCAAAATTAGAAGAATGCATAACTTTTTGCCATAAAAAAGGGAAATTTCTTCATTTTTGCTACAAAATAAGGGGAATTTCTGCTTTTTTGCCTCTAAATAAGTTGAATTTCTGTCTTTTGCCCCCAAAACAAAGGTAATTTCTGTCTTTTTTGCCCCAAAATAAAAAAAAATTTCTGACTTATTACACTGACATAAGTGAAATTTCTGCAATTTTGCCCCAAAATAAGAGAAATTTCTGCATTTTTGCCCCCAAATAAGGAGAATTTCAGCCTTTTTACCTCAAAATAAGGGGAATTTCTGCATTTTTGCCCCAAAATAAGGAAAATTTCTGCCTTTTTTCCCTGAAATAAGTGAAATTTCTGCAATTTTGCCACGAAATAAGAAAAATATCTGCCTTTTTGCCCCAAAATAAGGGGAATTTCATCCTTTGTACCTCAAAAAGAGGGGAATTTCTGCATTTTTGCCCCAAAATATGGGAAATTTCTGCCTTTTTGCCCCAAAATAAGAAAAATTTCTGCAATTTTTTTACCAAAATAATAGAAATTTCTGCCTTTTTGCTTCCAAATATAAAAATTTCTGCTTTTTTTTCTGAAATAAGTGAAATTTCTGCAATCTTGCCACAAAATAAGAGAAATTTCTGCAATTTTGCCCCAAAATAAGTGAAATTTCTGGAATTTTGCCCCAAAATAAGTGGAATTTCTGAGTTTTGACCCAAAATAAGGAGAATTTCTGTCTTTTTGCATCAACATATAGCGAATTTCTGACTTTTTGCCTCACAATTAGGGGAATTTATGCAATTTTGCTCCAAAATACGGGGAATTTCTGCCTATTTACCCGAATATAAGAAGAATGCATACCTTTTTGCCATGATAACGGGAAATTTCTGTAATTTTGCTCCAATGTAAGAGGTATTTCTGCTTTTTGCATCTAAATAAGTGGAATTTCTGTCTTTTTCCCCCAAAACAAAGGGAATTTCTGTCTTTTTTGCCCCAAAATAAGGAAAGTTTCTGACTTATTACCCTGAAATTAGTGAAATTTCTGCAATTTTTTCCCAAAATAAGGGAAATTTCTGCCTTTTTGCTCCCAAATAAGAGAAATTTCAGCCTTTTTACCTCAAAATAAGGGGAATTTCTGCATTTTTGCCACAAAATATTAGGAATTTCTCCCTTTTTGCCTCTAAATAAGTGAAATTTCTGTCTATTTCCCCCAAAACAAAGGGAATTTCTGTTTTAGGGCCCCAAAATAAAGAAAATTTCTGACTTATTACACTGACATTAGTGAAATTTCTGCAATTTTGCCCCAAAATAAGAGAAATTTCTGCCTTTTTGCCCCCAAATGAGGGAAATTTCAGCCTTTTGCCTCAAAATAAGAGAAATTTCTGCATTTTTGCCCCACAATATGGGAAATTTCTGCCTTTTTGCCCCAAAATAAGGAAATTTCTGCTTTTTTTTCTGAAATAAGTGAAATTTCTGCAATTTTGCCCCAAAATAAGTTAAATTTCTGAGTTTTGCCCTAAACTAAGGAGAATTTCAGTTTTTTGCCCCTACATATAGGGAATTTCTGCTTTTTTGCCCCACAATTAGCGGAATTTCTGCAATTTTGCTCCAAAATACGGGGAATATCTTCCTTTTTTGTACGAAAATAATAAGAATGCATACCTTTTTGCCATAAAAAATGGAAATTTCTTCATTTTTGCTCTAAAATGAGAGGGAATTTCTGCTGTTATGCCTCTAAATAAGTGGAATTTCTCTCTTTTTCCCCTAAAACAAAGGGAATTTCTCTCTTTTTTGCCCCAAAATAAGGAAAATTTCTGACTTATTACCCTGAAATAAGTGAAATTTCTGCAATTTTGCCCCAAAATAAGTGAAATTTCTGCTTTTTTACCCCCAAATAAGGGGAATTTCAGCCTTTTTACCTCAAAATGAAGGGGAATTTTTGCATGTTTGACGCAAAATATGGGAAATTTCTGCCTTTTTGCCCAAAATAAGAAAAATTTCTGCAATTTTGTACCAAAATATGGGAAATTTCTGCCTTTTTGCCCCAAAATAAGAAAATTTCTGCTTTTTTTCCCTGAAATAAGTGAAATTTGTCCAATTTTGCCACAAAATAAATGAAATTTCTGCAATTTTGCCCCAAAATAAGGGAAATTTCTGGAATTTTGCTCCAAAATGAGTGGAATTTCTGAGTTTTGCCCCAAAATAAGGAGAATTTCTGTCTTTTTGCCCCAACTTTAGGGAATTTCTGCATTTTTGCCCCACAATTAGGTTAAATTCTGCAATTTTGCTCCAAAATACGGGGAATTTCTGCTTTTTTGCCTGAAAATAAGAAGAATGCATACCTTTTTGCCATAAAAAAGGAAATTTCTGTAATTTTGCTCCAAAATAAGGGGAATTTCTGCTTTTTTGCCTCTAAGTATGTCGAATTTCCGTATTTTTCCCCCAAAACAAAGAGAATTTCTGTCTTTTATGCACCAAAATAAAGAAATTTTCTGACTTATTACCCTGAAATATGTGAAATTTCTGCAATTTTCCCTAAAATAAGGGAAATGTCTGCCTTTTGCCGCCAAATAAGAGGAATTTCACCCTTTTACCTCAAAAGAAGAAGAATTTCTGCATTTTTGCCACAAAATATTAGGAATTTCTGCCTTTTGCCCCAAAATAGGGAAAATTTCTGCCTTTTTTTTCTGCCATAAGTGAAATTTCTGCAATTTTGCCCCAAAATAAGTGAAATTTCTGCAATTTTGACCCAAAATAAGGGAAATCTCTGGAATTTTGCCCCAAAATAAGTGGAATTTCTGAGTTTTGCCCCCAAATATAGAGAATTTCTGTCTTTTTGCCCCAACATATAGGGAATTTCTGCCTTTTTGCCCCACAATTAGGTTAATTTCTGCAATTTTGCTCCAAAATACGGGGAATTTCTGCCTTTTTGCCTGAAAATTAGAAGAATGCATACCTTTTTGCCATAAAAAGGGGAAATTTATGTAATTTTGCTCCAAAATAAGGGGAATTTCTGCTTTTTTGCCTCTAAATAAGTGGAATTTCTGTCTTTTTCCCCCCAAGAAAAGGTAATTTCTGTCTTTTTTGCCCCAAAATAAAGAAAATTTCTGACTTATTACATTGAAGTAAGTGAAATTTCTGCAATTTTGCCCCAAAATACGGGGAATTTCTGCTTTTTTGCCTCTAAATAAGTGGAATTTATGTATTTTTCCCCCAAAACAAAGGTAATTTCTGTCTTTTTTGCCCCAAAATAAGGAAAATTTCTGACTTATTACATTGAAGTAAGTGAAATTTCTGCAATTTTGCCCCAAAATACGGGGAATTTCTGCTTTTTTGCCTCTAAAAAAGTGGAATTTCTGTCTTTTTGCCCAAAAACAATGGGAATTTTTGTCTTTGTGCCCCAAAATAAGGAAAATTTCTGACTTATTACCCTGAAATAAGTGTAATTTTTGCAATTTTCCAACAAAATAAGGAAATTTCTGCCTTTTTGCCCCCAATTAAGGGGAATTTCAGCCTTTTTCCTCAAAATAAGGGGAATTTCTGCATTTTTGCCCCAAAATATGGGAAATTTCTGCCTTTTTGCTCCAAAATAAGAAAAATTTCTGCAATTTTGTACCAAAATAAAAGAAATTTCTGCCTTTTTGCCCCAAAATAAGAAAATTTCTGCTTTTTTTTAAATAAGTGAAATTTCTGCAATTTTGCCGCAAAATAAGTGAAATTTCTGCAATTTTGCCCCAAGATAAGTGAAATTTCTGGAATTTTGCTCAAAAATAAGTGGAATTTCTGAGTTTTGCCCCAAAATAAGGAGAATTTCTGTCTTTTTGCCCCACAATTAGGGGAATTTCTGCAATTTTGCTCCAAAATATGGGGAATTTCTGCCTTTTTGCCCGAAAATAAGAAGAATGCACAGCTTTTTGCCATAAAAATGGAAATTTCTTCATTTTTGCCACAAAATATTAGGAATTTCTGCATTTTTGCCTCTAAATAAGTGGAATTTCTGTCTTTTTCCCCCAAAAGAAAAAGAATTTCTGTTTTCTGGCCCCAAAATAAGGAAAATTTCTGACTTATTACCCTGACATAAGTGAAATTTCTGCAATTTTGTTCCAAAATAAAAGAAATTTCTGCCTTTTTGCCCCCAAATAAGGGGAATTTCAGCCTTTTAACTCAAAATAAAAAAAAATTTCTGCATTTTTGCCCCAAAATATGGGAAATTTCTGCCTTTTTGCCCCAAAATAAGAAAAAATTCTGCAATTTCAGCCTTTTTACCTCAAAATGAAGGGGAATTTCTGCATGTTTGCCCCAAAATATGGGAAATTTTTGCCTTTTTGCCCAAAATAAGAAAAATTTCTGCAATTTTGTACCAAAATATGGGAAATTTCTGCCTTTTTCCCCAAAATAAGAAAATTTCTGCTTTTTTTCCCTGAAATAAGTGAAATTTCTCTAATTTTGCCACAAAATAAGTGAAATTTCTGCAATTTTGCCCCAAAATAAGGGAAATTTCTGGAATTTTGCCCCAAAATGAGTGGAATTTTTGAGTTTTCCCAAAATAAGGAGAATTTCTGTCTTTTTGCCCCAACATATAGGGAATTTCTGCATTTTTGCCCCACAATTAGGTTAATTTCTGTAATTTTGCTCCAAAATATGGGGAATTTCTGCCTTTTTGCCCGAAAATAAGAAGAATGCATACCTTTTTCCATAAAAAAGAGAAATTTCTGTAATTTTGCTCCAAAATAAGGGGAATTTCTGCTTTTTTGCCTCTAAATAAGTGGAATTTATGTATTTTTCCCCCAAAACAAAGGGAATTTCTGATTTTTTGCCCAAAATAAGGAAAATTTCTGACTTATTACCCTGAAATAAGTGACATTTCTGCAATTTTGCCCCAAAATAAGGGAAATTTTTGCTTTTTTGCCTCCAAATAAGGGGAATTTCAGCATTTTTACCTCAAAATAAGGGGAATTTCTGCATTTTTGCCACAAAATATTAGGAATTTCTGCTTTTTGCCCCAAAATAAGGAAAATTTCTGCCTTTTTTTACTGAAATAAGTGAAATTTCTGAAATTTTGCCCCAAAATAAGTGAAATTTCTGCAATTTTGCCCAAAAATAAGGGAAATTTCTGGAATTTTGCGCCAAAATAAGTGGAATTTCTGAGTTTTGCCCAAAAATAAGGAGAATTTCTTTTTTTTGCCCCAACATATAAGGAATTTCTGCCTTTTTGCCCCACAATTAGGGGAATTTCTGCATTTTGCTCCAAAATACGGGGAATTTCTGGTTTTTAGCCTGAAAATAAGGGGAATGTATACCTTTTGCCACAAAAAAAGAGAAATTTCTTTATTTTTGCTCCAAAATAAAAAGAAAGTTCTGCTTTTTTGACTCTAAAAAAGTGGAATATCTGTCTTTTTCCCCAAAAATAAAGGGAATTTCTGTCTTTTTGCCCCAAAATAAGGAAAATTTCTGACTGATTACCCTGAAATAAGTGAAATTTTTGCAATTTTGCCCCAAAATAAGGAAATTTCTGCCTTTTTGCCCCCAAATAAGGGGAATTTCAGCATTTTTACTCAAAATAAGGGTAATTTCTGCATTTTTGCCACAAAGTATTAGGAATTTCTGCCTTTTTGCCCCAAAATAAGGAAAATTTCAGTCTTTTTTCTCTGAAATAAGTCAAATTTCTGCAATTTTGCCACAAAATAAGTGAAATTTCTGCAATTTTTCCCCAAAATAAGGGAAATTTCTGGAATTTTAGCCCAAAATAAGTGGAATTTCTGAGTTTTGCTCCAAAATAAGTAGAATTTCTGTCTTTTTGCCCCAACATATAGGGAATTTCTGGTTTTTTGCCCCACAATTAGGGGAATTTCTGCAATTTTGCTCCAAATTAAGGGGAATTTCTGCTTTTTTCCCTCTAAATAAGTGGAATTTCTGTCTTTTTCTCACAAAACAAAGGGAATTTCTGACTTTTTGCCCCAAAATAAGGAAAATTTCTGACTTATTACCCTGAAATCAGTGAAATTTCTGCAATTTTGCCCCAAAATAAGGGAAATTTCTGCCTTTTTGCCCCCAAATAAGGGGAATTTCTGCATTTTTGCCACAATATAGGAAATTTCTGACTTTTTGCCCAAATTAAGAAAAATTTCTGCAATTTTGTAACAAAATATAGGTAATTTCTGCTTTTTTGCCCCAAAATAAGAAAATTTCTGCTTTTTTTTCACTGAAAGATGTGAAATTTCTGCAATTTTGCCCCAAAATAAGTGAAATTTCTGCAATTTTGCCCCAAAATAAGGGAAATTTCTGGAATTTTGCCCCAAAACAAGTGGAATTTCTGAGTTTTGCCCCAAAATAAGGAGAATTTCTGTCTTTTTGCCCCAACATATAGGGAATTTCTGCCTTTTTGACCCAAAATTAGGGGAATTTCTGCAATTTTGCACCAAAATACAGGGAATTTCTGCTTTTTAGCCCGTAAAGAAGGGGAATGTATACCTTTTGCCACAAAAAAAAAAGAAATTTCTTAATTTTTGCTTCAAAATAAGGGGAATTTCTAATTTTTGCCTCTAAATAAGAGGAATTTCTGTCTTTTTCCCCCAAAACAAAGGGAATTTCTGTCTTTTTTGCACCAAAATAAGGAAATTTTCTGACTTATTATTCTGAAATATGTGAAATTTGTGCAATTTTGCCCCAAAATAAGTGAAATTTTTGCCATTTTGCCACAAAATAAGAAAATTTCTGCTTTTTTCCCTGAAATAAGTGAAATTTCTGCAATTTTGCCCCAAAATAATTGAAATTTCTGCAATTTTGCCCCAAAATAAGGGAAATTTCTGCTTTTTGCCCCCAAATAAGGGGAATTTCAGCCTTTTTACCTCAAAATGAGGGGAATTTTTGCATTTTTGCCCCAAAATATGAGAAATTTCTCCCTTTTTGCCCAAAATAAAAAAATTTCTGCAATTTTGTACCAAAATAAATGAAATTTCTGCCTTTTTGCCCCAAAATAAAAAATTTCTGCTTTTTTCCCTTATATAAGTAAAATTTCTGCAATTTTGCCACAAAATAAGTGAAATTTCTGCAATTTTGCCCCAAAATAAGGGAAATTTCTGGAGTTTTGCCCCAAAATTAGTGGAATTTCTGAGTTTTGCCCCAAAATAAAGAGAATTTCTGTCTTTATGCCACAAGATATAGGGAATTTCTGCTTTTTTGACCTACAATTAAAGGAATTTCTGCAATTTTGCTCCAAAATACGCAAAATTTCTCCTTTTTATCCTGAAAATAAGAAGAATGCATAACTTTTTCCCATGAAAAAGGAAAATTTCTGCAATTTTTCTCCAAAATAAGGGGAATTTCTGCTTTTTTGCCTCTAAATAAGTGGAATTTCTGTCTTTTTCCCCCGAAACAAATGTAATTTCTGTCTTTTTTGCCGCAAAATAAGGAAAATTTCTGACTTATTACCTTGAAGTAAGTGAAATTTCTGCAATTTTGCCCCAAATAAGGGAAATTTCTGCCTTTTTACCCCCAACTTAAGGGAATTTCAGCCTTTTTACCTCAAAATAAGGGTAATTTCTGCATTTTTGCCACAAAATATTAGGAATTTCTGCCTTTTTGCCCCAAAATAAAGAAAATTTCTGCCTTTTTTCTCTGAAATAAGTCAAATTTCTGCAATTTTGCCACAAAATAAGTGAAATTTCTGAAATTTTGCCCCAAAATAAGGGAAATTTCTGGAATTTTGACACAAAATAAGTGGAATTACTGAGTTTTGCCCCAAAATAAGTAGAATTTCTGTCTTTTTGCCCCAGCATATAGGAAAATTCTGCCTTTTTGCCTCACAATTAGGGGAATTTCTGAAATTTTGCTCCAAAATACGGGGAATTTCTGCCTTTTTGCCCGAAAATAAGAAGAATGCATACATTTTTGCCATAAAAAAGAGAAATTTCTTCATTTTTGCTCCAAAATAAAGGGAATTTCTGCTTTTTAGCCTCTAAATAAGTGGAATTTCTGTCTTTTTCCTACAAAACAAAGGAAATTTCTGTCATTTTGCCCCAAAATAAGGAAAATTTCTGACTTATTACCCTGAAATAAGTGAAATTTCTGCAATTTTGCCCCAAAATAAGGGAAATTTCTGCATTTTTGCCACAATATGGGAAATTTCTGACTTTTTGCCCAAAATAAGAAAAATTTCTGCAATTTTGTACCAAAATATAGGTAATTTCTGCTTTTTTGCCCCAAAATAAGAAAAATTCTGCTTTTTTTCCCCTGAAATATATGAAATTTCTGCAATTTTGCCCCAAAATAAGTGAAATTTCTGCAATTTTGCTTCAAAATAAGGGAAATTTCTGAAATTTGGCCCCAAAATAAGAGGAATTTCTGAGTTTTGCCCCAAAATAATAGGAATTTCTGTCTTTTTGCCCCAACACATAGGGAATTTCTGCCTTTTTGCCCCAAAATTAGGGGAATTTCTGCAATTTTGCTCCAAAATACGGGGAATTTCTGCTTTTTAACCCGAAAAAAAGAATAATGTCTACCGTTTGCCACAAAAAAAAGAAATTTCTTAATTTTTGCTTCAAAATAAGGGGAATTTCTGTTTTTTGCCTCTAAATAAGAGGAATTTCTGTTTTTTTCCCCAAAAACAAAGGGATTTTCTGTCTTTTTTGCCCCAAAATAAGGAAAATTTCTGACTTATTACCCTGAAATAAGTGAAATTTCTACAATTCTTCCTCAAAATAAGGGAAATTTCTGCCTTTTTGCCCCCAAATAAGGGGAATTTCAGCCTTTTTACCTCAAAATAAGGGGAATTTCTGCATTTTGGCCACAAAATATGGGAAATTTCTGCCTTTTTGCCACAAAATAAGACAATTTCTGCTTTTTTCCCTGAAATAAGTGAAATTTCTGCAATTTTGCCCCAAAATAAGTGAAATTTCTGCAATTTTGCCCTGAAATAAGAAAATTTCTGCTTTTTTTTCCTGAAATAAGTGAAATTTCTGCAATTTTGCCCCAAAATAAGCGAAATTATTGGAATTTTGCCCCAAAATAAGTGGAATTTCTGAGTTTTGCCCCAAAATAAGGAGAATTTCTGTATTTTTGCCCCAACATATAGGGAATTTCTTCCTTTTTGCCCCACAATTTGGGAAATTTCTTCATTTTTGCTCCAAAATAAGGAGAATTCCTGCTTTTCTGCCTCTAAAAAAATGGAATTTCTGTCTTTTTCTCCAAAAAAAAAGGAATTTCTGTCTTTTTTCCCCAAAATAAGAGAAAAAAATTTGCAATTTTGTAACAAAATAAAAAAAATTTCTGCCTTTTGGCCCCAAAATAAGAAAATTTCTGCTTTTTTTCTGAAATAAGTGAAATTTCTGACAATTTTGCCACAAAATAAGTTAAATTTCTGAGTTTTGCCCTAAAATAAGGAGAATTTCTGTCTTTTTGCCCCAACATATAGGGAATTTCTACCTTTTTGCCCCACAATTAGGGGAATTTCTGCAATTTTGCTCCAAAATAAAGGGAATTTCTGCCTTTTTTGTCTGAAAATAATAAGAATGCATAACTTTTGGCCATAAAAAAGGGAAATTTCTTCATTTTTGCTCCAAAATGAGGGGAATTTCTGCTTATATGCCTCTAAAAAAGTGGAATTTCTGTCTTTTTCCCCCAAAACAAAGGGAATTTCTGTTTTTTTTGCCCCAAAATAAGGAAAATTTCTGACTTATTACCCTGAAATAAGTGAAATTTCTGCAATTTTGCCCCAAAATAAGGAAAATTTCTGCCTTTTACCCCCAAATAAGAGGAATTTCAGCCTTTTTACCTCAAAATAATGGGAATTTCTGCATTTTTGCCCCAAAATATGGGAAATTTCTGCTTTTTTGCCCAAAATAAGAAAAAATTCTGCAATTTTGTACCAAAATATGAGAAATTTCTGCCTTTTTGCCCCAAAATAAGATAATTTCTGCTTTTTTTCCTTGAAATAAGTGAAATTTCTTCAATTTTGCCCCAAAATAAGTGAAATTTCTGCATTTTGCCCCAAAATAAGGGAAATTTCTGGAATTTTGCCCCAAAATAAGTGGAATTTCTGAGTTTTGCCCCAAAATAAGGAGAATTTCTGTCTTTTTGCCCTAACATATAAGGAATTTCTGCCTTTTTGCCCCACAATTAGGCTAATTTCTGCAATTTTGCTCCAAAATACGGGGAATTTCTGCATTTTTGCCCGAAAATAAGAAGAATGCATACCTTTTTGCCATAAAATAGGGAAATTTCTGTAATTTTGCTCCAAAATAAGGGGAATTTCTGCTTTTTTGCCTCTAAATATGTGGAATTTCTGTCTTTTTTGCCCCAAAATAAGGAAAATTTCTGACTTATTACCCTGAAATAAGTGAAATTTCTGCAATTTTGCCCCAAAATAAGTGAAATTTCTGCCTTTTTGCTCCCAATTAAGAGGAATTTCTCCCTTTTACCTCAAAATAAGGAAAATTTCTGCATTTTTGCCACAAAATATTAGGAATTTCTGCTTTTTTGCATCAAAATAAGGAAAATTTCTGCCTTTTTTTCCTGAAATAAGTGAAATTTCTGCAATTTTGCCCCAAAATAAGGAAAATTTTGCAATTTTTCCGCAAAATAAGGGAAATTTCTGCAATTTTGTACCAAAATAAAAGAAATTTCTGCCTTTTTGCTTCCAAATAAGAAAATTTCTGCTTTTTTTTCTGAAATAAGTGAAATTTCTGAAATTTTGCCCCAAAATAAGTGAAATTTCTGAAATTTTGCCCCAAAATATGTGAAATTTCTGGAATTTTGCCCCAAAATAAGTGGAATTTCTGAGTTTTGACCCAAAATAAGGAGAATTTCTGTATTTTGCCCCAACATATAGGGAATTTCTGCCTGTTTGCCCCACAATTAGGGGAATTTCTGCAATTTTGCTCCAAAATAATGGGACTTTCTGCCTTTTTGCCCGAAAATAAGAAGAATCCATACCTTTTTGCCATAAAAAAGGAAAATTTCTTCATTTTTGCTCCCAAAAAAGGGGAATTTCTGCTTTTATGCCTCTAAATATGTGAAATTTCTGTCTTTGTCCCCCAATACAAAGGGAATTTCTGTTTTTTTGCCCCAAAATAAGAAAATTTCTGACTTATTAACCTGAAATAAGTGAAATTTCTTCAATTTCGCTTCAAAATATGGGAAATTTCTTCCTTTTGTCTCCAAATAAGGGGCATTTTAGCCTTTTTACCTCAAAATAAAAGGAATTTCTGCATTTTTGCCCCAATATTGGGAAATTTCTGCCTTTTTGCCCAAAATAAAAAAAAATTCTGCAATTTTGTACCAAAATAAAAGAAATTTCTGCCTTTTTGCCCCAAAATAAGAAAATTTCTGCTTTTTTTTCTTAAATAAGTAAAATTTCTGAAATTTTGCCCCAAAATAAGTGAAATTTCTGTAATTTTGCCCCAAAATATGAGATATTTCTGGAATTTTGCCGCAAAATATGTGGAATTTCTGAGTTTTGCCCCAAAATAAGGAAAATTTCTGTCTTTATGCCCCAACATATAGGGAATTTCTGCCATTTTGCCCCACAATTAGAGGAATTTCTGCAATTTTGCTCCAAAATACGGGAAATATCTGCCTTTTTGCTTCAAAATTAGAAGAATGCATAACTTTTTGCCATAAAAAAGGGAAATTTCTTCATTTTTGCTACAAAATAAGGGGAATTTCTGCTTTTTTGCCTCTAAATAAGTTGAATTTCTGTCTTTTTCCCCCAAAACAAAGGTAATTTCTGTCTTTTTTGCCCCAAAATAAAAAAAAATTTCTGACTTATTACACTGACATAAGTGAAATTTCTGCAATTTTGCCCCAAAATAAGAGAAATTTCTGCATTTTTGCCCCCAAATAAGGAGAATTTCAGCCTTTTTACCTCAAAATAAGGGGAATTTCTGCATTTTTGCCCCAAAATAAGGAAAATTTCTGCCTTTTTTCCCTGAAATAAGTGAAATTTCTGCAATTTTGCCACGAAATAAGAAAAATATCTGCCTTTTTGCCCCAAAATAAGGGGAATTTCATCCTTTGTACCTCAAAAAGAGGGGAATTTCTGCATTTTTGCCCCAAAATATGGGAAATTTCTGCCTTTTTGCCCCAAAATAAGAAAAATTTCTGCAATTTTTTTACCAAAATAATAGAAATTTCTGCCTTTTTGCTTCCAAATATAAAAATTTCTGCTTTTTTTTCTGAAATAAGTGAAATTTCTGCAATCTTGCCACAAAATAAGAGAAATTTCTGCAATTTTGCCCCAAAATAAGTGAAATTTCTGGAATTTTGCCCCAAAATAAGTGGAATTTCTGAGTTTTGACCCAAAATAAGGAGAATTTCTGTCTTTTTGCATCAACATATAGCGAATTTCTGACTTTTTGCCTCACAATTAGGGGAATTTATGCAATTTTGCTCCAAAATACGGGGAATTTCTGCCTATTTACCCGAATATAAGAAGAATGCATACCTTTTTGCCATGATAACGGGAAATTTCTGTAATTTTGCTCCAATGTAAGAGGAATTTCTGCTTTTTGCATCTAAATAAGTGGAATTTCTGTCTTTTTCCCCCAAAACAAAGGGAATTTCTGTCTTTTTTGCCCCAAAATAAGGAAAGTTTCTGACTTATTACCCTGAAATTAGTGAAATTTCTGCAATTTTTTCCCAAAATAAGGGAAATTTCTGCCTTTTTGCTCCCAAATAAGAGAAATTTCAGCCTTTTTACCTCAAAATAAGGGGAATTTCTGCATTTTTGCCACAAAATATTAGGAATTTCTCCCTTTTTGCCTCTAAATAAGTGAAATTTCTGTCTATTTCCCCCAAAACAAAGGGAATTTCTGTTTTAGGGCCCCAAAATAAAGAAAATTTCTGACTTATTACACTGACATTAGTGAAATTTCTGCAATTTTGCCCCAAAATAAGAGAAATTTCTGCCTTTTTGCCCCCAAATGAGGGAAATTTCAGCCTTTTGCCTCAAAATAAGAGAAATTTCTGCATTTTTGCCCCACAATATGGGAAATTTCTGCCTTTTTGCCCCAAAATAAGGAAATTTCTGCTTTTTTTTCTGAAATAAGTGAAATTTCTGCAATTTTGCCCCAAAATAAGTTAAATTTCTGAGTTTTGCCCTAAAATAAGGAGAATTTCAGTTTTTTGCCCCTACATATAGGGAATTTCTGCCTTTTTGCCCCACAATTAGCGGAATTTCTGCAATTTTGCTCCAAAATACGGGGAATATCTTCCTTTTTTGTACGAAAATAATAAGAATGCATACCTTTTTGCCATAAAAAAGGGAAATTTCTTCATTTTTGCTCTAAAATGAGAGGGAATTTCTGCTGTTATGCCTCTAAATAAGTGGAATTTCTCTCTTTTTCCCCTAAAACAAAGGGAATTTCTCTCTTTTTTGCCCCAAAATAAGGAAAATTTCTGACTTATTACCCTGAAATAAGTGAAATTTCTGCAATTTTGCCCCAAAATAAGTGAAATTTCTGCTTTTTTACCCCCAAATAAGGGGAATTTCAGCCTTTTTACCTCAAAATGAAGGGGAATTTTTGCATGTTTGCCGCAAAATATGGGAAATTTCTGCCTTTTTGCCCAAAATAAGAAAAATTTCTGCAATTTTGTACCAAAATATGGGAAATTTCTGCCTTTTTGCCCCAAAATAAGAAAATTTCTGCTTTTTTTCCCTGAAATAAGTGAAATTTGTCCAATTTTGCCACAAAATAAATGAAATTTCTGCAATTTTGCCCCAAAATAAGGGAAATTTCTGGAATTTTGCTCCAAAATGAGTGGAATTTCTGAGTTTTGCCCCAAAATAAGGAGAATTTCTGTCTTTTTGCCCCAACTTTAGGGAATTTCTGCATTTTTGCCCCACAATTAGGTTAAATTCTGCAATTTTGCTCCAAAATACGGGGAATTTCTGCTTTTTTGCCTGAAAATAAGAAGAATGCATACCTTTTTGCCATAAAAAAAGGAAATTTCTGTAATTTTGCTCCAAAATAAGGGGAATTTCTGCTTTTTTGCCTCTAAGTATGTCGAATTTCCGTATTTTTCCCCCAAAACAAAGAGAATTTCTGTCTTTTATGCACCAAAATAAAGAAATTTTCTGACTTATTACCCTGAAATATGTGAAATTTCTGCAATTTTCCCTAAAATAAGGGAAATGTCTGCCTTTTGCCGCCAAATAAGAGGAATTTCACCCTTTTACCTCAAAAGAAGAAGAATTTCTGCATTTTTGCCACAAAATATTAGGAATTTCTGCCTTTTGCCCCAAAATAGGGAAAATTTCTGCCTTTTTTTTCTGCCATAAGTGAAATTTCTGCAATTTTGCCCCAAAATAAGTGAAATTTCTGCAATTTTGACCCAAAATAAGGGAAATCTCTGGAATTTTGCCCCAAAATAAGTGGAATTTCTGAGTTTTGCCCCCAAATATAGAGAATTTCTGTCTTTTTGCCCCAACATATAGGGAATTTCTGCCTTTTTGCCCCACAATTAGGTTAATTTCTGCAATTTTGCTCCAAAATACGGGGAATTTCTGCCTTTTTGCCTGAAAATTAGAAGAATGCATACCTTTTTGCCATAAAAAGGGGAAATTTATGTAATTTTGCTCCAAAATAAGGGGAATTTCTGCTTTTTTGCCTCTAAATAAGTGGAATTTCTGTCTTTTTCCCCCCAAGAAAAGGTAATTTCTGTCTTTTTTGCCCCAAAATAAAGAAAATTTCTGACTTATTACATTGAAGTAAGTGAAATTTCTGCAATTTTGCCCCAAAATACGGGGAATTTCTGCTTTTTTGCCTCTAAATAAGTGGAATTTATGTATTTTTCCCCCAAAACAAAGGTAATTTCTGTCTTTTTTGCCCCAAAATAAGGAAAATTTCTGACTTATTACATTGAAGTAAGTGAAATTTCTGCAATTTTGCCCCAAAATACGGGGAATTTCTGCTTTTTTGCCTCTAAAAAAGTGGAATTTCTGTCTTTTTGCCCAAAAACAATGGGAATTTTTGTCTTTGTGCCCCAAAATAAGGAAAATTTCTGACTTATTACCCTGAAATAAGTGTAATTTTTGCAATTTTCCAACAAAATAAGGAAATTTCTGCCTTTTTGCCCCCAATTAAGGGGAATTTCAGCCTTTTTCCTCAAAATAAGGGGAATTTCTGCATTTTTGCCCCAAAATATGGGAAATTTCTGCCTTTTTGCTCCAAAATAAGAAAAATTTCTGCAATTTTGTACCAAAATAAAAGAAATTTCTGCCTTTTTGCCCCAAAATAAGAAAATTTCTGCTTTTTTTTAAATAAGTGAAATTTCTGCAATTTTGCCGCAAAATAAGTGAAATTTCTGCAATTTTGCCCCAAGATAAGTGAAATTTCTGGAATTTTGCTCAAAAATAAGTGGAATTTCTGAGTTTTGCCCCAAAATAAGGAGAATTTCTGTCTTTTTGCCCCACAATTAGGGGAATTTCTGCAATTTTGCTCCAAAATATGGGGAATTTCTGCCTTTTTGCCCGAAAATAAGAAGAATGCACAGCTTTTTGCCATAAAAATGGAAATTTCTTCATTTTTGCCACAAAATATTAGGAATTTCTGCATTTTTGCCTCTAAATAAGTGGAATTTCTGTCTTTTTCCCCCAAAAGAAAAAGAATTTCTGTTTTCTGGCCCCAAAATAAGGAAAATTTCTGACTTATTACCCTGACATAAGTGAAATTTCTGCAATTTTGTTCCAAAATAAAAGAAATTTCTGCCTTTTTGCCCCCAAATAAGGGGAATTTCAGCCTTTTAACTCAAAATAAAAAAAAATTTCTGCATTTTTGCCCCAAAATATGGGAAATTTCTGCCTTTTTGCCCCAAAATAAGAAAAAATTCTGCAATTTCAGCCTTTTTACCTCAAAATGAAGGGGAATTTCTGCATGTTTGCCCCAAAATATGGGAAATTTTTGCCTTTTTGCCCAAAATAAGAAAAATTTCTGCAATTTTGTACCAAAATATGGGAAATTTCTGCCTTTTTCCCCAAAATAAGAAAATTTCTGCTTTTTTTCCCTGAAATAAGTGAAATTTCTCTAATTTTGCCACAAAATAAGTGAAATTTCTGCAATTTTGCCCCAAAATAAGGGAAATTTCTGGAATTTTGCCCCAAAATGAGTGGAATTTTTGAGTTTTCCCAAAATAAGGAGAATTTCTGTTTTTTTGCCCCAACATATAGGGAATTTCTGCATTTTTGCCCCACAATTAGGTTAATTTCTGTAATTTTGCTCCAAAATATGGGGAATTTCTGCCTTTTTGCCCGAAAATAAGAAGAATGCATACCTTTTTCCATAAAAAAGAGAAATTTCTGTAATTTTGCTCCAAAATAAGGGGAATTTCTGCTTTTTTGCCTCTAAATAAGTGGAATTTATGTATTTTTCCCCCAAAACAAAGGGAATTTCTGATTTTTTGCCCAAAATAAGGAAAATTTCTGACTTATTACCCTGAAATAAGTGACATTTCTGCAATTTTGCCCCAAAATAAGGGAAATTTTTGCTTTTTTGCCTCCAAATAAGGGGAATTTCAGCATTTTTACCTCAAAATAAGGGGAATTTCTGCATTTTTGCCACAAAATATTAGGAATTTCTGCTTTTTGCCCCAAAATAAGGAAAATTTCTGCCTTTTTTTACTGAAATAAGTGAAATTTCTGAAATTTTGCCCCAAAATAAGTGAAATTTCTGCAATTTTGCCCAAAAATAAGGGAAATTTCTGGAATTTTGCGCCAAAATAAGTGGAATTTCTGAGTTTTGCCCAAAAATAAGGAGAATTTCTTTTTTTTGCCCCAACATATAAGGAATTTCTGCCTTTTTGCCCCACAATTAGGGGAATTTCTGCATTTTGCTCCAAAATACGGGGAATTTCTGGTTTTTAGCCTGAAAATAAGGGGAATGTATACCTTTTGCCACAAAAAAAGAGAAATTTCTTTATTTTTGCTCCAAAATAAAAAGAAAGTTCTGCTTTTTTGACTCTAAAAAAGTGGAATATCTGACTTTTTCCCCAAAAATAAAGGGAATTTCTGTCTTTTTGCCCCAAAATAAGGAAAATTTCTGACTGATTACCCTGAAATAAGTGAAATTTTTGCAATTTTGCCCCAAAATAAGGAAATTTCTGCCTTTTTGCCCCCAAATAAGGGGAATTTCAGCATTTTTACTCAAAATAAAGGGAATTTCTGCATTTTTGCCCCAAAATATGGAAAATTTCTGCCTTTTTGCTCCAAAATAAGAAAAATTTCTGCAATTTCATACCAAAATAAAAGAAATTTCACCTTTTTGCCCCAAAATAAGAAAATTTCTGCTTTTTTTTTGAAATAAGTGAAATTTCTGCAATTTTGCCCCAAAATAAGTGTAATTTCTGCAATTTTGCCCCAATATAAGTGAAATTTCTGGAATTTTGCTCCAAAATAAGTGGAATTTCTATGTTTTGCCCCAAAATAAGGAGAATTTCTGTCTTTTTGCCCCAACATTTAGGGAATTTCTGCCTTTTTGCCCCACAATTAGGGGAATTTCTACAATTTTGCTCCAAAATATGGGGAATTTCTGCCTTTTTGCGCGAAAATAAGAAGAATGCATAGCTTTTTGCCATAAAAAAAGGAAATTTCTTCATTTTTGCTCCAAAATAAAGGGAATTTCTGCTTTTTTGCATTTAAATAAGTGGAATTTCTGTCTTTTTCCCACAAAACAAAGGGAATTTCTGTCTTTTTTGCCCCAAAATAAGGAAAAATTCTGACTTATTACCCTGAAATAAGTGAAATTTCTGCAATTTTTCCCCAAAATAAGGGAAATTTCTGCCTTTTTGCTCCCAAATAACGGAAATTTCAGCTTTTTACCTCAAAATAAGGGGAATTTCTGCATTTTTGCCACAAAATATTAGGAATTTCTGCGTTTTTGCCTCTAAATAAGTGGAATTTCTGTCTTTTTCCCCCAAAACAAAGGGAATTTCTGTTTTTTGGCCCCAAAATAAGGAAAATTTCTGACTTATTACCCTGAAATAAGTGAAATTTCTGCAATTTTGCCCCAAAATAAGAGAAATTTCTGCCTTTTTGCCCCCAAATAAGGGGAATTTCAGCCTTTTAACTCAAAATAAAAAAAAATTTCTGCATTTTTGCCCCAAAATATGGGAAATTTCTGACTTTTTGCCCCAAAATAAGAAAAAATTCTGCAATTTTGTAACAAAATAAAAGAAATTTCTGCCTTTTTGCCCCCAAATAAGGGGAATTTCAGCCTTTTAACTCAAAATAAAAAAAAATTTCTGCATTTTTGCCCCAAAATATGGGAAATTTCTGCCTATTTGCCCCAAAATAAGAAAAAATTCTGCAATTTCAGCCTTTTTACCTCAAAATGAAGGGGAATTTCTGCATGTTTGCCCCAAAATATGGGAAATTTTTGACTTTTTGCCCAAAATAAGAAAAATTTCTGCAATTTTGTACCAAAATATGGGAAATTTCTGCCTTTTTCCCCAAAATAAGAAAATTTCTGCTTTTTTTCCCTGAAATAAGTGAAATTTCTCTAATTTTGCCACAAAATAAGTGAAATTTCTGCAATTTTGCCCCAAAATAAGGGAAATTTCTGGAATTTTGCCCCAAAATGAGTGGAATTTTTGAGTTTTCCCAAAATAAGGAGAATTTCTGTCTTTTTGCCCCAACATATAGGGAATTTCTGCATTTTTGCCCCACAATTAGGTTAATTTCTGTAATTTTGCTCCAAAATATGGGGAATTTCTGCCTTTTTGCCTGAAAATAAGAAGAATGCATACCTTTTTCCATAAAATAGGGAAATTTCTGTAATTTTGCTCCAAAACAAAGGGAATTTCTGATTTTTTGCCCAAAATAAGGAAAATTTCTGACTTATTACCCTGAAATAAGTGAAATTTCTGCAATATTGCCCCAAAATAAGGGAAATTACTGCTTTTTTGCCCCCAAATAAGGGGAATTTCAGCATTTTTACCTCAAAATAAAAGGAATTTCTGCATTTTTGCCACAAAATATTAGGAATTTCTGCCTTTTTGCCCCAAAATAAAAAAAATTTCTGCCTTTTTTCACTGAAATAAGTGAAATTTCTGCAATTTTGCCCCAAAATAAGGGAAATTTCTGGAATTTTGCCCCAAAATAAGTGGAATTTCTGAGTTTTGCCCCAAAATAAGGAGAATTTCTTTTTTTTTGCCCTAACATATAGGGAATTTCTGCCTTTTTGCCCCACAATTAGGGGAATTTCTGCAATTTTGCTCCAAAATACGGGGAATTTCTGCTTTTTAGCCTGAAAATAAGGGCAATGTATATCTTTTGCCACAAAAAAGAGAAATTTCTTTATTTTTGCTCCAAAATAAAAAGAAAGTTCTGCTTTTTTGCCTCTAAAAAGTGGAATATCTGTCTTTTTCCCTAAAAACAAAGGGAATTTCTGTATTTTTGCCCCAAAATAAGGAAAATATCTGACTGATCACCCTGAAATAAGTGAAATTTTTACAATTTTGCCTCAAAATAAGGAAATTTCTGCCTTTTTGCCCCCAATTAAGGGGAATTTCAGGCTTTTTACTCAAAATAAGGGGAATTTCTGCATATTTGCCCCAAAATATGGAAAATTTCTGCCTTTTTGCTCCAAAATAAGAAAAATTTCTGCAATTTTGTACCAAAATAAAAGAAATTTCTGCCTTTTTGCCCCAAAATAAAAAAATTTCTGCTTTTTTTTGAAATAAGTGAAATTTCTGCAATTTTGCCCCAAAATAAGTGTAATTTCTGCAATTTTGCCCCAATATAAGTGAAATTTCTGGAATTTTGCTCCGAAATAAGTGGAATTTCTGAGTTTTGCCCCAAAATAAGGAGAATTTCTGTCTTTTTGCCCCAACATTTAGGGAATTTCTGCCTTTTTGCCACACAATTAGAGGAATTTCTGCAATTTTGCTCCAAAATATGGGGAATTTCTGCCTTTTTGCTCAAAAATAAGAAGAATGCATAGCTTTTTGCCATAAAAACGGGAAATTTTTTCATTTTTGCTCCAAAATAAAGGGAATTTCTGCTTTTTTGCATCTAAATAAGTGGAATTTCTGTCTTTTTCCCCCAAAACAAAGGGAATTTCTGTCTTTTTTGCCCCAAAATAAGGAAAATTTCTGACTTATTACCCTGAAATAAGTGAAATTTCTGCAATTTTGCCCCAAAATAAGAGAAATTTCTGCCTTTTTGCTCCCAAATAAAGGGAATTTCAGTCTTTTAACCTCAAAATAAGGGGAATTTCTGCATTTTTCCACAAAATATTAGTAATTTCTGCCTTTTTGCCTCTAAATAAGTAAAATTTCTTCTTTTTTTCACTGAAATAAGTGAAATTTTTGCAATTTTTCCCAAAATAAAGGGAATTTCTGCTTTTTTGCCTCTAAATAAGTGGAATTTATGTATTGTTCCCCCAAAACAAAGGGAATTTCTGTCTTTTTGCCCGAAAATAAGGAAAATTTCTGACTTATTACCCTGAAGTAAGTGAAATTTCTGCAATTTTGCCCCAAAATAAGGGGAATTTCTGCTTTTTTGCCTCTAAATAAGTGGAATTTATGTATTTTTCCCCCAAAACAAAGGGAATTTCTGTATTTTTTTGCCCAAAATAAGGAAAATTTCTGACTTATTACCCTTAAATAAGTGAAATTTCTGCAATTTTGCCCCAAAATAATAGAAATTTCTGCATTTTTGCCCACAAATAAGTGGAATTTCAGCCTTTTTACCTCAAAATAAGGGGAATTTCTGCATTTTGTCCACAAAATATTAGGAATTTCTGACTTTTTGCCCCAAAATAAGGAAAATATCTGCCTTTTTTCACTGAAATAAGTGAAATTTTTGCAATTTTGCCCCAAAAAAAGTGAAATTTCTGCAATTTTGCCCCAAAATAAGGGAAATTTCTGGAATTTTGCCCCAAAATAAGTGGAATTTCTGAGTTTTGCCCCAAAATAAGGAGAATTTCTGTTTTTTGTCCTAACATATAGGGAATTTCTGCCTTTATGCCCCACAATTAGGGGAATTTCTGCAATTTTGCTCCAAAATACAGGGAATTTCTGCTTTTTAGCCTGAAAAAAAGAGGAATGTATACCTTTTGCCACAGAAAAAGGAAATTTCTTCATTTTTGCTCCAAAATAAAAAAAATTCTGCTTTTTTGCCTCTAAAAAAGTGGAATTTCTGTCTTTTTCCACAAAAAACAAGGGAATTTCTGTCTTTTTGCCCCAAAATAAGATAAATTTCTGAATTATTACCCTGAAATAAGTGAAATTTTTGCAATTTTGCCCCGAAATAAGGAAATTTCTGCCTTTTTGCCCCCAATTAAGTGGAATTTCAGCCTTTTTCCTCAAAATAATGGGAATTTCTTCATTTTTGCCCAAAATAAGGAAAATTTCTGCAATTTTGTACCAAAATATGGGAAATTTCTGCCTTTTTGCTCCAAAATAAGAAAAATTTCTACAATTTTGTACCAAAATAAAAGAAATTTCTGCCTTTTTGCCCCAAAATAAGAAAATTTCTGCTTTTTATTTAAATAAGTGAAATTTCTGCAATTTTGCCCCCAAATAAGGAAATTTCTGCCTTTTTGCCCCCAATTAAGGGGAATTTCAGCCTTTTTCCTCAAAATAAGGGGAATTTCTGCATTTTTGCCTCAAAATTTAGGAAATTTCTTCCTTTTTGCCCAAAATAAGAAAAATTTCTGCAATTTTGTACCAAAATATGGGAAATTTCTGCCTTTTTGCCCCAAAATAAGAAAATTTCTGCTTTTTTTCCCTGAAATAGGTGAAATTTTTCCAATTTTGCCGCAAAATAAGTGAAATTTCTGCAATTTTGTCCCAAAATTAGGG
This sequence comes from Micromys minutus, assembly GCF_963924665.1. Taxonomy (NCBI): domain Eukaryota; kingdom Metazoa; phylum Chordata; class Mammalia; order Rodentia; family Muridae; genus Micromys; species Micromys minutus. The sequence goes on from NW_027667150.1 coordinate 902,149, forward strand.
AAATTTCTGGAATTTTGCCCCAAAATAAGTGGAATTTCTGAGTTTTGCCCCAAAATAAGGAGAATTTCTGTCTTTTTGCCCCAACATATAGGGAATTTCTGCCTTATTGCCCCACATTTAGGTTAATTTCTGCAATTTTGCTCCAAAATACAGGGAATTTCTGCCTTTTTGCCCCCAAATAAGAGGAATTACACCGTTTTACCTCAAAATAAGGGGAATTTCTGCATTTTGTCCACAAAATATTAGGAATTTCTGACTTTTTGCCCCAAAATAAGGAAAATATCTGCCTTTTTTCACTGAAATAAGTGAAATTTTTGCAATTTTGCCCCAAAAAAAGTGAAATTTCTGCAATTTTGCCCCAAAATAAGGGAAATTTCTGGAATTTTGCCCCAAAATAAGTGGAATTTCTGAGTTTTGCCCCAAAATAAGGAGAATTTCTGTTTTTTGCCCTAACATATAGGGAATTTCTGCCTTTATGCCCCACAATTAGGGGAATTTCTGCAATTTTGCTCCAAAATACAGGGAATTTCTGCTTTTTAGCCTGAAAATAAGAGGAATGTATACCTTTTGCCACAGAAAAAGGAAATTTCTTCATTTTTGCTCCAAAATAAAAAAAATTCTGCTTTTTTGCCTCTAAAAAAGTGGAATTTCTGTCTTTTTCCACAAAAAACAAGGGAATTTCTGTCTTTTTGCCCCAAAATAAGATAAATTTCTGAATTATTACCCTGAAATAAGTGAAATTTTTGCAATTTTGCCCCGAAATAAGGAAATTTCTGCCTTTTTGCCCCCAATTAAGTGGAATTTCAGCCTTTTACCTCAAAATAATGGGAATTTCTGCATTTTTGCCCAAAATAAGGAAAATTTCTGCAATTTTGTACCAAAATATGGGAAATTTCTGCCTTTTTGCTCCAAAATAAGAAAAATTTCTACAATTTTGTACCAAAATAAAAGAAATTTCTGCCTTTTTGCCCCAAAATAAGAAAATTTCTGCTTTTTATTTAAGTAAGTGAAATTTCTGCAATTTTGCCCCCAAATAAGGAAATTTCTGCCTTTTTGCCCCCAATTAAGGGGAATTTCAGCCTTTTTCCTCAAAATAAGGGGAATTTCTGCATTTTTGCCTCAAAATTTAGGAAATTTCTTCCTTTTTGCCCAAAATAAGAAAAATTTCTGCAATTTTGTACCAAAATATGGGAAATTTCTGCCTTTTTGCCCCAAAATAAGAAAATTTCTGCTTTTTTTCCTTGAAATAGGTGAAATTTTTCCAATTTTGCCGCAAAATAAGTGAAATTTCTGCAATTTTGTCCCAAAATTAGGGAAATTTCTGGAATTTTGCCCCAAAATAAGTGGAATTTCTGAGTTTTGCCCCAAAATAAGGAGAATTTCTGTCTTTTTGCCCCAACATATAGGGAATTTCTGCCTTATTGCCCCACATTTAGGTTAATTTCTGCAATTTTGCTCCAAAATACGGGGAATTTCTGCCTTTTTGCCCCCAAATAAGAGGAATTACACCGTTTTACCTCAAAATAATGGGAATTTCTGCATTTTGTCCACAAAATATTAGGAATTTCTGCCTTTTTGCCCCAAAATAAGGAAAATTTCTGCCTTTTGTATCTGCCATAAGTAAAATTTCTGCAATTTTGCCCCAAAATAAGTGAAATTTCTGCAATTTTGCCCCAAAATAAGGGAAATCTCTGGATTTTTGCCCCCAAATAAGTGGAATTTCTGAGTTTTGCCCCCAAATAAGGAGAATTTCTGTCTTTTTGCCCCAACATATAGGGAATTTTTGCATTTTCGCCCCACAATTAGGGGAATTTCTGCAATTTTGCTCCAAAATACGGGGAATTTCTGCCTTTTTGCCCGAAAATAAGAAGAATGCATAACTTTTTGCCATAAAAAAGGGAAATTTCTTCATTTTTGCTCCAAAATAAGGGGAATTTCTGCTTTTTTGCCTCTAAATAAGTGGAATTTCTGTCTTTTTTCCCCAAAACAAAGGTAATTTCTGTCTTTTTTTGCCCTAAAATAAGGAGAATTTCTGACTTATTACCCTGAAGTAAGTGAAATTTCTGCAATTTTGCCCCCAAAATAAGGGGAATTTCTGCTTTTTTGCCTCTAAATAAGTGGAATTTATGTATTTTTCCCCCAAAACAAAGGGAATTTCTGTTTTTTTGCCCAAAATAAGGAAAATTTCTGACTTATTACTCTGAAATAAGTGAAATTTCTGCAATTTTGCCCCAAAATAAGGGAATTTTCTGCCTTTTTGCCCCCAAATAAGGGGAATTTTAGCCTTTTTACCTCAAAATAAGGGGAATTTCTGCATTTTTGTCACATAATATCAGGAATTTCTGGCTTTTTGCCCTAAAATAAGGAAAATTTCTGCCTTTTTTTCCTGAAATAAGTGAAATTTCTGCAATTTTGCCCCAAAATAAGTGAAATTTCTGCAATTTTGCCCCAAAATAAGTGAAATTTCTGCAATTTTGCCCCAAAATAAGTGAAATTTCTGGAATTTTGCTCCAAAATAAGTGGAATTTCTGAGTTTTGCCCCAAAATAAGGAGAATTTCTGTCTTTTTGCCCTAACATATAGGGAATTTCTACCTATTTGCCCGAAAATAAGAAGAATGCATAGCTTTTTGCAATAAAAAAAGGGAAATTTCTTCATTTTTGCTCCAAAGTAAAGGGAATTTCTGCTTTTTGCATCTAAATAAGTGGAATTTCTGTCTTTTTCCCCCAAAACAAAAGGAATTTCTGTCTTTTTTGCCCCAAAATAAGGAAAATTTCTGACTTATTACCCTGAAATAAGTGAAATTTCTGCAATTTTGCCCCAAAATAAGGGAAATTTCTGCCTTTTTACCCCCAAATAAGGGGAATTTCAACCTTTTTACCTCAAAATAAAAGGAATTTCTGCATGTTTGCCCCAAAATATGGGAAATTTCTGCCTTTTTGCCCAAAATAAGAAAAATTTCTGCAATTTTGTACCAAAATATGGGAAATTTCTGCCTTTTTGCCCCAAAATAAGAAAATTTCTGCTTTTTTTCCCTGAAATAAGTGAAATTTCTGCAATTTTTCCCCAAAATAAGGGAAATTTCTTGAATTTTGCCCCAAAATAAGTCGAATTTCTGAGTTTTGCCCCAAATTAAGGAGAATTTCTGTTTTTTGCCCTAACATAAGGAATTTCTGCCCTTTTGCCCCACAATTAGGAGAATTTCTGCAATTTTGCTCCAAAATACGGGGAATTTCTGCTTTTTAGCCTGAAAATAAGGGGAATGTATACCTTTTGCAACAAAAAAGAGAAATTTCTTCATTTTTGCTCCAAAATAAAAGGAATTTCTGCTTCTTTGCCTCTAAAAAAGTGGAATTTCTATCTTTTTCCCCAAAACCAAAGGGAATTTCTTTCTTCTTGCCCCAAAATAAGGAAAATTTCTGACTGATTACCCTGAAATAAGTGAAATTTTTGCAATTTTGCCCCAACATAAGGAAATTTCTGCCTTTTTGCCCCCAATTAACTGGAATTTCAGCCTTATTTCTCAAAATAAGGGGAATTTCTGCATTTTTGCCCAAAATATAAGAAATTTCTGCCTTTTTGCTCCAAAATAAGAAAAATTTCTGCAATTTTGTACCAAAATAAAAAAAATTTCTGCCTTTTTTCCCCAAAATAATATAATTTCTGCTTTTTTTTTGAAATAAGTGAAATTTCTGCAATTTTGCCCCAAAATAAGTGTAATTTCTGCAATTTTGCCCCAAAATAAGTGAAATTTCTGGAATTTTGCTCCGAAATAAGTGGAATTTCTAAGTTTTGCCCCAAAATAAAGAGAATTTCTGTTTTTTGCCCCAACATATAGGGAATTTCTGCCTTTTTGCCCCACAATTAGGGAAATTTCTGCAATTTTGCTCCAAAATATGGGGAATTTCTGCCTTTTTGCCCGAAAATAAGAAGAATGCATAGCTTTTTGCCATAAAAAAGGGAAATTTCTTCATTTTGCTCCAAAATTAGAGGAATTTCTGCTTTTTTTGCATCTAAATAAGTGGAATTCCTTTTTCCCCAAAAACAAAGGGAGTTTCTGTCTTTTTTGCCCCAAAATAAGAAAAATTTCTGACTTATTACCCTGAAATAAGTGAAATTTCTGCAATCTTGCCCCAAAATAAGGGAAATTTCTGCCTTTTTGCTCCCAAATAAGGGGAATTTCAGCCTTTTTACCTCAAAATAAGGGGAATTTCTGCATTTTTCCACAAAATATTAGTAATTTCTGCCTTTTTGCCTCTAAATAAGTAAAATTTCTTCTTTTTTTCACTGAAATAAGTGAAATTTTTGCAATTTTTCCCAAAATAAAGGGAATTTCTGCTTTTTTGCCTCTAAATAAGTGGAATTTATGTATTGTTCCCCCAAAACAAAGGGAATTTCTGTCTTTTTGCCCGAAAATAAGGAAAATTTCTGACTTATTACCCTGAAGTAAGTGAAATTTCTGCAATTTTGCCCCAAAATAAGGGGAATTTCTGCTTTTTTGCCTCTAAATAAGTGGAATTTATGTATTTTTCCCCCAAAACAAAGGGAATTTCTGTATTTTTTTGCCCAAAATAAGGAAAATTTCTGACTTATTACCCTTAAATAAGTGAAATTTCTGCAATTTTGCCCCAAAATAATAGAAATTTCTGCATTTTTGCCCACAAATAAGTGGAATTTCAGCCTTTTTACCTCAAAATAAGGGGAATTTCTGCATTTTGTCCACAAAATATTAGGAATTATTGGGATTTTGCCCCAAAATAAGTGGAATTTCTGAGTTTTGCCCCAAAATAAGGAGAATTTCTGTTTTTTGCCCTAACATATAGGGAATTTCTGCCTTTATGCCCCACAATTAGGGGAATTTCTGCAATTTTGCTCCAAAATACAGGGAATTTCTGCTTTTTAGCCTGAAAATAAGAGGAATGTATACCTTTTGCCACAGAAAAAGGAAATTTCTTCATTTTTGCTCCAAAATAAAAAAAATTCTGCTTTTTTGCCTCTAAAAAAGTGGAATTTCTGTCTTTTTCCACAAAAAACAAGGGAATTTCTGTCTTTTTGCCCCAAAATAAGATAAATTTCTGAATTATTACCCTGAAATAAGTGAAATTTTTGCAATTTTGCCCCGAAATAAGGAAATTTCTGCCTTTTTGCCCCCAATTAAGTGGAATTTCAGCCTTTTTCCTCAAAATAATGGGAATTTCTTCATTTTTGCCCAAAATAAGGAAAATTTCTGCAATTTTGTACCAAAATATGGGAAATTTCTGCCTTTTTGCTCCAAAATAAGAAAAATTTCTACAATTTTGTACCAAAATAAAAGAAATTTCTGCCTTTTTGCCCCAATATAAGAAAATTTCTGCTTTTTATTTAAATAAGTGAAATTTCTGCAATTTTGCCCCCAAATAAGGAAATTTCTGCCTTTTTGCCCCCAATTAAGGGGAATTTCAGCCTTTTTCCTCAAAATAAGGGGAATTTCTGCATTTTTGCCTCAAAATTTAGGAAATTTCTTCCTTTTTGCCCAAAATAAGAAAAATTTCTGCAATTTTGTACCAAAATATGGGAAATTTCTGCCTTTTTGCCCCAAAATAAGAAAATTTCTGCTTTTTTTCCCTGAAATAGGTGAAATTTTTCCAATTTTGCCGCAAAATAAGTGAAATTTCTGCAATTTTGTCCCAAAATTAGGGAAATTTCTGGAATTTTGCCCCAAAATAAGTGGAATTTCTGAGTTTTGCCCCAAAATAAGGAGAATTTCTGTCTTTTTGCCCCAACATATAGGGAATTTCTGCCTTATTGCCCCACATTTAGGTTAATTTCTGCAATTTTGCTCCAAAATACGGGGAATTTCTGCCTTTTTGCCCCCAAATAAGAGGAATTACACCGTTTTACCTCAAAATAAGGGGAATTTCTGCATTTTGTCCACAAAATATTAGGAATTTCTGACTTTTTGCCCCAAAATAAGGAAAATATCTGCCTTTTTTCACTGAAATAAGTGAAATTTTTGCAATTTTGCCCCAAAAAAAGTGAAATTTCTGCAATTTTGCCCCAAAATAAGGGAAATTTCTGGAATTTTGCCCCAAAATAAGTGGAATTTCTGAGTTTTGCCCCAAAATAAGGAGAATTTCTGTTTTTTGCCCTAACATATAGGGAATTTCTGCCTTTATGCCCCACAATTAGGGGAATTTCTGCAATTTTGCTCCAAAATACAGGGAATTTCTGCTTTTTAGCCTGAAAATAAGAGGAATGTATACCTTTTGCCACAGAAAAAGGAAATTTCTTCATTTTTGCTCCAAAATAAAAAAAATTCTGCTTTTTTGCCTCTAAAAAAGTGGAATTTCTGTCTTTTTCCACAAAAAACAAGGGAATTTCTGTCTTTTTGCCCCAAAATAAGATAAATTTCTGAATTATTACCCTGAAATAAGTGAAATTTTTGCAATTTTGCCCCGAAATAAGGAAATTTCTGCCTTTTTGCCCCCAATTAAGTGGAATTTCAGCCTTTTTCCTCAAAATAATGGGAATTTCTGCATTTTTGCCCAAAATAAGGAAAATTTCTGCAATTTTGTACCAAAATATGGGAAATTTCTGCCTTTTTGCTCCAAAATAAGAAAAATTTCTACAATTTTGTACCAAAATAAAAGAAATTTCTGCCTTTTTGCCCCAAAATAAGAAAATTTCTGCTTTTTATTTAAATAAGTGAAATTTCTGCAATTTTGCCCCAAAATAAGGAAATTTCTGCCTTTTTGCCCCCAATTAAGGGGAATTTCAGCCTTTTTCCTCAAAATAAGGGGAATTTCTGCATTTTTGCCTCAAAATTTAGGAAATTTCTTCCTTTTTGCCCAAAATAAGAAAAATTTCTGCAATTTTGTACCAAAATATGGGAAATTTCTGCCTTTTTGCCCCAAAATAAGAAAATTTCTGCTTTTTTTCCCTGAAATAGGTGAAATTTTTCCAATTTTGCCGCAAAATAAGTGAAATTTCTGCAATTTTGTCCCAAAATTAGGGAAATTTCTGGAATTTTGCCCCAAAATAAGTGGAATTTCTGAGTTTTGCCCCAAAATAAGGAGAATTTCTGTCTTTTTGCCCCAACATATAGGGAATTTCTGCCTTATTGCCCCACATTTAGGTTAATTTCTGCAATTTTGCTCCAAAATACGGGGAATTTCTGCCTTTTTGCCCCCAAATAAGAGGAATTACACCGTTTTACCTCAAAATAATGGGAATTTCTGCATTTTTGCCACAAAATATTAGGAATTTCTGCCTTTTTGCCCCAAAATAAGGAAAATTTCTGCCTTTTGTATCTGCCATAAGTAAAATTTCTGCAATTTTGCCCCAAAATAAGTGAAATTTCTGCAATTTTGCCCCAAAATAAGGGAAATCTCTGGATTTTTGCCCCCAAATAAGTGGAATTTCTGAGTTTTGCCCCCAAATAAGGAGAATTTCTGTCTTTTTGCCCCAACATATAGGGAATTTTTGCATTTTCGCCCCACAATTAGGGGAATTTCTGCAATTTTGCTCCAAAATACGGGGAATTTCTGCCTTTTTGCCCGAAAATAAGAAGAATGCATAACTTTTTGCCATAAAAAAGGGAAATTTCTTCATTTTTGCTCCAAAATAAGGGGAATTTCTGCTTTTTTGCCTCTAAATAAGTGGAATTTCTGTCTTTTTTCCCCAAAACAAAGGTAATTTCTGTCTTTTTTGCCCTAAAATAAGGAGACTTTCTGACTTATTACCCTGAAGTAAGTGAAATTTCTGCAATTTTGCCCCCAAAATAAGGGGAATTTCTGCTTTTTTGCCTCTAAATAAGTGGAATTTATGTATTTTTCCCCCAAAACAAAGGGAATTTCTGTTTTTTTGCCCAAAATAAGGAAAATTTCTGACTTATTACTCTGAAATAAGTGAAATTTCTGCAATTTTGCCCCAAAATAAGGGAATTTTCTGCCTTTTTGCCCCCAAATAAGGGGAATTTTAGCCTTTTTACCTCAAAATAAGGGGAATTTCTGCATTTTTGTCACATAATATCAGGAATTTCTGGCTTTTTGCCCTAAAATAAGGAAAATTTCTGCCTTTTTTTCCTGAAATAAGTGAAATTTCTGCAATTTTGCCCCAAAATAAGTGAAATTTCTGCAATTTTGCCCCAAAATAAGTGAAATTTCTGCAATTTTGCCCCAAAATAAGTGAAATTTCTGGAATTTTGCTCCAAAATAAGTGGAATTTCTGAGTTTTGCCCCAAAATAAGGAGAATTTCTGTCTTTTTGCCCTAACATATAGGGAATTTCTGCCTATTTGCCCGAAAATAAGAAGAATGCATAGCTTTTTGCAATAAAAAAGGGAAATTTCTTCATTTTTGCTCCAAAGTAAAGGGAATTTCTGCTTTTTGCATCTAAATAAGTGGAATTTCTGTCTTTTTCCCCCAAAACAAAAGGAATTTCTGTCTTTTTTGCCCCAAAATAAGGAAAATTTCTGACTTATTACCCTGAAATAAGTGAAATTTCTGCAATTTTGCTCCAAACTAATGGAAATTTCTGCCTTTTTGCTCCCAAATAAGGGGAATTTCAGCCTTTTTACCTCAAAATAAGGGGAATTTCTGCATTTTTGCCACAAAATATTAGGAATTTCGGTCTTTTTGCCTCTAAAGAAGAAGAATTTCTGTCTTTTTCCCCCAAAACAAAGGGAATTTTTATTTTTTGGTCCCAAAATAAGGAAAATTTGTGACTTATTACCCTGACATAAGTGAAATTTCTGCAATTTTGCCCCAAAATAAGAGAAATTTCTGCCTTTTTGCCCCCAAATAAGGGGATTTTCAGCCTTTTACCTCAAAATAAGAGAAATTTCTGCATTTTTGCCACAAAATATGGGAAATTTCTTCCTTTTTGCCCCAAAATAAGAAAAAATTCTGCAATTTTGTAACAAAATAAAAGAAATTTCTGACTTTTGGCCCCAAAATAAGAAAATTTCTGCTTTTTTTTCTGAAATAAGTGAAATTTCTGCAATTTTGCCCCAAAATACATTAAATTTCTGAGTTTTGCCTTAAAATAAAAAGAATTTCTGTCTTTTTGCCCCAACATATAGGGAATTTCTGCCTTTTTGCCCCACAATTAGGGGAATTTCTGCAATTTTGCTCCAAAATACGAGGAATTTATGCCTTTTTTGTCGAAAATAAGAAGAATGCATAGCTTTTTGACATAAAAAAGTGAAATTTCTTCATTTTTGCTCCAAAATGAGGGGAATTTCTGCTTTTATGCCTCTAAATAAGTGGAATTTCTGTCTTTTTTCCCCATAACAAAGGGAATTTCTGTCTTTTTTTCCCCAAAATATAGAAAATTTCTGACTTATTACCCTGAAATAAGTGAAATTTCTGCAATTTTGCCCCAAAATAAGGGAAATTTCTGCCTTTTTACCCCCAAATAAGGGGAATTTCACCCTTTTTACCTTAAAATAAGGGGAATTTCTGAATGTTTGCCCCAAAATATGGGAAATTTCTGCTTTTTTGCCCAAAATAAGAAAAATTTCTGCAATTGTGTACCAAAATATGGGAAATTTCTGCCTTTTGGCCCCAAAATAAGAAAATTTCTGCTTTTTTTCCTTGAAATAAGTGAAATTTCTGCAACTTTTCCCCAAAATAAGTGAAATTTCTGAAATTTTCCTCCGAAATAAGAGGAATTTCTAAGTTTTGCCCCAAAATAAAGAGAATTTCTGTTTTTGCCCCAACATATAGGGAATTTCTGCCTTTTTGCCCAACGATTAGGGGAATTTCTGCAATTTTGCTCCAAAATATGGGGAATTTCTGCCTTTTTGCCCGAAAATAAGAAGAATGCATAGCTTTTTGCCATAAAAAGGGAAATTTCTTCATTTTTGCTCCAAAATAAGGGGAATTTCTGCTTTTTTTGCATCTAAATAAGTGGAATTTTTTTTCCCCCAAAATAAAGGGAATTTCTGTCTTTTTTGCCCCAAAGAAAGGAAAATTTCAGACTTATTACCCTGAAATAAGTGAAATTTCTGCAATTTTGCCCCAAAATAAAAGAAATTTCTGCCTTTTTGCTCCCAAATAAGGGGAATTTTAGCCTTTTAACCTCAAAATAAGGGGAATTTCTGCATTTTCCACAAAATATTAGGAATTTCTGCCTTTTTAGCTCTAAATAAGGAAAATTTCTGCCTTTTTTCACTGAAATAAGTGAAATTTTTGCAATTTTGCCCCAAAATAAAAAGAATTTCTGCTTTTTGCCTCTAAATAAGTGGAATTTATGTATTTTTCCCCCAAAACAAAGGGAATTTCGGTCTTTTTTGCCCGAAAATAAGGAAAATTTCTGACTTATTACTCTGAAATAAGTGAAATTTCTGCAATTTTGCCGCCAAAACAAGGGAAATTTGTGCCTTTTTACTTCCAAATAAGGAGAATTTCAGCCTTTTTCCCTCAAAATAAGAGGAATTTCTGCATGTTTGCCCCAAAATATGGGAAATTTCTGCCTTTTTGCCCAAATTAAGAAAAATTTCTGCAATTTTCTACCAAAATATTGGAAATTTCTGCCTTTTTGCCCCAAAATAAAAAAATTTCTGCTTTTTTTCCCTGAAATAAGTGAAATTTCTGCAATTTTGCCCCAAAATAAGGGAAATTTCTGGAATTTTGCCCCAACATAAGTGGAATTTCTGAGTTTTGCCCCAAAATAAAAAGAATTTCTGTTTTTTGCCCTAACTATATGGAATTTCTGCCTTTTTGCCCCACAATTAGGAGAATTTCTGCAATTTTGCTCCAAAATACGGGGAATTTCTGCTTTTTAGCCTGAAAATAAGGGGAATGTATACCTTTTGCCACAAAAAAGAGAAATTTCTTCATTTTTGCTCCAAAATAAAACGAATTTCTGCTTTTTTGCCTCTAAAAAAGTGGAATTTCTATATTTTTCCCCAAAACCAAAGGGAATTTCTTTCTTTTTGCCCCAAAATAAGAAAAATTTCTGACTGATTACCCTAAAATGAGTGAAATTTTTGAAATTTTGCCCCAAAATAAAAAAATTTCTGCCTTTTTGCCCCCAATTAACTGGAATTTCAGCCTTTTTCCTCAAAATAAGGGGAATTTCTTCATTTTTGCCCCAAAATATAAGAAATTTCTGCCTTTTTGCTCCAAATAAAAAAAATTTCTGCAATTTTGTACCAAAATAGAAGAAATTTCTCCCTTTTTGCCCCAAAATAAGATAATTTCTGCTTTTTTTTTTGAAATAAGTGAAATTTCTGCAATTTTGCCCCAAAATAAGTGTAATTTCTGCAATTTTGCCCCAAAATAAGTGAAATTTCTGGAATTTTGCTCCGAAATAATTGGAATTTCTAAGTTTTGCCCCAAAATAAGGAGAAATTCTGTTTTTGCCCCAACATATAGGGAATTTCTGCCTTTTTGCCCCACAATTAGGGGAATTTCTGCAATTTTGCTCCAAAATATGGGGAATTTCTGCCTTTTTGCCCGAAAATAAGAAGAATGCATAGCTTTTTGCAATAAAAAAAGGGAAATTTCTTTATTTTTGCTCCAAAATAAGGGGAATTTCTGCTTTTTTGCATCTAAATAAGTGGAATTCCCTTTTCCCACCAAAAAAAGGGAATTTCTGTCTTTTTTGCCCCAAAATAAGGAAAATTTCTGACTTATTACCCTGAAATAAGTGAAATTTCTGCAATCTTGCCCCAAATAAGGGAAATTTCTGCCTTTTTGCTCCCAAATAAGGGGAATTTCAGCCTTTTTACCTCAAAATAAGGGATTATTTCTGCATTTTTCCACAAAATATTAGGAATTTCTGCCTTTTTGCCTCTAAATAAGGAAAATTTCTGCCTTTTTTCACTGAAATAAGTGAAATTTTTGCAATTTTGCCCTAAAATAAAGGGAATTTCTGCTTTTTTGCCTCTAAATAAGTGGAATTTATGTATTTTTCCCCCAAAAAAAAAGGGAATTTCTGTCTTTTTGCCAGAAAATAAGGAAAATTTCTGACTTATTACCCTGAAGTAAGTGAAATTATTGCAATTTTGCCCCAAAATAAGGGGAATTTCTACTTTTTTGCCTCTAAATAAGTGGAATTTATGTATTTTTCCCCCAAAACAAAGTTAATTTCTGTCTTTTTATGCCCAAAATAAGGAAAATTTCTGACTTATTACCCTGAAATAAGTGAAATTTCTGCAATTTTGCCCCAAAATTAAGGAAATTTCTGCCTTTTTGCCCCCAAATAAGGGGAATTTCAGCCTTTTTACCTCAAAATAAGGGGAATTTCTGCATTGTGGCCACAAAATATTAGGAATTTCTGACTTTTTGCCCCAAAATGAGCAAAATTTCTGCCTTTTTTCACTGAAATAAGTGAAATTTTTGCAATTTTGCCCCAAAATAAGTGAAATTTCTGCAATTTTGCCCCAAAATAAGGGAAATTTCTGGAATTTTCCCCAAAATAAGTGGAATTTATGAGTTTTGCCCCAAAATAAGGAGAATTTCTGTTTTTTGCCCTAACATTTAGGGAATTTTTGCCTTTATGCCCCACAATTAAGGGATTTTCTGCAATTTTGCTCCAAAATACAGGGAATTTCTGCTTTTTAGCCTGAAAATAAGGGGAATGTATACCTTTTGCCACAGAAAAAGGAAATTTCTTCATTTTTGTTCCAAAATAATGGGAATTTCTGCTTTTTAGCCTTTAAAAAAGTGGAATTTCTGTCTTTTTCCCCAAAAACCAAGAAAATTTCTGTCTTTTTGCCCCAAAATAAGAAAAATTTCTGAATTATTACCCTGAAAAAAGTGAAATTTTTGCAATTTTGCCCCAAAATAAGGAAATTTCTGCCTTTTGGCCCCAATTAAGGGGAATTTCAGCCTTTTTCCTCAAAATAATGAGAATTTCTGAGTTTTTTCCCCAACATATATGGAATTTCTGCCTTTTTGCCCCACAATTAGGGGAATTTCTGAAATTTTGCTCCAAAATATGGGGAATTTCTGCTTCTTTGCCCAAAAATAAGAGGAATGCAAACCTTTCTACCATAAAAAAGGAAATTTCTTCATTTTTGCTCCAAAATAAGGGGAATTTCTGCTTTTTTGCCTCTAAATAAGTGGAATTTCTGTCTTTTTCCCCCTAAACAAAGGGAATTTCTGTCTTTTTTGCCCCAAAATAAGGAAAATTTCTGACTTATTACCCTGAAATAAATGAAATTTCTGCAATTTTGCCCCAAAATAAGGGAAATTTCTGCCTTTTTGCCCCTAATAAAGGGAATTTCAGACTTTTGTCCTCAAAATAATGGGAATTTCTGCATTTTTGCCCCAAAATATGGGAAATTTCTGCCTTTTTGCACCCAAATAAGGGGAATTTCAGCCTTTTTACCTCATAATAAGGGGAATTTTTGCATTTTTGCCCCAAAATATGGGAAATTTCTGCCTTTTTGCCCCAAAATAAGAAAATTTCTGCTTTTTTTCTGAAATAAGTGAAATTTCTGCAATTTTGCCCCAAAATAAGAGAAATTTCTGCAATTTTGCCCCAAAATAAGGGAAATTTCTGGAATTTTGCACCAAAATAAATGGAATTTCTGAGTTTTGCCCCAAAATAAGGAGAATTTCTGTCTTTTTGTCCCAAAATATAGGGAATTTCTGAATTTTTGCCCCACAATTAGGGGAATTTCTGCAATTTGCTCCAAAATACAGGTAATTTCTGCATTTTTGCCCGAAAATAAGAAGAATGCATAACTTTTTCCCATAAAAAAGGGAAATTTCTTCATTTTTGCTCCAAAATAAGGGAAATTTCTGCTTTTTAGCCTCTAAATAAGTGGAATTTCTGTCTTTTTTCCCCAAAACAAAGGTAATTTCTGTCTTTTTTGCCCCAAAAAAAGAAAATTTCTGACGTATTACCCTGAAGTAAGTAAAATTCCTGCAATTTTGCCCCAAAATAAGAGGAATTTCTGCTTTTTTGCCTCTAAATAAGTGGAATATATGTATTTTTCCCCCAAAACAAAGGGAATTTCTGTCTTTTTTTGTACAAAATATGGAAAATTTCTGACTTATTACCCTGAAATAAGTGAAATTTCTGCAATTTTGCCCCAAAATAAGGGAAATTTCTGCATTTTTGCCCCCAAATAAGGAGAATTTCAGCCTTTTTACCTCAAAATAAGGAGAATCTCTGCATTTTTGCCACAAAATATTAGGAATTTCTGCTTTTTGCCGCAAAATAAGTGAAATTTCTGCAATTTTGCCCCAAAATAAGGGAAATTTCTGGAATTTTGCCCCAAAATAAGTGGAATTTCTGAGTTTTGCCCCAAAATAAGGAGAATTTCTTTTTTTTGCACTAACATAAAGGGAATTTCTGCCTTTATGCCCCACAATTAGGGGAATTTCTGCAATTTTGCTCCAAAATACAGGGAATTTCTGCATTTTAGCCTGAAAATAATAGGAATGTATACCTTTTGCCACAGAAATAGGAAATTTCTTCATTTTTGCTCCAAAATAAAAAAAATTTCTGCTTTTTTGCCTCTAAAAAAGTGGAATTTCTGTGTTTTTCCCCAAAAAACAAGGGAATTTCTGTCTTTTTGCCCCAAAATAAGATAAATTTCTGAATTATTACCCTGAAATAAGTGGAATTTTTGCAATTTTGCCCCGAAATAAGGAAATTTTTGCCTTTTTGCCCCCAATTAAGTGGAATTTCAGCTTTTTCCTCAAAATAATGGGAATTTCGGCATTTTTGCCCCAAAATATGGGAAATTTCTGCCTTTTTGCCGCCATATAAGGGAAATTTCAGCCTTTTTACCTCAAATTAAGGGGAATTTGTGCATTTTTGCCACAAAATATTAGGAATTTTTGCCTTTTTGTCCCGAAATAAGGAAATTTTCTGCCTTTTTCACTGAAATAAGTGAAATTTCTGCAATTTTGCCCCAAAATAAGTGAAATTTCGGCAATTTTGCCCCAAAATAAGGGAAATTTCTGAAATTTTGCCCCAAAATAAGTGGAATTTCTGAGTTTTGCCCCAAAATAAGGAGAATTTCTGTTTTTTTGCACTAACATATAGGGAATTTCTGCATTTTTGCCCCACAATTAGGGGAATTTCTGCAATTTTGCTCCAATATATGAGGAATTTCTGCTTTTTAGCCTGAAAATAAAGGGAATGTATACCTTTTGCCACAAAAAAGGGAAATTTCTTCATTTTTGTTCCAAAATAAAAGGAATTTCTGCTTTTTTGCCTCTAAAAAAGTGCAATTTCTGTCTTTTTCTCCAAAAACAAAGGGAATTTCTGTCTTTTTGCCCCAAAATAAGGAAAATTTCTGACTTATTACCCTGAAATAAGTGAAATTTTTCAATTTTGCCCAAAATAAGGAAATTTCTGCCTTTTTGCCCCAAATTAAGGGGAATTTCAGCCTTTTTCCTCAAAATAAAAGGAATTTCTGCATTTTTGCCTCAAAATATGGGAAATTTCTGCCTTTTTGCCCCAAAATAAGAAAATTTCTGCTTTTTTTTTGAAATAAGTGAAATTTCTGCAATTTTGCCCCAAAATAATTGTAATTTCTCCAATTTTGTCCCAAAATAAGTGAAATTTCTGGAATTTTGCTCCAAAATAAGTGGAATTTCTTAGTTTTGCCCCAAATTAAGGAGAATTTCTGTCTTTTTGCCCAAACATATAGGGAATTTCTGCCTTTTTGCCCCACAATTTGGGAAATTTCTGCAATTTTGCTCAAAAATAAGGGGAATTTCTGCCTTTTTGCCCAAAAATAAGAAGAATGCATACCTTTTTGCCCTTAAAAAGTGAAATTTCTTCATTTTTACTCCAAAATAAGGGGAATTTCTGCTTTTTTGCCTCTAAAAAAGTGGAATTTCTGTCTTTTTCTCCCAAATCAAAGGGAATTTCTGTTTTTTGTCCCCAAAATAAGGAAAATTTCTGACTTATTACCCTGAAATAAGTGAAATTTCTGCCTTTTTTCTCCCAAATAAGGGGGATTTCAGCCTTTTACCTCAATATATGTGAAATTTCTTCATTTTTGCCCCAAAATATGAAAAATTTCTGCCTTTTTTCACTGAAATAAGTGAAATTTCTGCAATTTTGCCCCAAAATAAGTGAAATTTCGGCAATTTTGCCCCAAAATAAGAGAAATTTCTGGAATTTTGCCCCAAAATAAGTGGAATTTCTGAGTTTTGCCCCAAAATAAAGAGAATTTCTGTTTTTTTGCGCTAACATATAGGGAATTTCTGCATTTTTGCCCCAAAATTAGGGGAATTTCTGCAATTTTGCTCCAAAATACGGGGAATTTCTGCTTTTTAGCCTGAAAATAAGGGGAATGTATACCTTTTGCCACAAAAAAGGGAAATTTCTTCATTTTTGCTCCAAAATAAAAGGAATTTCTGCTTTTTTGCCTCTAAAAAAGTGCAATTTCTGTTTTTCCCCCAAAACAAAGGGAATTTCTGTCTTTTTGCCCCAAAATAAGGAAAATTTCTGACTTATTACCCTGAAATAAGTGAAATTTTTGCAATTTTGCCCCAATATAATAAAATTTCTGCCTTTTTGCCCCAAATTAAGGGGAATTTCAGCCTTTTTACTCAAAATAAAAGGAATTTCTGCATTTTTGCCCCAAAATATGGGAAATTTCTGCCTTTTTGCCCCAAAATAAGAAAATTTCTGCTTTTTTTTGAAATTTGTGAAATTTCTGCAATTTAGCCCCAAAATAATTGTAATTTCTGCAATTTTGCCCCAAAATAAGTGAAATTTGTGGAATTTTGCTCCAAAATAAGTGGAATTTTTGAGTTTTGCCCTAAAATAAGGAGAATTTCTGTTTTTTGCACTAACATATAGGGAATTTCTGCCTTTTTGCCCCATAATTAGGGGAATTTCTGCAATTTTGCTCCAAAATACAGGGAATTTCTGCTTTTTAGCCTGAAAATAAGGGGAATGTATACCTTTTGCCACAAAAAAGAGAAATTTCTTCATTTTTGCTCCAAAATAAAAGGAATTTCTGCTTTTTTGCCTCTAAAAAAGTGGAATTTCTGTCTTTTTTCTCAAAAACAAAGAGAATTTCTGTCTTTTTGCCCCAAAATAAGGAAAATTCCTGACTTATTACCCTGAAATAAGTGAAATTTTTGCAATTTTGCCCCAAAATAAGGAAATTTCTGCCTTTTTGCCCCCAATTAAGGGGAATTTCAGCTTTTTTCCTCAAAATAAAGGGAATTTCTGCATTTTTGCCCCAAAATATGAGAAATTTCTGCCTTTTTATTCCAAAATAAGAAAAATTTCTGCAATTTTGTACCAAAATAAAAAAAAATTCTGCCTTTTTGCCCCAAAATAAGAAAATTTTTGCTTTTTTTTTTTTAAATAAGTGAAATTTCTGCAATTTTGCTCCAAAATAATTGTAATTTCTGCAATTTTGCCCCAAAATAAGTGAAATTTCTGAAATTTTGCTTCAAAATAAGTGGAATTTCTGAGTTTTGCCCCAAAATAAGGAGAATTTCTGTCTTTTTGCCCCAACATATAGGGAATTTCTGCCTTTTTGCCCCACAATTTGGGAAATTTCTGCAATTTTGCTCCAAAATATGGGGAATTTCTGCCTTTTTGCCCAAAAATAAGAAGAATGCATACCTTTTTGCCCTTAAAAAGTGAAATTTCTTTATTTTTGCTCCAAAATAAGGGGAATTTCTGCTTTTTTGCCTCTAAAAAAGTGGAATTTCTGTCTTTTTCTCCCAAAACAAAGGGAATTTCTGTTTTTTGGCCCCAAAATAAGGAAATTTTCTGACTTATTACCCTGAAATAAGTGAAATTTCTGCAATTTTACCCCAAAATAAGAGAAATTTCTGCCTTTTTACACCCAAATAAGGGGAATTTCAGCCTTTTACCTCAAAATAACAGAAATTTCTGCATTTTTGCTCCAAAATATAGGAAATTTCTGCCTTTTTTCACTGAAATAAGTGAAATTTCTGCAATTTTGCCCCAAAATAAGTGAAATTTCTGCAATTTTGCCTCTAAATAAGGGAAATTTCTGGAAATTTGCCCCAAAATAAGTGGAATTTCTGAGTTTTGCCCTAAAATAAGGAGAATTTCTGTTTTTTGCACTAACATATAGGGAATTTCTGCATTTTTGCACCACAATTAGGGGAATTTCTGCAATTTTGCTCCAAAATACGGGGAATTTCTGCTTTTTAGCCTGAAAATAAGGGGAATGTATACCTTTTGCCACAAAAAAGGGAAATTTCTTCATTTTTGCTCCAAAACAAATGGAATTTCTGCTTTTTTGCCTCTAAAAAAGTGGAATTTCTGTCTTTTTGCCCAAAAACAAAGGGAATTTCTGTATTTTTGCCACAAAATAAGTAAAATTTCTGACTTATTACCCTGAAATAAGTGAAGTTTTTGCTATTTTTCCCCAAAATGAGGAAATTTCTGCATTTTTGCCCCCAATTGAGGGGAATTTAAGCCTTTTTCTTCAAAATAAAATGAATTCCTGCATTTTTGCCCCAAAATATGGGAAATTTCTGCCTTTTTGCTCCAAAATAAGAAAATTTCTGCTTTTTTTTTGAAATAAGTACAATTTCTGCAATTTTGCCCCAAAATAAGTGAAATTTCGGCAATTTTGCCCCAAAATAAGAGATATATTTGACTTTTTGCCCCCAAATAAGGGGAATTTCAGCCTTTTACCTCAAAATAAGAGAAATTTCTGCGTTTTTGCCCCAAAATATGGGAAATTTCTGACTTTTTGCACCAAAATAAGAAAAAATTCTGCAATTTTGTAACAAAATAAAAGAAATTTCTGCCTTTTGGCCCCAAAATAAGAAAATTTCTGCTTTTATTTCTGAAATAAGTGAAATTTCTGCAATTTTGCCCCAAAATAAGTTATATTTCAGAATTTTTCCCTAAAATAAGGAGAATTTCTGTCTTTTTGCCCCAACATATAGGGAATTTCTGCCTTTTTGCCCCACAATTAGAGGAATTTCTGCAATTTTGCTCCAAAATACGGGGAATTTCTGCATTTTTTGTCCGAAAATAATAAGAATGCATACCTTTTTGCCATAAAAAAGGGAAATTTCTGCTTTTTGCTCCAAAATGAGGGGCATTTCTGCTTTATTGCCTTTAAATAAGTGGAATTTCTGTCTTTTTCTCCCAAAACAAAGAGAATTTGTCTTTTTTGCCCCAAAATAAGGAAAATTTCTGACTTATTACCCTGAAATAAGTGAAATTTCTGCAATTTTGCCCCAAAATAAGTGAAATTATTGAAATTTTGACCCAAAATAAGTGGAATTTCTGAGTTTTGATCCAAAATAAGGAGAATTTCTGTATTTTTGCCCCACAATTAGGGGAATTTCTGCAATTTTGTTCCAAAATACGGGGAATTTCTGCCTTTTTGCCCGAAAATAAGAAGAATGCATAACTCTTTCCCATAAAAAAGGGAAATTTCTTCATTTTTGCTCCAAAATAAGGGGAATTTCTGCTTTTTTGCCTCTAAATAAGTGGAATTTCTGTCTTTTTCCCCCAAAACAAAGGTAATTTCTGTCTTTTTTGCCCCAAAATAAGGAAATTTTCTGACTTATTACCCTGAAGTAAGTGAAATTTTTGCAATTTTGGCCAAAATAAAAGGAATTTCTGCTTTTTTGCCTCTAAATAAGTGGAATTTATGTATTTTTCCCCCAAAACAAAGGGAATTTCTGTCTTTTTTTGCCCAAAATAAGGAAAATTTCTGACTTATTACCCTGAAATAAGTGAAATTTCTGCAAATTTGTCCCAAAATAAGGGAAATTTCTGCCTTTTTGCCCCCATATAAGGGAAATTTCAGCCTTTTTACCTCAAAATAAGGGGAATTTCTGCATTTTTGCCACAAAATATTAGGAATTTCTGACTTTTTGCCCCAAAATAAGGAAAATTTCTGCCTTTTTTCACTGAAATAAGTGAAATTTCTGCAATTTTGCCACAGAATAAGTGAAATTTCGGCAATTTTGCCCCAAAATGAGGCAAATTTCTGGAATTTTGCCCCAAAATAAGTGGAATTTCTGAGTTTTGCCACCAAAATAAAGAGAATTTCTGTTTTTTTGCCCTAACATATAGGGATTTTCTGCATTTTTGCCCCACAATTAGTGGAATTTCTGCAATTTTGCTCCAAAATACGGGGAATTTCTGCTTTTTAGCCTGAAAATAAGGGGAATGTATACCTTTTGCCACAAAAAAGGGAAATTTCTTCATTTTTGCTCCAAAATAAAAGGAATTTCTGCTTTTTTGCCTCTAAAAAAGTGCAATTTCTGTATTTTCCCCAAAAAAAAGGGAATTTCTGTCTTTTTGCCCCAAAATAAGGAAAATTTCTGACTTATTACCCTGAAATAAGTGAAATTTTTGCAATTTTGCCCCAAAATAAGGAAATATCTGCCTTTTTTCCCTAAATTAAGGAGAATTTCAGCCTTTTTCCTCAAAATAAAAGAAATTTCTGCATTTTTGCCCCAAAATATGGGAAATTTCTTCCTTTTTGCCCCAAAATAAGAAAGTTTCTGCTTTTTTTTTTTGAAATAAGTGAAATTTCTGCAATTTTGCCCCAAAATAATTGTAATTTCTGAATTTTGCCCCAAAATAAGTGAAATTTCTGGAATTTTGTTCCAAAATATGTGGAATTTCTGAGTTTTGCCCCAAAATAAGGAGAATTTCTGTCTTTTTGCCCCAACATATAGGGAATTTCTGCCTTTTTGCCCAACAATTTGAGAAATTTCTTCAATTTTGTTCCAAAATAAGGGGAATTTCTGCCTTTTTGCCCAAAAATAAGAAGAATGCATACCTTTTTGCCCTTAAAAAGTGAAATTTCTTCATTTTTGCTCCAAAATAAGGGAAATTTCTGCTTTTTTGCCTCTAAAAAAGTGGAATTTCTGTGTTTTTCTCCCAAAACAAAGGGAATTTCTGTTTTTTGGCCCCAAAATAAGGAAAATTTCTGACTTATTACCCTGAAATAAGTGAAATTTCTGCAATTTTACCCCAAAATAAGAGAAATTTCTGCCTTTTTGCTCCCAAATAAGGGGGATTCAGCCTTTTACCTCAAAATAAGAGAAATTTCTGCATTTTTGCCCCAAAATATGGGAAATTTCTGCCTTTTTTCACTGAAATAAGTGAAATTTCTGCAATTTTTCCTCAAAATAAGTGAAATTTCTGCAATTTTGCCCCAAAATAAGGGAAATTTCTGGAATTTTGCCCCAAAATAAGTGGAATTTCTGAGTTTTGCCCTAAAATAAGGAGAATTTCTGTTTTTTGCACTAACATATAGGGAATTTCTGCATTTTTGCCCCACAATTAGGGGAATTTCTGCAATTTTGCTCCAAAATACAGGGAATTTCTGCTTTTTAGCCTGAAAATAAGGGGAATGTATACCTTTTGCCACAAAAAAGGGAAATTTCATCATTTTTGCTCCAAAATAAAAGGAATTTCAGCTTTTTTGCCTCTAAAAAAGTGGAATTTCTGTCTTTTTCTCCAAAAACAAAGGGAATTTCTGTCTTTTTGCCCCAAAATAAAAAAAATTTCTGACTTATTACCCTGAAATAAGTGAAATTTTTGCAGTTTTGCCCCAAAATAAGGAAATTTCTGCCTTTTTGCCCCCAATTAAGGGGAATTTCAGCCTTTTTCCTCAAAATAAAAGGAATTTCTGCATTTTTGTCCCAAAATATGGGAAATTTCTGCCTTTTTGCTCCAAAATAAGAAAATTTCTGCTTTTTTTTGAAATAAGTGAAATTTCTGCAATTTTGCCCCAAAATAAGTGAAATTTCTACAATTTTGCCCCAAAATAAGAGAAATTTTTGACTTTTTGCCCCCAAATAAGGGGAATTTCAGCCTTTTACCTCAAAATAAGAGAAATTTCTGCATTTTTACCCCAAAATATGGGAAATTTCTGACTTTTTGCCCCAAAATAAGAAAAAATTCTGCAATTTTGTAACAAAATAAAAGAAATTTCTGCCTTTTGGCCCCAAAATAAGAAAATTTCTGCTTTTATTTCTGAAATAAGTGAAATTTCTGCAATTTTGCCCCAAAATAAGTTAAATTTCAGAATTTTTCCCTAAAATAAGGAGAATTTCTGTCTTTTTGCCCCAACATATAGGGAATTTCTGCCTTTTTGCGCCACAATTAGAGGAATTTCTGCAATTTTGCTCCAAAATACGGGGAATTTCTGCCTTTTTTGTCTGAAAATAATAAGAATGCATACTTTTTTGCCATAAAAAAGAGAAATTTCTTCTTTTTGCTCCAAAATGAGGGGAATTTCTGCTTTATTGCCTCTAAATAAGTGGAATTTCTGTCTTTTTCCCCCAAAACAAAGGGAATTTGTATTTTTTGCCCCAAAATAAGGATAATTTCTGACTTATTACACTGAAATAAGTGAAATTTCTGCAATTTTGCCCCAAAATAAGTGAAATTATTGAAATTTTGACCCAAAATAAGTGGAATTTCTGAGTTTTGACCCAAAATAAGGAGAATTTCTGTCATTTTGCCCCACAATTTGGGGAATTTCTGCAATTTTGCTCCAAAATACGGGGAATTTCTCCCTTTTTGCCCGAAAATAAGAAGAATGCATAAGTTTTTCCCATAAAAAAGGGAAATTTCTTCATTTTTGCTTCAAAATAAGGGGAATTTCTGCTTTTTTGCCTCTAAATAAGTGGAATTTCTGTCTTTTTCCCCCAAAACAAAGGTAATTTCTGTATTTTTTGCCCCAAAATAATGAAATTTCTGACTTATTACCCTGAAGTAAGTGAAATTTCTGAAATTTTGGCCAAAATAAAAGGAATTTCTGCTTTTTTGCCTCTAAATAAGTGGAATTTATGTATTTTTTCCTCCAAAACTAAGGGAATTTCTGTCTTTTTTTGCCCAAAATAAAGAAAATTTCCGACTTATTACCCTGAAATAAGTGAAATTCCTGCAATTTTTGTACAAAATAAGGGAAATTTCTGCCTTTTTGCCCCCATATAAGGGAAATTTCTGCCTTTTTCACTGAAATAAGTGAAATTTCTGCAATTTTGCCCCAAAATAAGTGAAATTTCTGCAATTTTGCCCCAAAATAAGGGAAATTTCTGGAATTTTGCCCCAAAATAAGTAGAATTTCTCAGTTTTGCCCCAAAATAAGGAGAATTTCTGTTTTTTTGCCCTAACATATAGGGAATTTCTGCATTTTTGCCCCACAATTAGGGGTATTTCTGCAATTTTGCTCCAAAACACGGGGAATTTCTGCTTTTTAGCCTGAAAATAAGGGGAATGTATACCTTTTGCCACAAAAAACGAAAATTTCTTCATTTGTGCTCCAAAATAATAGGAATTTCTGCTTTTTTGCCTCTAAAAAAGTGCAATTTCTGTCTTTTTCCCCAAAAACAAAGGGAATTTCTGTCTTTTTGCCCCAAAATGAGGAAAATTTTTGACTTATTACCCTGAAATAAATGAAATTTCTACAATTTTGCCCCAAAATAAGAGAAATTTTTGACTTTTTGCCCCTAAATAAGGGGAATTTCAGCCTTTTACCTCAAAATAAGAGAAATTTCTGCATTTTTACCCCAAAATATGGGAAATTTCTGACTTTTTGCCCCAAAATAAGAAAAAATTCTGCAATTTTGTAACAAAATAAAAGAAATTTCTGCCTTTTGGCCCCAAAATAAGAAAATTTCTGCTTTTATATCTGAAATAAGTGAAATTTCTGCAATTTTGCCCCAAAATAAGTTAAATTTCTGGAATTTTGTTCCAAATTATGTGGAATTTCTGAGTTTTGCCCCAAAATAAGGAGAATTTCTGTCTTTTTGCCCCAACATATAGGGAATTTCTGCATTTTTGCCCAACAATTTGAGAAATTTCTGCAATTTTGTTCCAAAATAAGGGGAATTTCTGCCTTTTTGCCCAAAAATAAGAAGAATGCATACCTTTTTGCCCTTAAAAAGTGAAATTTCTTCATTTTTGCTCCAAAATAAGGGAAATTTCTGCTTATTTGCCTCTAAAAAAGTGGAATTTCTGTGTTTTTCTCCCAAAACAAAGGGAATTTCTGTATTTTGGCCCCAAAATAAGGAAAATTTCTGTCTTATTACCCTGAAATAAGTGAAATTTCTGCAATTTTACCCCAAAATAAGAGAAATTTCTGCCTTTTTGCTCCCAAATAAGGTGGATTCAGCCTTTTACCTCAAAATAAGAGAAATTTCTGCATTTTTGCCCCAAAATATGGGAAATTTCTGCCTTTTTTCACTGAAATAAGTGAAATTTCTGCAATTTTTCCTCAAAATAAGTGAAATTTCTGCAATTTTGCCCCAAAATAAGGGAAATTTCTGGAATTTTGCCCCAAAATAAGTGGAATTTCTGAGTTTTGCCCTAAAATAAGGAGAATTTCTGTTTTTTGCACTAACATATAGGGAATTTCTGCATTTTTGCCCCACAATTAGGGGAATTTCTGCAATTTTGCTCCAAAATACAGGGAATTTCTGCTTTTTAGCCTGAAAATAAGGGGAATGTATGCATTTTGCCACAAAAAAGGAAATTTTCTTCATTTTTGCTCCAAAATAAAAAGAATTTCAGCTTTTTTGCCTCTAAAAAAGTGGAATTTCTGTCTTTTTCCCCAAAAACAAAGGGAATTTCTGTCTTTTTGCCCCAAAATAAAAAAAATTTCTGACTTATTACCTTGAAATAAGTGAAATTTTTGCAGTTTTGCCCCAAAATAAGGAAATTTCTGCCTTTTTGCCCCCAATTAAGGGGAATTTCAGCCTTTTTCCTCAAAATAAAAGGAATTTCTGCATTTTTGTCCCAAAATATGGGAAATTTCTGCCTTTTTGCTCCAAAATAAGAAAATTTCTGCTTTTTTTTTGAAATAAGTGAAATTTCTGCAATTTTGCCCCAAAATAAGTGAAATTTCTGCAATTTGGCCTAAAAATAAGAGATATATTTGACTTTTTGCCCCCAAATAAGGGGAATTTCAGCCTTTTACCTCAAAATAAGAGAAATTTCTGCATTTTTGCCCCAAAATATGGGAAATTTCTGACTTTTTGCCCCAAAATAAGAAAAAATTCTGCAATTTTGTAACAAAATAAAAGAAATTTCTGCCTTTTGGCCCCAAAATAAGAAAATTTCTGCTTTTATTTCTGAAATAAGTGAAATTTCTGCAATTTTGCCCCAAAATAAGTTATATTTCAGAATTTTTCCCTAAAATAAGGAGAATTTCTGTCTATTTGCCCCAACATATAGGGAATTTCTGCCTTTTTGCCCCACAATTAGAGGAATTTCTGCAATTTTGCTCCAAAATACGGGGAATTTCTGCATTTTTTGTCCGAAAATAATAAGAATGCATACCTTTTTGCCATAAAAAAGGGAAATTTCTCCTTATTGCTCCAAAATGAGGGGAATTTCTGCTTTATTGCCTTTAAATAAGTGGAATTTCTGTCCTTTTCCCCCAAAACAAAGAGAATTTGTCTTTTTTGCCCCAAAATAAGGAAAATTTCTGACTTATTACCCTGAAATAAGTGAAATTTCTGCAATTTTGCCCCAAAATAAGTGAAATTATTGAAATTTTGACCCAAAATAAGTGGAATTTCTGAGTTTTGATCCAAAATAAGGAGAATTTCTGACTTTTTGCGCCACAATTAGGGGAATTTCTGCAATTTTGCTCCAAAATACGGGGAATTTCTGCCTTTTTGCCCGAAAATAAGAAGAATGCATAACTCTTTCCCATAAAAAAGGGAAATTTCTTCATTTTTGCTCCAAAATAAGGGGAATTTCTGCTTTTTTGCCTCTAAATAAGTGGAATTTCTGTCTTTTTCCCCCAAAACAAAGGTAATATCTGTCTTTTTTGCCCCAAAATAAGGAAATTTTCTGACTTATTTCCCTGAAGTAAGTGAAATTTCTGCAATTTTGGCCAAAATAAAAGGAATTTCTGCTTTTTTGCCTCTAAATAAGTGGAATTTATGTATTTTTCCCCCAAAACAAAGGGAATTTCTGTCTTTTTTTGCCCAAAATAAGGAAAATTTCTGACTTATTACCCTGAAATAAGTGAAATTTCTGCAAATTTGTCCCAAAATAAGGGAAATTTCTGCCTTTTTGCCCCCATATAAGGGAAATTTCAGCCTTTTTACATCAAAATAAGGGGAATTTCTGCATTTTTGCCACAAAATATTAGGAATTTCTGCCTTTTTGCCCCAAAATAAGGAAAATTTCTGCCTTTTTTCACTGAAATAAGTGAAATTTCTGCAATTTTGCCCCAAAATAAGTGAAATTTCGGCAATTTTGCCCCAAAATGAGGCAAATTTCTGGAATTTTGCCCGAAAATAAGTGGAATTTCTGAGTTTTGCCACCAAAATAAGGAGAATTTCTGTTTTTTTGCCCTAACATATAGGGAATTTCTGCATTTTTGCCCCACAATTAGTGGAATTTCTGCAATTTTGCTCCAAAATACGGGGAATTTCTGCTTTTTAGCCTGAAAATAAGGGGAATGTATACCTTTTGCCACAAAAAAGGGAAATTTCTTCATTTTTGCTCCAAAATAAAAGGAATTTCTGCTTTTTTGCCTCTAAAAAAGTGCAATTTCTGTCTTTTTCCCCAAAAACAAAAAGAATTTCTGTATTTTTGCCCCAAGATAAGGAAAATTTCTGACTTATTACCCTGAAATAAGTGAAATTTTTGCAATTTTGCCCAAAAATAAGGAAATTTCTGCCTTTTTTCCCTAAATTAAGGAGAATTTCAGCCTTTTTCCTCAAAATAAAAGAAATTTCTGCATTTTTGCCCCAAAATATGGGAAATTTCTTCCTTTTTGCCCCTAAATAAGAAAATTTCTGCTTTTTTTTGAAATAAGTGCAATTTGTGCAATTTTGCCACAAAATAATTGTAATTTCTGCAATTTTGCCCCAAAATAAGAAAATTTCTGCCTTTTTGCCCCCAATAGAGGGGAATTTCTACCTTTTTCCTCAAAATAAAAGGAATTTCTGCATTTTTGCCCCAAAATATGGGAAATTTCTGCCTTTTTACTCCAAAATAAGAAAAATTTCGGCAATTTTGTACCAAAATAAAAAAAATTTCTGCCTTTTTGCCCCAAAATAAGAAAATTTCTGCTTTTTATTGAAATAAGTGAAATTTCTGCATTTTTGCCCCAAAATAATTTTAATTTCTGCAATTCTGCCCCAAAATAAGTGAAATTTCTGGAATTTTGCTCCAAAATAAGTGGAATTTCTGAGTTTTGCCCCAAAATAAGGAGAATTTCTGTCTTATTGCCCCAACATATAGGGAATTTCTGCCTTTTTGCCACACAATTTGGGAAATTTCTGCAATTTTGCTTTAAAATAAGGGGAATTTCTGCCTTTTTGCCCAAAAATAAGAAGAATGCATAACTTTTTGCCCTTAAAAAGTGAAATTTCTTCATTTTTGTCCAAAATAAGGGGAATTTCTGCTATTTTGCCTATAAAAAAGTGGAATTTCTGTCTTTTTCTCCCAAAACAAAGGGAATTTCTTTTTTTTGGCCCCAAAATAAGGAAAATTTCTGACTTATTACCCTGAAGTAAGTGAAATTTCTGCAATTTTACCCCAAAATAAGAGAAATTTCTGCCTTTTCGCCCCCAAATAATGGGAATTTCAGCCTTTTACCTCAAAATAAGAGAAATTTCTGCATTTTTGCCCCAAAATATGGGAAATTTCTGCCTTTTTTCACTGAAATAAGTGAAATTTCTGCAATTTTGCTCCAAAATAAGTGAAATTTCTGGCTTTTTGCTCCAAAATAAGAAAATTTCTGCTTTTATTTTGAAATAAGTGAAATATCTACAATTTTGCCCCAAAATAAGTGAAATTTCTGCAATTTTGCCCCAAAATAAGGGGAATTTCTGCTTTTTGCCTCTAAATAAGTGGAATTTTTCTTTTTCCCCCAAAACAAAAAGAATTCCTGTCTTTTTTGCCCCTAAATAAGAAAAATTTCTGACTTATTACCCTGAAGTAAGTGAAATTTCTACAATTTTGCCCCAAATAAGGGAAATTTCTGCTTTTTTGCCTCTAAATAAGTGGAATTTATGTATTTTTCCCCCAAAATAATGGGAATTTTTGTCTTTTTTGCCCAAAATAAGAAAAATTTCTGACTGAAATAAGTGAAATTTCTGCAATTTTGCTCCAAAATAAGTGAAATTTCTGGCTTTTTGCTCCAAAATAAGAAAATTTCTGCTTTTTTTTTGAAATAAGTGAAATTTCTACAATTTTGCCCCAAAATAAGTGAAATTTCTGCAATTTTGCCCCAAAATAAGGGGAATTTCTGCTTTTTGCCTCTAAATAAGTGGAATTTTTCTTTTTCCCCCAAAACAAAAAGAATTCCTGTCTTTTTTGCCCCTAAATAAGAAAAATTTCTGACTTATTACCCTGAAGTAAGTGAAATTTCTACAATTTTGCCCCAAAATAAGGGAAATTTCTGCTTTTTTGCCTCTAAATAAGTGGAATTTATGTATTTTTCCCATAAATTAATGGGAATTTCTGTCTTTTTTGCCCAAAATAAGAAAAATTTCTGACTGAAATAAGTGAAATTTCTGCAATTTTGCCCCAAAATAAGGGAAATTTCTGCTTTTTTGCTCCCAAATAAGGAGAATTTCAGCCTTTTGACCTCAAAATAAGGGGAATTTCTGCATTTTTGCCACAAAATATTAGGAATTCCTGACTTTTTGCCCCAAAATAAGGAAAATTTCTGCCTTTTTTCACTGAAATAAGTGAAATTTCGGCAATTTTGCCACAAAATAAGTGAAATTTCTGCAATTTTCTCCCAAAATAAGGGAAATTTCTGGAATGTGGCCCCAAAATAAGTGGAATTTCTGAGTTTTGCCCCAAAATAAGGAGAATTTCTGTTTTTTGCCCTAACATATAGGGAATTTCTGCCTTTTTGCCCCACAATTAGGGGAATTTCTGCAGTTTTGCTTTAAAATACAGGGAATTTCTGCCTTTTAGCCTGAAAATAAGGGGAATGCATACCTTTTGCCACAAAAAAGAGAAATTTCTTCATTTTTGCTCCAAAATAAAAGGAATTTCTGCTTTTTTGCCTCTAAAAAAGTAGAATTTCTTTCTTTTTCCTCAAAAACAAAAAGAATTTCTGCCTTTTTGCCCCAAAATAAGAAAATTTCTGCTTTTTATTGAAATAAGTGAAATTTCTGCAATTTTGCCCCAAAATAATTTTAATTTCTGCAATTCTGCCCCAAAATAAGTGAAATTTCTGGAATTTTGCTCCGAAATAAGTGGAATTTCTGAGTTTTGCCCCAAAATAAGGACAATTTCTGTCTTATTGCCCCAACATATAGGGAATTTGTGCCTTTTTGCCCCACAATTTGGGAAATTTCTGCAATTTTGCTCCAAAATAAGGGGAATTTCTGCCTTTTTGCCCGAAAATAAGAAGAATGAATACCTTTTTGCCCTTAAAAAGTGAAATTTTATCATTTTTGTCCAAAATAAGGGGAATTTCTGCTTTTTTGCCTATAAAAAAGTGGAATTTCTGTCTTTTTCTACCAAAACAAAGGGAATTCCTTTTTTTTGGCCCCAAAATAAGGAAAATTTCTGACTTATTACCCTGAAGTAAGTGAAATTTCTGCAATTTTACCCCAAAATAAGAGAAATTTCTGCTTTTTCGCCCCCAAATAAGGGGAATTTCAGCCTTTTACCACAAAATAAGAGAAATTTCTGCATTTTTGACCCAAAATATGGGAAATTTCTGCCTTTTTGCCCCAAAATAAGAAAAAATTCTGCAATTTTGTAACAAAATAAAAGAAATTTCTGCCTTTTGGCCCCAAAATAAGAAAATTTCTGCTTTTATTTCTGAAATAAGTGAAATTTCTGCAATTTTGCCGCAAAATAAGTTAAATTTCTGAGTTTTTCCCTAAAATAAAAAGAATTTCTGTATTTTTTGCCCAAACATATAGGGAATTTCTGCCTTTTTGCCCCACAATTAGAGGAATTTCTGCAATTTTGCTCCAAAATACGGGGAATTTCTGCCTTTTTTGTCCGAAAATAATAAGAATGCATACCTTTTTGCCATAAAAAAGGGAAATTTCTATTTTTGGCTCCAAAATGAGGGGAATTTCTGCTTTTTTGCCTCTAAATAAGTGGAATTTCTGTCTTTTTCCACCAAAACAAAGGGAATTTGTCTTTTTTGCCCCAAAATAAAGAAAATTTCTGACTTATTACCCTGAAATAAGTGAAATTTCTGCAATTTTTCCCCAAAATAAGTGAAATTACTGAAATTTTGAACCAAAATAAGTGGAATTACTGAGTTTTGACACAAAATAAGGAGAATTTCTGTCTTTTTGCCCCACAATTAGGGGAATTTCTGCAATTTTGCTTCAAAATACGGGGAATTTCTGCCTTTTTGCCCGAAAATAAGAAGAATGCATAACTTTTTGCCCTTAAAAAGTGAAATTTCTTCATTTTTTTCCAAAATAAGGGGAATTTCTGCTTTTTTGCCTCTAAATAAGTGGAATTTCTGTCTTTTTCCCCCAAAACAAAGGTAATTTCTGTCTTTTTGCCCCAAAATAAGGAAATTTTCTGACTTATTACCCTGAAGTAAGTGAAATTTTTGCAATTTTGGCCAAAATAAAAGGAATTTCTCCTTTTTTGCCTCTAAATAAGTGGAATATATGTATTTTTCCCCCAAAACAAAGGGAATTTCTGGGGTTTTTTTTGCCCAAAATA
This sequence comes from Micromys minutus, assembly GCF_963924665.1. NCBI lineage: Eukaryota > Metazoa > Chordata > Mammalia > Rodentia > Muridae > Micromys > Micromys minutus. The sequence goes on from NW_027667150.1 coordinate 932,714, forward strand.
AAGAAAATTTCTGACTTATTACCATGAAATAAGTGAAATTTTGCAATTTTGCCCCAAAATAAGAAAATTTCTGCCTTTTTGCCCCCAATTAAGGGGAATTTCAGCCTTTTTCCTCGAAATAAAAGGAATTTCTGCATTTTTGCCCGAAAATATGGGAAATTTCTGCCTTTTTGCTCCAAAATAAGAAAATTTCTGCTTTTTTTTTAAATAAGTGAAATTGCTGAAATTTTGCCCCAAAATAACTGAAATTTCTGCAATTTTGCCCCGAAATAATTGAAATTTCTGGAATTTTGCTCCAAAATAAATGGAATTTCTGAGTTTTGACCCAAAATAAAGAGAATTTCTGTCTTTTTGCCCCACAATTAGGGGAATTTCTGCCTTTTTGCCCCACAATTAGGGGAATTTCTGCAATTCTGCTCCAAAATATGGGGAATTTGTGCATTTTTTCCCGAAAATAAGAAGAATGCATAGCTTATTGCCATATAAAAACGAAATTTCTTCATTTTTTCTCCAAAATAATGGGAATTTCTGCTTTTTTGCATCTAACTAAGTGAAATTTCTGTCTTTTTCCCCCAAAACAAAGGGAATTTCTGTCTTTTTTGCCCCAAAATAAGGAAAATTTCTGACTTATTACCCTGAAATAAGTGAAATTTCTGCAATTTTGCCCCAAAATAATGGAAATTTCTGCCTTTTTGCTCCCAAATAAGGGGAATTTCAGGCTTTTTACCTCAAAATAAGGGGAATTTCTGCATTTTTGCCACAAAATATTAGGAATTTCTGCCTTTTTGCCTCTAAATAAGTGGAATTTCTGTCTTTTTCCCCCAAAACAAAGGGAATTTCTGTCTTTTATGACCCAAAATAAGGAAAATTTCTGACTTATTACCCTGAAATAAGTGAAATTTCTGCAATTTTGCCTCAAAATAAAAGAAATTTCTGTTTTTTGCCCCCAAATCAGGGGAATTTCAGCCTTTTTACCTCAAAATAAGGGGACTTTCTGCATTTTTGACCCAAAATATGGGAAATTTCTGCCTTTTTGCCCCAAAATAAGAAAAATTTCTGCAATTTTGTACCAAAATAAAAGAAATTTCTGCCTTTTTGCCCCAAAATAAGAAAATTTCTGTTTTTTTTCTGAAATAAGTGAAATTTCTGCAATTTTGCCCAAAATAATTGAAATTTCTGCAATTTTGCCCCAAAATAAGGGAAATTATTGGAATTTTGCCCCAAAATAAGTGGAATTTCTGAGTTTTGCCCCTAAATAAGGAGAATTTCTGTCTTTTTGCCACAACATATAGGGAATTTCTGCCTTTTTGCCCCACAATTTGGGGCATTTCTGCATTTTGCTCCAAAATAAGGGGAATTTCTGCATTTTTGCCCAAAAATAAGAACAATGCATATTTTTTTGCCCTTAAAAATTGAAATTTCTTCATTTTTGCTCCAAAATAAGCGGAATTTCTGCTTTTTTGCCTCTAAAAAAGTGGAATTTCTGTCTTTTTCCTTCAAAACGAAGGGAATTTCTGTTTTTTGCCTCCAAAATCAGGAAAATTTCTGACTAATTACCCTGAAATAAGTGAAATTTCTGCAATTTTGCCCCAAAATCAGAGAAATTTCTGCATTTTTGCCACCAAATAAGGGGAATTTCAGCCTTTTACCTCAAAATAAGAGAAATTTCTACATTTTTGCCTCCAAATACGGAGAATTTCTGCTTTTTTGCCCGAAAATAATAAGAATGCATACCTTTTTGCAATAAAAAAGGAAAATTTCTTCATTTTTGCTCCAAAATGAGGGGAATTTCTGCTTTCATGCCTCTAAATAAGTGGAATTTCTGTCTTTTTCCCACAAAACAAAGGGAATTTCTGTCTTTTTTTGCCCCAAAATAAGGAAAATTTCTGACTTATTACCCTGAAATAAGTAAAATTTCTGCAATTTTGCTCCAAAATACAGGGAATTTCTGCCTTTTTGTCCGAAAATAAGAAGATTGCATAAATTTTTCCCATAAAAAAGAGAAATTTCTTCATTTTTGCTCCAAAATAAGGGGAATTTCTGCGTTTTTGCCTCTAAATAAGTGGAATTTCTGTTTTTTCCCTTAAAAAAAATGTAATTTCTGTCTTTTTTGCCCCAAAATAAGGAAAATTTCTGACTTATTACACTGAAGTAAGTAAAATTTCTGCAATTTTGCCCCAAAATAAAGGGAATTTCTGCTTTTTTGCCTCTAAATAATTGGAATATATGTATTTTTCCCCCAAAACAAAGGGAATTTTTGGGTTTTTTTTTGCCCAAAATAAGGAAAATTTCTGACTTATTACCCTGAAATAAGTGAAATTTCTGCAATTTTGCCCAAAAATAAGGGAAATTTCTGCATTTTGCCCCCAAATAAGGGGAATTTAAGCCTTTTTACCTGAAAATAAGGGGAATTTCTGCATTTTTGCCACAAAATATTAGGAATTTCTGCCTTTTTGCCCCAAAATAAGGAAAATTTCTGCCTTTTTTCACTGAATTAAGTGAAATTTCTGCAATTTTGCCCCAAAATAACTGAAATTTCTGCAATTTTGCCCCAAAATAAGGTAAATTTCTGGAATTTTTCCCCAAAATAAGTGGAATTTCTGAGTTTTGACCCAAAATAAGGAGAATTTCTGTTTTTTGCCCTAACATATAGGGAATTTCTGCCTTTTTGCCCCACAATTAGGGGAATTTCTGCAATTTTGCTCCAAAATATGGGGAATTTCTGCCTTTTTGCTCGAAAATAAGAAGAATGCATAGCTTTTTGCCATAAAAAAGGGAAATTTCTTCATTTTTGCTCCAAAATAAAAGGAATTTCTATTTTTTGCCTCTAAAAAATTGGAATTTCTGTCTTTTTCCCCAAAAACAAAGGGAATTTCTGTCTTTTTTCCCCAAAATAAGGAAAATTTCTTACTTATTACACTGAAATAAGTGAAATTTTTGTAATTTTGCCCAAAAATAAGGAAATTTCTGCCTTTTTGCCCCCAATTAAGGGGAATTTCAACCTTTTTCCTCAAAATAAAAGGAATTTCTGCATTTTTGCCCCAAAATATGGGAAATTTCTGCCTTTTGGCTACAAAATAAGAAAATTTCTGCTTTTTTTTTGAAATAAGTGAAATTTCTGCAATTTTGCCCGAAAATAAGTGAAATTTCGGCAATTTTGCCCCAAAATAAGTTGAATTTCTGGAATTTTGCTCCAAAATAAGTGGAATTTCTAAGTTTTGCCCCAAAATAAGGAGAATTTCTGTCTTTTTGCCCCAACATATAGATAATTTCTTACTTTTTGCCCCACAATTAGGGGAATTTCTGCAATTTTGCTCCAAAATATGGGGAATTTCTGCCTTTTTGCCCGAAAATAAGAAGAATGCATAGCTTTTTGCCATAAAAAAGGGAAATTTCTTCATTTTTACTCCAAAATAAGGGGAATTTCTGCTTTTTTGCATCTAAATAAGTGGAATTTCTGTCTTTTTCCCCCAAAACAAAGGGAATTTCTGTATTTTTTGCCCCAAAATAAGAAAAATTTCTGACTTATTACCCTGAAATAAGTGAAATTTCTGCAATTTTGCCTCAAAATAAGAGAAATTTCTGCATTTTTGCTCTCAAATAATGGGAATTTCAGCCTTTTTACCTCAAAATAAGGGGAATTTCTGCATTTTTGCCACAAAATATTAGGAATTTCTGCCTTTTTGCCCCGAAATAAGGAAAATTTCTGCCTTTTTTCCCTGAAATAAGTGAAATTTCTGAAATTTTGCCCCAAAATAAGTGAAATTTCTGCAATTTTGCCCCAAAATAAGGGAAATCTCTGGAATTTTGCCCCAAAATAAGTGGAATTTCTGAGTTCTGCCCCAAAATAAGGAGAATTTCTGTCTTTTTGCCCCAACATATAGGGAATTTCTGCCTTTTTGCCCCACAATCAGGGGAATTTCTGCAATTTTGCTCCAAAATACGGGGAATTTCTGCCTTTTTGCCCGAAAATAAGAAGAATGCATAATTTTTTGCCATAAAAAAGGGAAATTTGTTCATTTTTGCTCCAAAATAAGGGGAATTTCTGCTTTTTTGCCTCTAAATAAGTGAAATTTCTGTCTTTTTCCCCCAAAACAAAGGTAATTTCTGTCTTTTTTGCCCCAAAATATGAAAAATTTCTGACTTATTACCCTGAAGTAAGTGAAATTTCTGCAATTTTGCCCCAAAATAAGGAGAATTTCTGCTTTTTTGCCTCTAAATAAGTGGAATTTATGTATTTTTCTCCCAAAACAAAGGGAATTTCTGTCTTTTTTTGCCCAAAATAAGAAAAATTTCTGACTTATTATTCTGAAATAAGTGAAATTTCTGCAATTTTGCCCCAAAATAAGGGAAATTTCTGCCTTTTTGCCCCCAAATAAGGGGAATTTCATTCTTTTTACCTAAAAAAAGGGGAATTTCTGAATTTTTACCACAAAATATTAGGAATTTCTGCATTTTTGCCCCAAAATAAGGAAAATTTCAGCCTTTTTTCACTGAAATAAGTGAAATTTCTGCAATTTTGCCCCAAAATAAGGGAAATTTCTGGAATTTTGCCCCAAAATAAGGGAAATCTCTGAAATTTTGCCCCAAAATAAGTGGAATTTCTGAGTTTTGCTTCAAAATAAGGAAAATTTCTGTCTTTTTGCCCTAACATATAGGAAATTTCTGCATTTTTGCCCCACAATTAGGGGAATTTCTAGAATTTTGCTCCAAAATACGGGGAATTTCTGATTTTTAGCCCGAAAATAAGGGGAATGTATACCTTTTGCCACAACAAAGGGAAATTTCTTCATTTTTGCTCCAAAATAAGGGGAATTTCTGCTTTTTTGCCTCTAAATAAGTGGAATTTTTGTCTTTTTCCCCCAAAACTAAGAAAACTTCTCTATTTTTTGTCCCAAGATAAGGAAAATTTCTGACTTATTACCCTGAAATAAGTGAAATTGCTGCAATTTTGCCTCAAAATAAGAAAAATTTCTCTTTTTTTGCCCCCAAATAAGGGGAATTTCAGCCTATTTACCTCAAAATAAGGGAAATTTCTGCATTTTTGCCCCAAAATATGGGAAATTTCTGCGTTTTAGCCCTAAAATAAGATAAATTTCTGCAATTTTGTACCAAAATAAAAGAAATTTCTGCCTTTTTGCCCCAAAATAAGAAAATTTCTGCTTTTTTTCTGAAATAAGTGAAATTTCTGCAATTTTGCCCAAAATAAGTGAAATTTCTGAAATTTTGCCCCAAAATAAGGGAAATTTCTGCCTTTTTGCCCCCAAATATGGGGAATTTCAGCCTTTTTACCTAAATGTAAGGGGAATTTCTGCATTTTTGCCACAAAATATTATGAATTTCAGCCTTTTTGCCCCAAAAAAAAGAAAATTTCTGCCTTTTTTCCCTGAAATAAGTCAAATTTCTGAAATTTTGCCCCAAAATATGTGGAATTTCTGAGTTTTGCCCCAAAATAAAGAAAATTTCTGTATTTTTGCCACAACATATAGGGAATTTCTACCTTGTTGCCCCACAATTAGGGGAATTTTTGCAATTTTGCTCCAAAATACGAAGAATTTCTGCCTTTTTGCCCGAAAATAAGTAGAATGCATACCTTTTTGCCATAAATAAGGGAAAGTTCTTCATTTTTGCTCCAAAATGAAGGGAATTTCTGCTTTTTTGCCTCTAAATAAGTGGAATTTCTGTCTTTTTCCCCTAAAACAAAGGGAATTTCTGTCTTTTTTGCCCCAAAATAAGGAAAATTTCTGACTTATTACCCTGAAATAAGTGAAATTTCTGCAATTTTGCTTCAAAATAAGTGAAATTTCTGCTTTTTTGCCCCCAAATAAGGGAATTTCAGCATTTTTACCCCAAAATAAGGGGAATTTCTGCATTTTTGCCCCAAAATATGGGAAATTTCCAACTTTTTGCCCCAAAATAGGAAAAAAATCTGCAATTTTGTACCAAAATAAAAGAAATTTCTGCCTTTTGCCCCAAAATAAGAAAATTTCTGCTTTTTTTTCTGAAATAACTGAAATTTCTGCAATTTTGCCCTATAATAAGGTAAATTTCTGAGTTTTGCCACAAAATAAGGAGAATTTCTGTCTTTTTGCCCCAACATATAAGGAATTTCTGCCTTTTTGCCCCACAATTAGGGGAATTTCTGCAATTTTGCTCCATAATACGGGGAATTTCTGCCGTTTTGTCCGAAAATAAGAAGAATGCATACCTTTTTGCCATAAAAAAGTGAAATTTTTTCATTTTTGCTCCAAAATAAGAAGAATTTCTGCTTTTTTCCTCTAAATAATTGGACTTTCTGTTTTTTTTCCCAAAACAAAGGGAATTTCTGTATTTTTTGCCCCAAAATAAGGAAAATTTCTGATTTATTACCCTGAAATAAGTCAAATTTCTGCAATTTTGCCCCAAAATTTGGGAAATTTCTGCTTTTTTGCCCCCAAATAAGGGGAATTTCAGCCTTTTTACCTCAAAATAAGGGACATTTCTGCATTTTTGCTTCAAAATATGGGAAATTTTTGCCTTTTTGCCCCAAAATAAGAAAATCTCTGCTTTTTTTCTTTGAAATAAGTGAAATTTCTGAAATTTTGCCCCAAAATAAGTGAAATTTCTGCAATTTTGCCCCAAAATAAAGGAAATTTCTGGAATTTTGCCCCAAATTAAGTGGAATTTCTGAGTTTTGCCCTAAAATAAGAAGAATTTTTGTCTTTTTGCCCCAACATATAGGGAATTTCTGCCTTTTTGCCCCACAATTAGGGGAATTTCTGAAATGTTGCTCAAAATACGGGGAATTTCTGCCTTTTTGCCTGAAAATAAGAAGAATGCATACCTTTTTGCCATAAAAAAGGGAAATTTCTTCATTTTTGCTCCAAAATAAGGGGAATTTCTGCCTTTTTGACTCTAAATAAGTGGAATTTCTGTTTTTTTTTTCCAAAACAAAGGAATTTCTCTATTTTTGGTCCAAAATAAGGAAAATTTCATTCTTATTACCCTGAAATAAGTGAAATTTCTGCAATTTTGCCCCAACATAAGGGAAATTTCTGCCTTTTTGCCCCCAAATACGGGGAATTTCACCCTTTTTACCTCAAAATAAGAGGAATTTCTGCATTTTTGCCACAAAATATTAGGAATTTCTGCTTTTTTGCCCCAAAATAAGGAAAATTTCTGCCGTTTTTCCCTGAAATAAGTGAAATTGCTGCAATTTTGCCCCAAAATAAGTGAAATTTCTGCAATTTTGCCCTAAAATAAGGTAAATTTCTGGAATTTTGCCCCAAATAAGTGGAATTTCTGAGTTTTGCCCCAAAATAAGGAGAATTTTTGTTTTTTTTGCCCCAACATATAGGGAATTTCTGCCTTTTTGCCCCACAATAAGGGGAATTTCTGCAATTTTGCTCCAAAATACGGGGAATTTCTGCCTTTTTGTTCGAAAATATGAAGAATGCATACCTTTTTGCCATAAAAAAGGGAAATATCTTCATTTTTGCTCCAAAATAAGGGGAATTTCTCCTTTTTTTGCCGGTAAATAAGTGGAATTACTGTCTTTTTCCCCCAAAACAAAGGGAATTTCTGTCTTTTTTGCCCCAAAATAAGGAAAATTTCTGACTTATTACACTGAAATAAGTGAAATTTCTGCAATTTTGCCCCAAAATAAGTGAAATTTCTGCCTTTTTCCCCAAATATGGGAAATTTCAGCCTTTTTAGCTAAAAGTAAGGGAAATTTCTGCATTTTTGCCACAAAATATTAGGAATTTCAGCCTTTTTGCTCCAAAATAAAGAAAATTTCTTCCTTTATTCCCTGAAATAAGTGAAATTTCTGAAATTTTGCCACAAAATTAGTGAAATTTCTGCAATTTTGTTTCAAAATAAGGGAAATTTCTGGAATTTTGCCCCAAAATATGTGGAATTTCTGAGTTTTGCACCAAAATAAGGAGAATTTCTGTATTTTTGCCCCAACATATAGAAAATTTCTGCCTTGTTGCCCCACATTAAGAGGAATTTCTGCAAATTTGCTCCCAAATACGGGGAATTTCTGCCTTTTTGCCCGAAAATAAGTAGAATGAGTACCTTTTTGCCATAAAAAAGGGAAATTTCTTCATTTTTGCTCTAAAATGATGGGAATTTCTGCTTTTTGCCTCTAAATAAGTGGAATTTCTGTCTTTTTCCCCCAAAACAAAGGGAATTTCTGTCTTTTTTGCCCCAAAATAAGGAAAATTTTTGACTTATTACCTTGAAATAAGTGAAATTTCTGCAATTTTGCCCCAAAATAAGTGAAATTTCTGCTTTTTTGCCCCCAAATAAGGGAATTTCAGCCTTTTTACCCCAAAATAAGGGGAACTTCTGCGTTTTTGCTTCAAAATATAGGAAATTTCTGCCTTTTTGCCCCAAAATAAGAAAAAATTCTGCAATTTTGTACCAAAATTAAAGAAATTTTTGCTTTTTTGCCCCAAAATAAGAAAATTTCTGCTTTTTTTTTCTTAAATAACTGAAATTTCTGCAATTTTGCCCAAAAATAAGTGAAATTTCTGAGTTTTGCCACAAAATAAAGAGAATTTCTGTCTTTTTGCCCCAACATATAAGGAATTTCTGCCTTTTTGCCCCACAATTAGGGAAATTTCTGCAATTTTGCTCCAAAATACGGGGAATTTCTGCCTTTTTGTATGAAAATAAGAAGAATGCATACCTTTTTGCTATAAAAAAGTGAAATTTTTTCATTTTTGCTCCAAAATAAGGGGAATTTCTGCTTTTTTCCTCTAAATAATTGGAATTTCTGTTTTTTCCCCCAAAACCAAGGGAATTTCTGTCTATTTTGCCCCAAAATAAGGGAAATTTCTGATTTATTACCCTGAAATAAGTCAAATTTATGCAATTTTGCCCAAAAATTTGTGAAATTTCTGCTTTTTGCCCCCAAATAAGGGGAATTTCAGCCTTTTTACCTCAAAATAAGGGGAATTTCTGCATTTTTTCCACAAAATATTAGGAATTTCTGCCTTTTTGCCCCAAATTAAGGAAAATTTCTTACTTATTACCCTGAAATAAGTGAAATTTTTGCAATTTTGCCCCAAAATAAGGAAATTTCTGCCTTTTTGCCCATAATTAAGGGGAATTAAAGCCTTTTTCCTCAAAATAAGAGGAATTTCTGCATTTTTGCCCCAAAATATGGGAAATTTCTGCCTTTTTGCTCCAAAATAAGAAAAATTTCTGCAATTTTGTACCAAAATAAAAGAAATTTTTGCCTTTTTGCCCCAAAATAAGAAAATTTCAGCTTTTTTTTGAAATAAGTGAAATTTCTGAAATTTTGCCCCAAAATAAGTGAAATTTCTGCAATTTTGCCCCAAAATAAGGGAAATCTCTGGAATTTTGCCCCAAAATAAGTGGAATTTCTGAGTTCTGCCCCAAAATAAGGAGAATTTCTGTCTTTTCGCCCCAACATATAGAGAATTTCTGCCTTTTTGCCCCACAATTAGGGGAATTTCTGCAATTTTGCTCCAAAATACGGGGAATTTCTGCCTTTTTGCCCGAAAATAAGAAGAATGCATAACTTTTTGCCATAAGAAAGGGAAATTTCTTCATTTTTGCTCCAAAATAAGGGGAATTTCTGCTTTTTTGCCTCTAAATAAGTGGAATTTCTGTCTTTTTCCCCCAAAACAAAGGTAATATCTGTATTTTTTGCCCCTAAATAAGGAAAATTTCTGACTTATTACCCTGAAGTAAGTGAAATTTCTGCAATTTTGCCCGAAAATAAGGAAAATTTTTGCCTTTTTGCCCCCAAATAAGGGGAATTTCAGCCTTTTTACCTCAAAATAAAGGGAATTTCTGCATTTTTGCCACATAATATTAGGAATTTCTGCCTTTTTGCCCCAAAATAAGGAAAATTTCTGACTTATTATCCTGAAATAAGTGAAATTTTTGCAATTTTGCCACAAAATAATGAAATTTCTTCCTTTTTGCCCCACAATTAGAGGAATTTCTAGAATTTTGCTCCAAAATACGGGGAATTTCTGATTTTTAGTCCGAAAATAAGGGGAATGTATACATTTTGCCACAAAAAAGAGAAATTTCCTCATTTTTGCTCCAAAATAAGGGGAATTTCTGCTTTTTTGCCTCTAAATAAGTGGAATTTCTGTCTATTTCCCCCAAAACAAAGGGAATTTCTGTATTTTTTGCCCCAAGATAAGGAAAATTTCAGACTTATTACCCTGAAATAAGTGAAATTTCTGCAATTTTGCCTCAAAATAAGAAAAATTTCTCCCTTTTTGCCCCCAAATAAGGGGAATTTCAGCCTTTTTACCACAAAATAAGTAAATTTTCTGCATTTTTGCCCCAAAATATGGGAAATTTCTGCGTTTTTGCTCCAAAATAAGAAAAATTTCTTCAATTTTGTACCAAAATAAAAAAAATTTCTGCCTTTTTGCCCCAAAATAAAAAAATTTCTGCTGTTTTTCTGAAATAAGTGAAATTTCTGCAATTTTGCCCAAAATAAGTGAAATTTCTGCAATTTTGCCCCAAAATAAGGGAAATTTCTGGAATTTTGCCCCAAAATATGTGGAATTTCTGAGTTTTGCCCCAAAATAAGGAGAATTTCTGTATTTTTGCCCCAACATATAGGGAATTTCTGCCTTGTTGCCCCACAATTAGGGGAATTTCTGCAAATTTGCTCCCAAATACGGGGAATTTCTGCCTTTTTGCCCGAAAATAAGTAGAATGCATACCTTTTTGCCATAAAAAAGGGAAATTTCTTCATTTTTGCTCTAAAATGATGGGAATTTCTGCTTTTTTGCCTCTAAATAAGTGGAATTTCTGTCTTTTTCCCCCAAAACAAAGGGAATTTCTGTCTTTTTTGCCCCAAAATAAGGAAAATTTTTGACTTATTACCTTGAAATAAGTGAAATTTCTGCAATTTTGCCCCAAAATAAGTGAAATTTCTGCTTTTTTGCCCCCAAATAAGGGAATTTCAGCCTTTTTACCCCAAAATAAGGGGAACTTCTGCGTTTTTGCTTCAAAATATGGGAAATTTCTGCATTTTTGGCCCAAAATAAGAAAAAATTCTGCTATTTTGTACCAAAATTAAAGAAATTTTTGCCTTTTTGCCCCAAAATAAGAAAATTTCTGCTTTTTTTTTCTTAAATAACTGAAATTTCTGCAATTTTGCCCAAAAATAAGTGAAATTTCTGAGTTTTGCCACAAAATAAAGAGAATTTCTGTCTTTTTGTCCCAACATATAAGGAATTTCTGCCTTTTTGCCCCACAATTAGGGGAATTTCTGCAATTTTGCACCATAATACGGGGAATTTCTGCCTTTTTGTATGAAAATAAGAAGAATGCATACCTTTTTGCTATAAAAAAGTGAAATTTTTTCATTTTTGCTCCAAAATAAGGGGAATTTCTGCTTTTTTCCTCTAAATAATTGGAATTTCTGTTTTTTCCCCCAAAACAAAGGGAATTTCTGTCTATTTTGCCCCAAAATAAGGGAAATTTCTGATTTATTACCCTGAAATAAGTCAAATTTCTGCAATTTTGCCCAAAAATTTGTGAAATTTCTGCTTTTTGCCCCCAAATAAGGGGAATTTCAGCCTTTTTACCTCAAAATAAGGGGAATTTCTGCATTTTTTCCACAAAATATTAGGAATTTCTGCCTTTTTGCCCCAAATTAAGGAAAATTTCTTACTTATTACCCTGAAATAAGTGAAATTTTTGCAATTTTGCCCCAAAATAAGGAAATTTCTGCCTTTTTGCCCATAATTAAGGGGAATTAAAGCCTTTTTCCTCAAAATAAGAGGAATTTCTGCATTTTTGCCCCAAAATATGGGAAATTTCTGCCTTTTTGCTCCAAAATAAGAAAAATTTCTGCAATTTTGTACCAAAATAAAAGAAATTTTTGCCTTTTTGCCCCAAAATAAGAAAATTTCTGCTTTTTTTTGAAATAAGTGAAATTTCTGAAATTTTGCCCCAAAATAAGTGAAATTTCTGCAATTTTGCCCCAAAATAAGGGAAATCTCTGGAATTTTGCCCCAAAATAAGTGTAATTTCTGAGTTCTGCCCCAAAATAAGGAGAATTTCTGTCTTTTCGCCCCAACATATAGAGAATTTCTGCCTTTTTGCCCCACAATTAGGGGAATTTCTGCAATTTTGCTCCAAAATACGGGGAATTTCTGCCTTTTTGCCCGAAAATAAGAAGAATGCATAACTTTTTGCCATAAGAAAGGGAAATTTCTTCATTTTTGCTCCAAAATAAGGGGAATTTCTGCTTTTTTGCCTCTAAATAAGTGGAATTTCTGTCTTTTTCCCCCAAAACAAAGGTAATATCTGTATTTTTTGCCCCTAAGTAAGGAAAATTTCTGACTTATTACCCTGAAGTAAGTGAAATTTCTGCAATTTTGCCCCAAAATAAGGAAAATTTTTGCATTTTTGCCCCCAAATAAGGGGAATTTCAGCCTTTTTACCTCAAAATAAAGGGAATTTCTGCATTTTTGCCACATAATATTAGGAATTTCTGCCTTTTTGCCCCAAAATAAGGAAAATTTATGACTTATTATCCTGAAATAAGTGAAATTTTTGCAATTTTGCCACAAAATAATGAAATTTCTTTCTTTTTGCCCCACAATTAGAGGAATTTCTAGAATTTTGCTCCAAAATACGGGGAATTTCTGATTTTTAGTCCGAAAATAAGGGGAATGTATACATTTTGCCACAAAAAAGAGAAATTTCCTCATTTTTGCTCCAAAATAAGGGGAATTTCTGCTTTTTTGCCTCTAAATAAGTGGAATTTCTGTCTATTTTCCCCAAAACAAAGGGAATCTCTGTATTTTTTGCCCCAAGATAAGGAAAATTTCTGACTTATTACCCTGAAATAAGTGAAATTTCTGCAATTTTGCCTCAAAATAAGAAAAATTTCTCCCTTTTTGCCCCCAAATAAGGGGAATTTCAGCCTTTTTACCACAAAATAAGTAAATTTTCTGCATTTTTGCCCCAAAATATGGGAAATTTCTGCGTTTTTGCTCCAAAATAAGAAAAATTTCTTCAATTTTGTACCAAAATAAAAGAAATTTCTGCCTTTTTGCCCCAAAATAAAAAAATTTCTGCTGTTTTTCTGAAATAAGTGAAATTTCTGCAATTTTGCCCAAAATAAGTGAAATTTCTGCAATTTTGCCCCAAAATAAGGGAAATTTCTGGAATTTTGCCCCAAAATAAGTGGTATTTCTGAGTTTTGCCCCAAAATAAGGAGGATTTATGTCTTTTTGCCCCAACATATAGGGAATTTCTGCCTTTTTGCCCCACAATTAGGGGAATTTCTGCAATTTTGCTCCAAAATACTGGGAATTTCTGCCTTTTTTTCGGAAAATAAGAAGAATGCATACCTTTTTGACTTAAAAAGAAATTTCTTCATTTTGCTCTAAAATAAGGTGAATTTCTGCATTTGCCTCTAAATAAGTGGAATTTCTGTCTTTTCCCCCCAAAACAAAGGTAATTTCTGTCTTTTTTGCCCCAAAATAAGGAAAATTTCTGACTTATTACCCTGAAATAAGTGAAATTTCTGCAATTTTGCCTCAAAATAAGGGAAATTTCTGCCTTTTTGCCCCCAAATAAGGGGAATTTCAGCCTTTTTACCTCAAAATAAGAAGATTTTCTGCATTTTTGCCCCAAAATATGGAAAATTTCTGCCTTTTTGCCACAAAATACGAAAATTTCTGCTTTTTTCCCCTGATATAAGTGAAATTTCTGCAATTTTTCCCCAAAATAAGAGAAATTTCTGCAATCTTTCCCCAAAATAATGGAAATTTCTGGAATTTTGCCCCAAAATAAGTGGAATTTCTGAGTTTGGCCCCAAAATAAGGACGATTTCTGTCTTTTTGTCCCAACATATAGAAAATTTCTGCCTTTTTGCCCCACAATTAGGGGAATTTCTGCAATTTTGCTCCAAAATATGGGAATTTCTGCCTTTTTGTCCGAAAATAAGAAGAATGCATACCTTTTTTCCATAAAAAAGGGAAATTTCTTCATTTTTGCTCCAAAATAAGGGGAATTTTTCCTTTTTGCATCTAAATAAGGTGAATTTCTGTTTTTTCCCCCCCAAAAAAGGGAATTTCTCTCTTTTTTGCCCCAAACTAAGGAAAATTTCTGACTTATTACCCTGAAATAAGTGAAATTTCTGCAATTTTGCCCCAAAATAAGGGAAATTTCTGCCTTTTTGCCCCCAAATAAGGGGAATTTCAGCCTTTTTACCCAAAATAAAAGGAATTTCTGCATTTTTGCCCCAAAATATGGAAAATTTCTTCCTTTTTGCCCAAAATAAGAAAAATTTCTGCAATTTTGTATCAAAATAAAAGAAATTTCTGCCTTTTTGCCACAAAATAAGAAAATTTCTGCTTTTTTTCCCTGAAATAAGTGAAATTTGTGCAATTTTGCCCCAAAATAAGCAAAATTTCTGAAATTTTGCCCCAAAATTAGGGAAATTTTTTTAATTTTGCCCCAAAATAAGTGGAATTTCTGAGTTTTGCCCCAAAGTAAGGAGGATTTCTGTCTTTTTGCCCCAACATATAGGAAATTTCTGCCTTTTTGCCCCACAATTAGGGGAATTTCTGCAATTTTGCTCCAAAATACGGGGAATTTATGCCTCTTTGCCGGAAAATAAGAAGAATGCACACCTTTTTGCCATAAAAAAGGAAAATTTCTGCAATTTTGCTCCAAAATAAGGGGAATTTCTGCTTTTTTGCCTCTAAATAAGTGGAATTTCTGTATTTTTCCCCCAAAACAAAGGGAATTTCTGTCTTTTTTGCTTCAAAATAATGAAAATTTCTGCCTTTTTTCCCTGAAATAAGTTAAATTTCTGCAATTTTGCCCCAACATAAGAGAAATTTCTGCCTGTTTGCCCCCAAATAAGGGGAATTTCAGCCTTTTTACTTCAAAATAAGGGGAATTTCTGCATTTTTGCCCCAAAATATGGAAAACTTCTGCCTTTTTGCGCCAAAATAAGAAAAATTTCTGAAATTTTGTACCAAAATAAAAGAAAAATCAGCCTTTTTGCCCCAAAATAAGAAAATTTCTGCTTTTTTTCTGAAATAAGTGAAATTTCTGCAATTTTGCCCCAAAACAAGTGAAATTTCTGAGTTTTCCCCTAAATAAAAAGAATTTCTGTCTTTTTGTCTCAACATATAGGGAATTTCTGACTTTTTGCCCCACATTTAGGGAAATTTCTGCAATTTTGCTCCAAAATACGGGGAATTTCTGCGTTTTTGTCCGAAAATAAGAAGAATCCATACCTTTTTTCCATAAAAAAGGGAAATTTCTTCATTTTTGCTCCAAAATAAGGGGAATTTCTGCATTTTTGCCTCTAAATAAGTGGAATTTCTGTCTTTCCCCCCCCCAAAAAAAAGAATTTCTGTCTTTTTTGCCCCAAAATAAGGAAAATATCTGACTTATTACCCTGAAATAAGTGAAATTTCTGCAATTTTGCCCCCAAATAAGGGGAATTTCAGCCTTTTTACCTCAAAATAAGGGAAATTTCTGCATTTTTGCCCCAAAATATGGGAAATCTCTGCCTTTTTGCCCCTAAATAAGAAAAATTTCTACAATTTTGTACCAAAATAAAGAAATTTCAGCCTTTTTGCCTCAATAAAAAAAATTCTGCTTTTTTTTCTGAAATAAGTGAAATTTCTGCAATTTTGCCCCAAAATAAGTGAAATTTCTGAGTTTTGCCCCAAAATAACGAGAATTTCTGTCTTTTTGCTCCAACATATAGGGAATTTCTGTCTTTTTGCCCCACATTTATAGGAATTTCTGCAATTTTGCTACAAAATACGGGGAATTTCTGCCTTTTTTGTCAGAAAATAAGAAGAATGCATACTTTTTTGCCATAAAAAGAAGAAATTTCTTCATTTTTGCTCCAAAATAAAAGGAATTTCTGCATTTTTGCCTCTAAATAAGTGGAATTTCTGTCTTTTTCCCCCCCAAAAAAGGGAATTTCTGTTTTTTTTGCCCCAAAATAAGGAAAATTTCTGACTTATTACCCTGAAATAAGGGAAATTTCTGCCTTTTTGCTGCCAAATAATGGGAAATTCAGACTTTTTACCTCAAAATAAGGGGAATTTCTGCATTTTTGCCCCAAAATATGGAAAATTTCTGCCTTTTTGCCCCAAAATAAAAAAATTTCTGCTTTTTTCCCTGAAATAAGTGAAATTTCTGCAATTTTGCCCCAAAATAAGTGAAATTTTTGCAATTTTGCCCCAAAATAAGAAAATTTCTGCTTTTTTTTCCTGAAATAAGTGAAATTTCTGCAATTTTGCCCCCAAATAAGTGAAATTTCTGCAATTTTGCCCTAAAATAAGGAAAATTTTTGGAAGTTTGCCCCAAAATAAGTGGAATTTCTGAGTTTGCTGCAAAATAAGGAGAATTTCTGTCTTTTTGCCCCAACATATCGGGAATTTCTGCCTTTTTGCCCAACAATTAGGGGAATTTGTGCAATTTGCTCCAAAATATGGGGAATTTCTTCCTTTTTGCCCGAAAATAAGAAGAATGCATAGCTTTTTGCCATAAAAAAGGGAAATTTCTTCATTTTTGCTCCAAAATAAGGGGAATTTCTCCTTTTTTGCATCTAAATAAGTGGAATATCTGTCTTTTTTTCCCCAAAACAAAAGGAATTTCTTTCTTTCTTGCCCCAAAATAAGGAAAATTTCTGACTTATTATCCTGAAATAAGTGAAATTTCTGCATTTTTGCCCCAAAATATGGGAAATTTCTTCCTTTTTGCCCCAAAATAAGAAAAAATTCTGCAATTTTGTAACAAAATAAAAGAAATTTCTGACTTTTGGCCCCCAAATAAGAAAATTTCTGCTTTTTTTTCTGAAATAAGTGAAATTTCTGCAATTTTGCCCCAAAATACTTTAAATTTCTGAGTTTTGCCTTAAAATAAAAAGAATTTCTGTCTTCTTGCCCCAACTTATAGGGAATTTCTGCCTTTTTGCCCCACAATTAGGTTAATTTCTGCAATTTTGCTCCACAATACGAGGAATTTCTCCCTTTTTGCCTGAAAATAAGAAGAATGCGAACCTTTTTTCCATAAAAAAGAGAAATTTCTTCATTTTTGCTACAAATTAAGGGGAATTTCTGCTTTTTTGCCTCTAAATAAGTGGAATTTCTGTCCTTTTCCCTCAAAAGTAAGGGAATTTCTGTCTTTTTTGCCCCAAAATAAGAAAAATTTCCGACTTATTACCCTGAAATAAGTGAAATTTCTGCAATTTTGCCCCAAAATAATGGAAGTATTTGCCTTTTTGCCCCCAAATAAAAGGAATTTCAGGATTTTTACCTCAAAATAAGAGGAATTTCTGCATATTTGCCACAAAATATTAGAAATTTTTGCCTTTTTGCTCCATAATAAGAAAAATTTCTGCCTTTTTTCCCTGAAATAAGTGAAATTTCTGCAATTTTGCACCAAAATGAGTGAAATTTCTGAAATTTTGCACCAAAAAAAGGGAAATTTCTGGAATTTTGCCCGAAAATAAGTGGAATTTCTGAGTTTTGCCCCACAATATGGAGAATTTCTGTCTTTTTGCCCTAACATATAGAGAATTTCTGCCTTTTTGCCCCACAATTAGGGGAATTTCTGCAGTTTTGCTCTAAAATACGGGGAATTTCTTCCTTTTTGCCAGAAAATAAGAAGAATGCATACCTTTTTGCCATAAAAAAAAATGAAATTTTTGCAATTTTTCTCCAAAATAAGGGGAATTTCTGCTTTTTTGCCTCTAAATATGTGGAATTACTGTCTTTTTCCCCCAAAACAAAGGGAATTTCTGTCTTTTTGCTCCAAAATAAGTAAAATTTCTGAGTTATTACCCTGAAATAAGTGAAATTTCTGCAATTTTGCCCCAAAATAAGGGAAATTTCTGCCTTTTTGCTCCCAAATAAGGGAAATTTCAGACTTTTTACCTCAAAATAAGGGGAATTTCTGCATTTTTGCCACAGAATATTAGGAATTTCTGTTCTTTTGCCCAAAAATAAGGAAAATTTTTGACTTTTTCCCTGAAATAAGTGAAATTTCTGCAATTTTGCCCCAAAATAAGTGAAATTTCTGCAATTTCGCCCCAAAATAAGGGAAATTTCTAAAATTTTGCCCCAAATTAAAAGAAATTTCCGCCTTTTTGACCCCAAATAAGGGGAATTTCAGCTTTTTTACCTTAAAATATGGGGAATTTCTGAATTTTTGCCCCAAAATATGGGAAATTTCTGCCTTTTGCCCAAATTAAGAAAGATTTCTGCAATTTTGTAACAAAATAAAAGAAATTTCTGCCTTTTTGCCCCAAAATAAGAAAATTTCTGCTTTTTTTCTGAAATAAATGAAATTTCTGCAATTTTGCCTCAAAATAAGTGGAATTTCTGTCTTTGTCCGAAAATAAGAAGAATGCATACCTTTTTTCCATGAAAAAGAGAAATTTCTCCATTTTTGCTCCAAAATAAGGGGAATTTCTGCTTTTTTGCCTCTAAATAAGTGGAATTTCTGTCTTTTTCCCCCAAAACAAGGGGAATTTCTGCATTTTTGCCTCTAATAAGTGGAATTTCTGTCTTTTTCCCCAAAACAAAGGGAATTAGTGTCTTTTTTGCCCCAAAATAAGGAAAATTTCTGACTTATTACCCTGAAATAAGTGAAATTTCTGCAATTTTGCCTCAAAATAAGGGAAATTTTTGCCTTTTTGCACCCAAATAAGGGGAATTTCAGCCTTTTTACCTCAAAATAAAGGGAATTTCTGCATTTTTGCCACAAAATATTAGGATTTTCTTCCTTTTTGCCCCAAAATAAGAAAAATTTCTGCAATTTTGTAGCAAAATAAAAGAAATTTCTGCCTTTTTTTTCCAAATAAGAAAATTTCTGCTTTTTTTTTCTGAAATACGTGAAATTTCTGCAATTTTGCCCCAAAATAAGTGAAATTTCTGCAATTTTGCCTCAAAATAAGTGAAATTTCTGCAATTTTGCCCCAAAATAAGGGAAATATCTGGAATTTTGCCCCAAAATAAGTGGAATTTCTGAGTTTTTCCCCAAAATAAGGAGAATTTCTGTCTTTATGCCCCAACATATAGGTAATTTCTTCCTTTTTGCCCCACAATTAGGGGAATTTTTGCATTTTTGCTCCAAAATACGAGGAATTTCTGCCTTTTTGCCTGAAAATAAGAAGAATGCATACCTTTTGTCATAAAAAAAGGAAATTTCTTCATTTCTGCTCCAAAATAAGGAGAATTTCTGCTTTTTTGCCTCTAAATAAGTGGAATTTCTGTCTTTTTCCCCCAAAACAAAGGGAATTTCTGTCTTTTTTGCCCCAAAATAAAGAAAATTTCTGACTTATTACCCTGAAATAAGTGAAATTTTTGCAATTTTGCTCCAAAATAAGAGAAATTTCAGCCTTTTTTCCCCCAAATAAGGGGAATTTCAGCATTTTTACCTCAAAATAAGGAAAATTTCTGCATTTTTTCCCCATTATATGGGAAATTTCTGCCTTTTTGCCCCAAAATAAGAAAATTTCTGCTTTTTTCCCTGAAATAAGTCAAATTTCTGAAATTTTGCCCAAAATAAGTGAAATTTCTGAGTTTTGCGCCAAAATGAGGAGAATTTCTGTCTTTTTGCCCCATATATAGGGAATTTCTTCCTTTTTGCCCCACAATTAGGGGAATTTCTGCAATTTTGCTCCAAAATACAAGGAATTTCTGCCATTTTGCCCGAAAATAAAAAGAATGAATAACTTTTTGCCATAAAAAAGAGAAATTTTTGCAATTTTGCTCCAAAATAAGGGGAATTTCTTCTTTTTTGCCTCTAAATATGTGGAATTTCTGTCTTTTTCCCCCAAAACAAAGGGAATTTCTGTCTTTTTTGCCCCAAAATAAAGATAATTTCTGACTTATTACCCTGAAATAAGTGAAATTTCTGCAATTTTGCCCAAAAATAATGGAAATTTCTGCCTTTTTGCAACCAAATAAGGGAATTTCAGCCTTTTTACCTCAAAATAATGGGAATTTCTGCATTTTTGCCCCGAATATGGATAATTTCTTCTTTTTTGTTCAAAATAAGAAAAATTTCTGCAATTTTGTACCAAAATTAAAGAAATTTCTTACTTTTTGCCACAAAATAAGAAAATTTCTGCTTTTTTTCACTGATATAATTGAAATTTCTGCAATTTTGCCCCAAAATAAGTGTAATTTCTGCCTTTTTGCCCCCAAATAAGGGGAATTTCAGCCCTTTTACCTCAAAATAAGGGGAATTTCTGCATTTTTGCCCCAAAATATGGGAAATTTCTGCTTTTTTGCCCCAAATTAAGAAAATTTCTGTTTTTTTCCCTGAAATAAGTGTAATTTCTGCAATTTTGCCCCAAAATAAGGGAAATTTTTGGAATTTTACCCCAAAATATGTGGAATTTCTGAGTTTTGCCTCAAATAAGGAGAATTTCTGTCTTTTTGCCCCAACATAAAGGGAATTTCTGGCTTTTTGCCCCAAAATGGGTGAAATTATTGCCTTTTTGCCCCCAAATAAGGGGAATTTCAGCCTTATTACCCCAAATTAAGAAAATTTTTGCTTTTTTTCCCTGAAATAAGTGAAATTTCTGCAATTTTGCCCCAAAATAAGCGAAATTTGTGCAATTTTGCCCCAAAATAGAAACATTTCTGCTTTTTTCCATGAAATAAGTGAAATTTCTTCAATTTTTTTCTCCAAAATAAGTGAAATTTCTGCAGTTTTGCCCCAAAATATGGGAAATTTTTGGAATTTTGCCCCAAAATATGTGGAATTTCTGAGTTTTGCCTCAAAATAAGGAGAATTTCTGTCTTTTTGCCCCAACATATAGGGAATTTCTGCCTTTTTTCCCCACAATTAGCAGAATTTCTGCAATTTTGATCCAAAAAAAGGGGAATTTCTGCCTTTTTTGTCCGAAAATAAGAAGAATGCATACCTTTTTGCCATAAAAAAAGGAAATTTCTTCATTTTTGCTCCAAAATAAGGGAAATTTCTGCTTTTTTGCCTTTAAATAAGTGGAATTTCTGTCTTTCTCCCTCAAAACAAAGGGAATTTCTGTTTTTTTTGCCCCATAATAAAGAAAATTTCTGACTTATTACCCTGAAATAAGTGAAATTTCTGCTATTTTGCCCCAAAATAAAGGAAATTTCTGGCTTTTTACCCCCAAATAAGGAGAAATTCGGCTTTTTTACCTCAAAATAAGGTGAATTTCTGCATTTTTGCCCCAAAATAAGGATAATTTCTGCCTTTTTGCCCAAAATAAGAAAAATTTCTGCAATTTTGTACCAAAATAAAAGAAATTTCTTAGTTTCTGCCACAAAATAAGAAAATTTCTGCTTTTTTTCTCTGAAATAAGTGAAATTTCTGCAATTTTGCCCCAAAATAAGTGAAATTTCTGCAATTTTGCCCCAAAATAAGGGAAATTTCTGGAATTTTGCCCCAAAGTAAGTGGAATTTCTGAGTTTGGCCCCAAAATAAGGAGGCTTTCTGTCTTTTTGCCCCAACATATAGGAAATTTCTGCCTTTTTGCTTCACAATTAGGGGAATTTCTGCAATTTTGCTCCAAAATAAGGGGATTTTCTGCATTTTGCCTTTAAATAAGTGGAATTTCTATCTATTTCCCCCAAAACAAAGGGAATTTCTGTCTTTTTTGCCCCAAAATAAGAAAAATTTCTGACTTATTACACTGAAATAAGTGAAATTTCTGCAATTTTGCCCCAAAATAAGGGAAATTTCTGCCCTTTTGTCCCCAAATAAGGGGAATTTCAGCCTTTTTTCCTCAAAATAAGTGGAATTTCTGCATTTTTGCCACAAAATATTAGCAATTTCTGCCTTTTTGCCCCAAAATAAGAAAAATTTCTGCAATTTTGTAGCAAAATAAAAGAAATTTCTGCCTTTTTGCTTCCAAAAAAGAAAATTTCTCCTTTTTTTTTCTGAAATAAGTGAAATTTCTGCAATTTTGCCCCAAAATAAGGGAAATTTCTGGAATTTTGCTCCAAAATCAGTGGAATTTCTGAGTTTTGCCCAAAAATAAGGAGGATTTCTGCCCTTTTGCCCTAACATATAGGGAATTTCTGCCTTTTTGCCCCACAATTAGGGGATTTTCTGCAATTTTGCTCCAAAATACGGGAAATTTCTGCTTTTTTTGCCCGAAAATAAGAAAAATGCATACCTTTTTGAAATAAAAAAGAAAATTTCCTCATTTTTCTCCAAAATAATGTGAATTTCAGATTTTTGCCTCTAAATAGGTGGAATTTCTGTCTTTTTCTTCCAAAACAAAGGGAATTTCTGTCTTTCTTGCCCCAAAATAAGGAAAATTTCTGACTTATTACCCTGAAATATGTGAAATTTCTGCAATTTTGCCATAAAATAACAGAAATTTCTGACTTTTTGTCCCAAAATAAGGGGAATTTCAGCCTTTTTACCTCAAAATAAAGGGAATTTCTGCATTTTTGCCCCAAAATTTGGAAATTTCTGCCTTTTTGCCCCAAAATAAGAAAATTTCTGCTTTTTTTCTGAAATAAATGAAATTTCTGCAATTTTGTCCTAAAATAAGTTAAATTTCTGAGTTTTGCCCCAAAATAAGGAGAATTTCTGTCTTTTTGCCCCAACATATAGGGAATTTCTGCCTTTTTTCCCCACAATTAGCAGAATTTCTGCAATTTTGATCCAAAAAAGGGGAATTTCTGCCTTTTTTGTCCGAAAATTAGAAGGATGCATACCTTTTTGCCATAAAAAAAGGAAATTTCTTCATTTTTGCTACCAAAATATGGGGAATTTCTGCTTTTTTGCCTCTAAATAAGTGAAATTTCTGTATTTCTCCCCATAAACAAAGGGAATTTCTGTCTTTTTTGCCCCAAAATAAAGAAAATTTCTGACTTATTACCCTGAAATAGGTGAAATTTCTGCAATTTTGCCCCAAAATAAGGGAAATTTCTGCCTTTTTGCCCCCAAATAAGGGGAATTTCAGCCTTTTTACCTCAAAATAAGGGGAATTTCTGCATTTTTGCCCCAAAATATGGAAAATTTCTGCCTTTTGCCCAAAATAAAAATTTCTGCAATTTTGCACCAAAATAGAAGAAATTTCTTTTTTTTGCCACAAAATAAGAAAATTTCTGCTTTTTTCCCTGAAATAAGTTAAATATCTGCAATTTTGCCCCAAAATAATTGAAATTTCTGCTTTTTTGCCCCCAAGTAAGGGGAATTTCAGCCTTTTTACCTCAAAATAAGGGGAATTTCTGCATTTTTGCCCCAAAATATGGGATATTTCTGACTTTTTGCGCCAAATTAAAAAAATTTCTGCTTTTTTTCCCTGAAATAAATGAAATTTCTGGAATTTTGCCCCAAAATAAGTGAAATTTCTGCAATTTTGCCCCAAAATAAAAAAAATTTTGCTTTTTATCCCTGAAATAAGTGAAATTTCTTCAATTTTGCAAAAAATAAGTGAAATTTCTTCAATTTTGCCCCAAAATAAGGGAAATTTTTGGAATTTTGCCCCAAAATATGTGGAATGTCTGACTTTTGCCTCAAAATAAAGAGAATTTCTGTCTTTTTGCCCCAACATATAGGGAATTTCTGGCTTTTTGCCCCACAATAAGGCGAATTTCTGCAATTTTGCTCCAAAATACGGGAAATTTCTGCTTTTTTGCCCGAAAACAAAAAGAATGCATACCTTTTTGCCATAAAAAAGGGAAATTTATTCATTTTTGCTCCAAAATAAGGGAAATTTCTGCTTTTTTGCCTCTAAATAAGTGGAATTTCTGTCATTTTTCCCCAAAACAAAGGAAATTTCAGTCTTTTTTGCCCCAAAATAAGGAAAATTTCTGACTTATTACCCTGACATAAGTGAAATATCCGCAATTTGCCCCAAAATAAGAGAAATTTCTGCCTTTTTGACCCAAATAAGGGGAATTTCAGCCTTTTTACCTCAAAATAAGGGCAATTTCTGAATTATTGCCCCAAAATATGGGAAATTTCTGCTTTTTTGCCCAAAAATAAGAATAAATTCTGCAATTTTGTAACATAATAAAAGAAATTTCTGCCTTTTTGCCCCAAAATAAGAAAATTTCTGCATTTTTTTCTGAAATAAATAAAATTTCTGTAATTTTGTACCAAAATAAGGGAAATTTCTGCCTTTTTGGCCCTTAATAAGGGGAATTTCAGTCTTTTTACCTCAAAATAAGGGGAATTTCTGCATTTTTGCCCCAAAATATGGAAAATTTCTGCCTTTTTGCACAAAATAAGAAAAATTTCTGCAATTTTGTACAAAAATAAAAGAAATTTCTTCCTTTTTGCCACAAAATAAGAAAATTTCTGCTTTTCTTCCCTGAAATAAGTGAAATTTCTCCAATTTTGCCTCAAAATATGTGAAATTTCTGCAATTTTGCCCCAAAATAAGGGAAATTTCTGGAATTTTGCCCCAAAATAAGTGGAATTTCTGAGTTTTGCCCCAAAATAAGGAGGATTTCTGTCTTTTTGCCCCAACATATAGGAAATTTCTGCCTTTTTGCTTCACAATTAGGGGAATTTCTGCAATTTTGCTCCAAAATACGGGGAATTTCTGCCATTTTGACCAAAAAAAAGAAGAATGCATACCTTTTTGCCATAAAAAAAGAAAATTTCTGCAATTTTGCTCCAAAATAAGGGGAATTTCTGAATTTTGCCTCTAAATAAGTGGAATTTCTATCTTTTTCCCCCAGAACAAAGGAAATTTCTGTCTTTTTTGCCCCAAAATAAAGAAAATTTCTGACTTATTACCCTGAAATAAGTGAAATTTCTGCAATTTTGCCCCAAAATAAGGGAAATTTCTGCCTTTTTGCGCCCAAATAAGGGGAATTTCAGCCTTTTTACCTCAAAATAAGTGGAATTTCTGCATTTTTGCCACAAAATATTAGGAATTTCTGCATTTTTGTTCCAAAATAAGGAAAATTTCTGCTTTTTTCACTGAAATAAGTGAAATTTCTGCAATTTTGCCCCAAAATAAGGAAAATTTCTGCCTTTTTGCCCCCAAATAAGAGGAATTTCAGCCTTTTTACCTCAAAATAAGGGGAATTTCTGCATTTTTGCTCCAAAATATGGAAAATTTCTGCCTTTTGCCCAAAATAAAAATTTCTGCAATTTTGTACCAAAATAGAAGAAATTTCTTTTTTTTTGCCACAAAATAAGAAAATTTCTGCTTTTTTTCCCTGAAATAAGTGAAATTTCTGCAATTTTGCTCCAAAATAAGTGAAATTTCTGCTTTTTTGCCCCCAAATAAGGGGAATTTCAGCCTTTTTACCTCAAAATAAGGGGAATTTCTGCATTTTTGCCCCAAAATATGGGATATTTCTGACTTTTTGCGCCAAATTAAAAAAATTTCTGCTTTTTTTCCCTGAAATAAATGAAATTTCTTCAATTTTGCCCCAAAATAAGTGAAATTTCTGCAATTTTGCCCCAAAATAAAAAAAATTTTTGCTTTTTATCCCTGAAATAAGTGAAATTTCTTCAATTTTGCAAAAAATAAGTGAAATTTCTGCAATTTTGCCCCAAAATAAGGGAAATTTTTGGAATTTTGCCCCAAAATGTGTGGAATGTCTGACTTTTGCCTCAAAATAAGGAGACTTTCTGTCTTTTTGCCCCAACATATAGGGAATTTCTGGCTTTTTGCCCCACAAATAGGGGAATTTCTGCAATTTTGAACCAAAATAAGGGGAATTTCTGCTTTTTTGCCTCTAAATAAGAGGAATTTATGTATTTTTCCCCCAAAACAAAGGGAATTTCTGTCTTTTTTGCCCAAAATAAGGAAAATTTCTGACTTATTACCCTGAAATAAGTGAACTTTCTGCAATTTTGCCCCAAAATAAGGGAAATTTCTGCTTTTTGCCCCAAAATAAGGGGAATTTCAGCATTTTTACCTCAAAATAAGGGGAATTTCTGCATTTTTGCCACAAAATATTAGGAATTTCTGCCTTTTTGCTCCAAAATAAGGAAAATTTCTGCTTTTTTTCACTGAAAAAAGTGAAATTTCTGCAATTTTGTCCCAAAATAAGTGAATTTTCTGCAATTTTGCCCCAAAATAAGGAAAATTTCTGACTGATTACCCTGAAATAAGTGTAATTTCTGCAATTTTGCCCCAAAATAAGGAAATTTCTGCCTTTTGCCCCCAATTAAGGGGAATTTCAGCCTTTTTACTCAAAATAAGGGGAATTTCTGCATTTTTGCCCCAAAATATGGAAAATTTCTGCCTTTTTGCTCCAAAATAAGAAAAATTTCTGCAATTTTGTACCAAAATAAATGCAATTTCTTCCTTTTTGCCCCAAAATAAGAAAATTTCTGCTTTTTTTTGAAATAAGTGTAATTTCTGCAATTTTGCCCCAATATAAGTGAAATTTCTGGAATTTTGCTCCGAAATAAGTGGAATTTCTGAGTTTTGCCCCAAAATAAGGAGAATTTCTGTCATTTTGCCCCTACATTTAGGGAATTTCTGCCTTTTTGCCCCACAATTAGGGGAATTTCTGCAATTTTGCTCCAAAATATGGGGAATTTTTGCCTTTTTGCCCGAAAATAAGAAGAATGCATAGCGTTTTGCCATAAAAAAGGGAAATTTCTTTATTTTTTCTCCAAAATAAAGGGAATTTCTGCTTTTTTGCATCTAAATAAGTGGAATTTCTGTCTTTTCCCACCAAAACAAAGGGAATTTCTGTCTTTTTTGCCCCAAAATAAGGAAAATTTCTGACTTATTACCCTGAAATAAGTGAAATTTCTGCATTTTTTCCCCAAAATAAGGGAAATTTCTGCCTTTTTGCTTCCAAATAAGGGGAATTTCAGATTTTACCTCAAAATAAGGGGAATTTCTGCATTTTTGCAACAAAATATTAGGAATTTCTGCATTTTTGCCTCTAAATAAGTGGAATTTCTGTCTTTTTCCCCCAAAACAAAGGGAATTTCTGTCTTTTTGCTCCAAAATAAGTAAAATTTCTGAGTTATTACCCTGAAATAAGTGAAATTTCTGCAATTTTGCCCCAAAATAAGGGAAATTTCTGCCTTTTTGCTCCCAAATAAGGGAAATTTCAGACTTTTTACCTCAAAATAAGGGGAATTTCTGCATTTTTGCCACAGAATATTAGGAATTTCTGTTCTTTTGCCCAAAAATAAGGAAAATTTTTGACTTTTTCCCTGAAATAAGTGAAATTTCTGCAATTTTGCCCCAAAATAAGTGAAATTTCTGCAATTTTGCCCCAAAATAAGGGAAATTTCTAAAATTTTGCCCCAAATTAAAAGAAATTTCCGCCTTTTTGACCCCAAATAAGGGGAATTTCAGCTTTTTTTACCTTAAAATATGGGGAATTTTTGAATTTTTGCCCCAAAATATGGGAAATTTCTGCCTTTTGCCCAAATTAAGAAAGATTTCTGCAATTTTGTAACAAAATAAAAGAAATTTCTGCCTTTTTGCCCCAAAATAAGAAAATTTCTGCTTTTTTTCTGAAATAAATGAAATTTCTGCAATTTTGCCTCAAAATAAGTGGAATTTCTGTCTTTGTCCGAAAATAAGAAGAATGCATACCTTTTTTCCATGAAAAAGAGAAATTTCTCCATTTTTGCTCCAAAATAAGGGGAATTTCTGCTTTTTTGCCTCTAAATAAGTGGAATTTCTGTCTTTTTCCCCCAAAACAAGGGGAATTTCTGCATTTTTGCCTCTAATAAGTGGAATTTCTGTCTTTTTCCCCCAAAACAAAGGGAATTAGTGTCTTTTTTGCCCCAAAATAAGGAAAATTTCTGACTTATTACCCTGAAATAAGTGAAATTTCTGCAATTTTGCCTCAAAATAAGGGAAATTTTTGCCTTTTTGCACCCAAATAAGGGGAATTTCAGCCTTTTTACCTCAAAATAAGGGGAATTTCTGCATTTTTGCCACAAAATATTAGGATTTTCTTCCTTTTTGCCCCAAAATAAGAAAAATTTCTGCAATTTTGTAGCAAAATAAAAGAAATTTCTGCCTTTTTTTTCCAAATAAGAAAATTTCTGCTTTTTTTTCTGAAATACGTGAAATTTCTGCAATTTTGCCCCAAAATAAGTGAAATTTCTGCAATTTTGCCTCAAAATAAGTGAAATTTCTGCAATTTTGCCCCAAAATAAGGGAAATATCTGGAATTTTGCCCCAAAATAAGTGGAATTTCTGAGTTTTTCCCCAAAATAAGGAGAATTTCTGTCTTTATGCCCCAACATATAGGTAATTTCTTCCTTTTTGCCCCACAATTAGGGGAATTTTTGCATTTTTGCTCCAAAATACGAGGAATTTCTGCCTTTATGCCTGAAAATAAGAAGAATGCATACCTTTTGTCATAAAAAAAGGAAATTTCTTCATTTCTGCTCCAAAATAAGGAGAATTTCTGCTTTTTTGCCTCTAAATAAGTGGAATTTCTGTCTTTTTCCCCCAAAACAAAGGGAATTTCTGTCTTTTTTGCCCCAAAATAAAGAAAATTTCTGACTTATTACCCTGAAATAAGTGAAATTTTTGCAATTTTGCTCCAAAATAAGAGAAATTTCAGCCTTTTTTCCCCCAAATAAGGGGAATTTCAGCATTTTTACCTCAAAATAAGGAAAATTTCTGCATTTTTTCCCCATTATATGGGAAATTTCTGCCTTTTTGCCCCAAAATAAGAAAATTTCTGCTTTTTTCCCTGAAATAAGTCAAATTTCTGAAATTTTGCCCAAAATAAGTGAAATTTCTGAGTTTTGCGCCAAAATGAGGAGAATTTCTGTCTTTTTGCCCCATATATAGGGAATTTCTTCCTTTTTGCCCCACAATTAGGGGAATTTCTGCAATTTTGCTCCAAAATACAAGGAATTTCTGCCATTTTGCCCGAAAATAAAAAGAATGAATAACTTTTTGCCATAAAAAAGAGAAATTTTTGCAATTTTGCTCCAAAATAAGGGGAATTTCTTCTTTTTTGCCTCTAAATATGTGGAATTTCTGTCTTTTTCCCCCAAAACAAAGGGAATTTCTGTCTTTTTTGCCCCAAAATAAAGATAATTTCTGACTTATTACCCTGAAATAAGTGAAATTTCTGCAATTTTGCCCAAAAATAATGGAAATTTCTGCCTTTTTGCAACCAAATAAGGGAATTTCAGCCTTTTTACCTCAAAATAATGGGAATTTCTGCATTTTTGCCCCAAAATATGGATAATTTCTTCTTTTTTGTTCAAAATAAGAAAAATTTCTGCAATTTTGTACCAAAATTAAAGAAATTTCTTACTTTTTGCCACAAAATAAGAAAATTTCTGCTTTTTTTCACTGATATAATTGAAATTTCTGCAATTTTGCCCCAAAATAAGTGTAATTTCTGCCTTTTTGCCCCCAAATAAGGGGAATTTCAGCCCTTTTACCTCAAAATAAGGGGAATTTCTGCATTTTTGCCCCAAAATATGGGAAATTTCTGCTTTTTTGCCCCAAATTAAGAAAATTTCTGTTTTTTTCCCTGAAATAAGTGTAATTTCTGCAATTTTGCCCCAAAATAAGGGAAATTTTTGGAATTTTACCCCAAAATATGTGGAATTTCTGAGTTTTGCCTCAAATAAGGAGAATTTCTGTCTTTTTGCCCCAACATAAAGGGAATTTCTGGCTTTTTGCCCCAAAATGGGTGAAATTATTGCCTTTTTGCCCCCAAATAAGGGGAATTTCAGCCTTTTTACCCCAAATTAAGAAAATTTCTGCTTTTTTTCCCTGAAATAAGTGAAATTTCTGCAATTTTGCCCCAAAATAAGCGAAATTTGTGCAATTTTGCCCCAAAATAGAAACATTTCTGCTTTTTTCCATGAAATAAGTGAAATTTCTTCAATTTTTTTCTCCAAAATAAGTGAAATTTCTGCAGTTTTGCCCCAAAATATGGGAAATTTTTGGAATTTTGCCCCAAAATATGTGGAATTTCTGAGTTTTGCCTCAAAATAAGGAGAATTTCTGTCTTTTTGCCCCAACATATAGGGAATTTCTGCCTTTTTTCCCCACAATTAGCAGAATTTCTGCAATTTTGATCCAAAAAAAGGGGAATTTCTGCCTTTTTTGTCCGAAAATAAGAAGAATGCATACCTTTTTGCCATAAAAAAAGGAAATTTCTTCATTTTTGCTCCAAAATAAGGGAAATTTCTGCTTTTTTGCCTTTAAATAAGTGGAATTTCTGTCTTTCTCCCTCAAAACAAAGGGAATTTCTGTTTTTTTTGCCCCATAATAAAGAAAATTTCTGACTTATTACCCTGAAATAAGTGAAATTTCTGCTATTTTGCCCCAAAATAAAGGAAATTTCTGGCTTTTTACCCCCAAATAAGGAGAAATTCGGCTTTTTTACCTCAAAATAAGGTGAATTTCTGCATTTTTGCCCCAAAATAAGGATAATTTCTGCCTTTTTGCCCAAAATAAGAAAAATTTCTGCAATTTTGTACCAAAATAAAAGAAATTTCTTAGTTTCTGCCACAAAATAAGAAAATTTCTGCTTTTTTTCTCTGAAATAAGTGAAATTTCTGCAATTTTGCCCCAAAATAAGTGAAATTTCTGCAATTTTGCCCCAAAATAAGGGAAATTTCTGGAATTTTGCCCCAAAGTAAGTGGAATTTCTGAGTTTGGCCCCAAAATAAGGAGGCTTTCTGTCTTTTTGCCCCAACATATAGGAAATTTCTGCCTTTTTGCTTCACAATTAGGGGAATTTCTGCAATTTTGCTCCAAAATAAGGGGATTTTCTGGATTTTGCCTTTAAATAAGTGGAATTTCTATCTATTTCCCCCAAAACAAAGGGAATTTCTGTCTTTTATGCCCCAAAATAAGAAAAATTTCTGACTTATTACACTGAAATAAGTGAAATTTCTGCAATTTTGCCCCAAAATAAGGGAAATTTCTGCCCTTTTGTCCCCAAATAAGGGGAATTTCAGCCTTTTTTCCTCAAAATAAGTGGAATTTCTGCATTTTTGCCACAAAATATTAGCAATTTCTGCCTTTTTGCCCCAAAATAAGAAAAATTTCTGCAATTTTGTAGCAAAATAAAAGAAATTTCTGCCTTTTTGCTTCCAAAAAAGAAAATTTCTCCTTTTTTTTTCTGAAATAAGTGAAATTTCTGCAATTTTGCCCCAAAATAAGGGAAATTTCTGGAATTTTGCTCCAAAATCAGTGGAATTTCTGAGTTTTGCCCAAAAATAAGGAGGATTTCTGCCCTTTTGCCCTAACATATAGGGAATTTCTGCCTTTTTGCCCCACAATTAGGGGATTTTCTGCAATTTTGCTCCAAAATACGGGAAATTTCTGCTTTTTTTGCCCGAAAATAAGAAAAATGCATACCTTTTTGAAATAAAAAAGAAAATTTCCTCATTTTTCTCCAAAATAATGTGAATTTCAGATTTTTGCCTCTAAATAGGTGGAATTTCTGTCTTTTTCTTCCAAAACAAAGGGAATTTCTGTCTTTCTTGCCCCAAAATAAGGAAAATTTCTGACTTATTACCCTGAAATATGTGAAATTTCTGCAATTTTGCCATAAAATAACAGAAATTTCTGACTTTTTGTCCCAAAATAAGGGGAATTTCAGCCTTTTTACCTCAAAATAAAGGGAATTTCTGCATTTTTGCCCCAAAATTTGGAAATTTCTGCCTTTTTGCCCCAAAATAAGAAAATTTCTGCTTTTTTTCTGAAATAAATGAAATTTCTGCAATTTTGTCCTAAAATAAGTTAAATTTCTGAGTTTTGCCCCAAAATAAGGAGAATTTCTGTCTTTTTGCCCCAACATATAGGGAATTTCTGCCTTTTTTCCCCACAATTAGCAGAATTTCTGCAATTTTGATCCAAAAAAAAGGGGAATTTCTGCCTTTTTTGTCCGAAAATTAGAAGGATGCATACCTTTTTGCCATAAAAAAAGGAAATTTCTTCATTTTTGCTACCAAAATATGGGGAATTTCTGCTTTTTTGCCTCTAAATAAGTGAAATTTCTGTATTTCTCCCAATAAACAAAGGGAATTTCTGTCTTTTTTGCCCCAAAATAAAGAAAATTTCTGACTTATTACCCTGAAATAGGTGAAATTTCTGCAATTTTGCCCCAAAATAAGGGAAATTTCTGCCTTTTTGCCCCCAAATAAGGGGAATTTCAGCCTTTTTACCTCAAAATAAGGGGAATTTCTGCATTTTTGCCCCAAAATATGGAAAATTTCTGCCTTTTGCCCAAAATAAAAATTTCTGCAATTTTGTACCAAAATAGAAGAAATTTCTTTTTTTTTGCCACAAAATAAGAAAATTTCTGCTTTTTTTCCCTGAAATAAGTTAAATATCTGCAATTTTGCCCCAAAATAAGTGAAATTTCTGCTTTTTTGCCCCCAAGTAAGGGGAATTTCAGCCTTTTTACCTCAAAATAAGGGGAATTTCTGCATTTTTTCCCCAAAATATGGGATATTTCTGACTTTTTGCGCCAAATTAAAAAAATTTCTGCTTTTTTTCCCTGAAATAAATGAAATTTCTGCAATTTTGCCCCAAAATAAGTGAAATTTCTGCAATTTTGCCCCAAAATAAAAAAAATTTTTGCTTTTTATCCCTGAAATAAGTGAAATTTCTTCAATTTTGCAAAAAATAAGTGAAATTTCTTCAATTTTGCCCCAAAATAAGGGAAATTTCTGGAATTTTGCCCCAAAATATGTGGAATGTCTGACTTTTGCCTCAAAATAAGGAGAATTTCTGTCTTTTTGCCCCAACATATAGGGAATTTCTGGCTTTTTGCCCCACAATAAGGCGAATTTCTGCAATTTTGCTCCAAAATACGGGAAATTTCTGCTTTTTTGCCCGAAAACAAGAAGAATGCATACCTTTTTGCCATAAAAAAGGGAAATTTATTCATTTTTGCTCCAAAATAAGGGAAATTTCTGCTTTTTTGCCTCTAAATAAGTGGAATTTCTGTCTTTTTTCCCCAAAACAAAGGGAATTTCAGTCTTTTTTGCCCCAAAATAAGGAAAATTTCTGACTTATTACCCTGACATAAGTGAAATATCCGCAATTTGCCCCAAAATAAGAGAAATTTCTGCCTTTTTGACCCAAATAAGGGGAATTTCAGCCTTTTTACCTCAAAATGAGGGCAATTTCTGAATTATTGCCCCAAAATATGGGAAATTTCTGCTTTTTTGCCCAAAAATAAGAATAAATTCTGCAATTTTGTAACATAATAAAAGAAATTTCTGCCTTTTTGCCCCAAAATAAGAAAATTTCTGCATTTTTTTTCTGAAATAAATAAAATTTCTGTAATTTTGTACCAAAATAAGGGAAATTTCTGCCTTTTTGGCCCTAAATAAGGGGAATTTCAGTCTTTTTACCTCAAAATAAGGGGAATTTCTGCATTTTTGCCCCAAAATATGGAAAATTTCTGCCTTTTTGCACAAAATAAGAAAAATTTCTGCAATTTTGTACAAAAATAAAAGAAATTTCTTCCTTTTTGCCACAAAATAAGAAAATTTCTGCTTTTCTTCCCTGAAATAAGTGAAATTTCTCCAATTTTGCCTCAAAATATGTGAAATTTCTGCAATTTTGCCCCAAAATAAGGGAAATTTCTGGAATTTTGCCCCAAAATAAGTGGAATTTCTGAGTTTTGCCCCAAAATAAGGAGGATTTCTGTCTTTTTGCCCCAACATATAGGAAATTTCTGCCTTTTTGCTTCACAATTAGGGGAATTTCTGCAATTTTGCTCCAAAATACGGGGAATTTCTGCCATTTTGACCAAAAAAAAGAAGAATGCATAACTTTTTGCCATAAAAAAGGAAAATTTCTGCAATTTTGCTCCAAAATAAGGGGAATTTCTGCATTTTGCCTCTAAATAAGTGGAATTTCTATCTTTTTCCCCCAGAACAAAGGAAATTTCTGTCTTTTTTGCCCCAAAATAAAGAAAATTTCTGACTTATTACCCTGAAATAAGTGAAATTTCTGCAATTTTGCCCCAAAATAAGGGAAATTTCTGCCTTTTTGCGCCCAAATAAGGGGAATTTCAGCCTTTTTACCTCAAAATAAGTGGAATTTCTGCATTTTTGCCACAAAATATTAGGAATTTCTGCATTTTTGTTCCAAAATAAGGAAAATTTCTGCTTTTTTCACTGAAATAAGTGAAATTTCTGCAATTTTGCCCCAAAATAAGGAAAATTTCTGCCTTTTTGCCCCCAAATAAGGGGAATTTCAGCCTTTTTACCTCAAAATAAGGGGAATTTCTGCATTTTTGCTCCAAAATATGGAAAATTTCTGCCTTTTGCCCAAAATAAAAATTTCTGCAATTTTGTATCAAAATAGAAGAAATTTCTTTTTTTTTGCCACAAAATAAGAAAATTTCTGCTTTTTTTCCCTGAAATAAGTGAAATTTCTGAAATTTTGCCCCAAAATAAGTGAAATTTCTGCTTTTTTGCCCCCAAATAAGGGGAATTTCAGCTTTTTTACCTCAAAATAAGGGGAATTTCTGCATTTTTGCCCCAAAATATGGGATATTTCTGACTTTTTGCGCCAAATTAAAAAAATTTCTGCTTTTTTTCCCTTAAATAAATGAAATTTCTTCAATTTTGCCCCAAAATAAGTGAAATTTCTGCAATTTTGCCCCAAAATAAAAAAAATTTTTGCTTTTTATCCCTGAAATAAGTGAAATTTCTTCAATTTTGCAAAAAATAAGTGAAATTTCTGCAATTTTGCCCCAAAATAAGGGAAATTTTTGGAATTTTGCCCCAAAATATGTGGAATGTCTGACTTTTGCCTCAAAATAAGGAGAATTTCTGTCTTTTTGCCCCAACATATAGGGAATTTCTGGCTTTTTGCCCCACAAATAGGGGAATTTCTGCAATTTTGCTCTAAAATACGGGAAATTTCTGCTTTTTTGCCCGAAAATAAGAAGAATGCATACCTTTTTGCCATAAAAAAGGGAAATTTATTCATTTTTGCTCCAAAATAAGGAAAATTTCTGCTTTTTTGCCTCTAAATAAGTGGAATTTCTGTCTTTTTTCCCCAAAACAAAGGGAATTTCAGTCTTTTTTGCCCCAAAATAAGGAAAATTTCTGACTTATTACTCTGAAATAAGTGAAATTTCTGCAATTTGCCCCAAAATAAGAGAAATTTCTGCCTTTTTGACCCAAATATGGGGAATTTCAGCCTTTTTACCTCAAAATAAGGGCAATTTCTGAATTATTGCCCCAAAATATGGGAAATTTCTGCTTTTTTGCCCCAAAATAAGAATAAATTCTGCAATTTTGTAACAAAATAAAAAAAAATTCTGCCTTTTTGCCCCAAAATAAAAAAATTTCTGCATTTTTTTTCTGAAATAAATAAAATTTCTGTAATTTTGTACCAAAATAAGGGAAATTTCTGCCTTTTTGTCCCCAAATAAAGGGAATTTCAGCCTTTTTACCTCAAAATAAGGGGAATTTCTGCATTTTTGCCCCAAAATATGGAAAATTTCTGCCTTTTTGCACAAAATAAGAAAAATTTCTGCAATTTTGTACAAAAATAAAAGAAATTTCTTCCTTTTTGCCACAAAATAAGAAAATTTCTGCTTTTCTTCCCTGAAATAAGTGAAATTTCTCCAATTTTGCCTCAAAATAAGTGAAATTTCTGCAATTTTGCCCCAAAAGAAGGGAAATTTCTGGAATTTTGCCTCAAAATAAGTGGAATTTCTGAGTTTTGCCCCAAAATAAGGAGGATTTCTGTCTTTTTGCCCCAACATATAGGAAATTTCTGCCTTTTTGCTTCACAATTAGGGGAATTTCTGCAATTTTGCTCCAAAATACGGGGAATTTCTGCCATTTTGACCAAAAAAAAGAAGAATGCATACCTTTTTGCCATAAAAAAGGAAAATTTCTGCAATTTTGCTCCAAAATAAGGGGAATTTCTGCATTTTGCCTCTAAATAAGTGGAATTTCTATCTTTTTCCCCCAGAACAAAGGAAATTTCTGTCTTTTTTGCCCCAAAATAAAGACAATTTCTGATTTATTACCCTGAAATAAGTGAAATTTCTGCAATTTTGCCCCAAAATAAGGGAAATTTCTGCCTTTTTGCGCCCAAATAAGGGGAATTTCAGCCTTTTTACCTCAAAATAAGTGGAATTTCTGCATTTTTGCCACAAAATATTAGGAATTTCTGCATTTTTGTTCCAAAATGAGGAAAATTTCTGCTTTTTTCACTGAAATAAGTGAAATTTCTGCAATTTTACCCCAAAATAAGTGAAATTTCTGCAATTTTGCCCCAAAATAAGGGAAATTTCTGGAATTTTGCCCCAAAATAAGTGGAATTTCTGAGTTTTGCCCCAAAATAAGGAGAATTTCTGTCTTTTTGCCCCAACATATAAGGAATTTCTGCCTTTTTGCCCCACAATTAGGGGAATTTCTGCAATTTTGCTCCAAAATACGGGGAATTTCTGCTTTTTAGCCCGAAAATAAGGGGAATGTATACCTTTTGCCACAAAAAAGGGAAATTTCTTCATTTTTCCTCCAAAATAAGGGGAATTTCTGCTTTTTTGCCTCTAAATAAGTGGAATTTCTGTCTTTTTACCCGAAAACAAAGGGAATTTCTGTCTTTTTTGCCCCAAAATAAGGAAAATTTCTGACTTATTACCCTGAAATAAGTGAAATTTCTGCAATTTTGCCCCAAAATAAGGGAAATTTCTGCCTTTTTGCCCCCAAATAAGGGGAATTTCAGCCTTTTTACCTCAAAATAAGGGGAATTTCTGCATTTTTGCCACAAAATATTAGGAATTTTGGCCTTTTTGCCCCAAAATAAAGAAAATTTCTGCCTTTTTTCCCTGAAATAAGTGAAATTTTTGCAATTTTGCCCCAAAATAATGAAATTTCTGCAATTTTGCCCCAAAATAAGGAAAATTTCTGGAATTTTGCCCCAAAATAAGTGGAATTTCTGAGTTTTGAACCAAAATAAGGAGAATTTCTGTCTTTTTCCCCTAACATATAGAGAATTTCTGCCTTTTTGCCCCACAATTAGGGGAATTTCTGCAATTTTGCCCAAAATACGGGGATTTTCTGTTTTTAGCCCGAAAAGAAGGGGAATGTATACATTTTGCCACAAAAAAAAGAAATTTCTTCATTTTTGCTTCAAAATAAAGGGAATTTCTGCTTTTTGCCTCTAAATAAGTGGAATTTCTGTCTTTTTCCCACAAAAAAAAGGAATTTCTGTCTTTTTTGCAACAAGATAAGGAAAATTTCTGACTTATTACCCTGAAATAAGTGAAATTTCTGCAATTTTGCCGCAAAATGAGGGAAATTTCTGACTTTTTCCACCCAAATAAGGGGAATTTAAGCTTTTTTAGCTCAAAATAAGGAGAATTTCTGCATTTTTGCCACAAAATATGGAAAATTTCTGCCTTTTTCCCAAAATAAGAAAATTTCTGC
The DNA here is from genome assembly GCF_963924665.1 of Micromys minutus. Lineage (NCBI taxonomy): Eukaryota > Metazoa > Chordata > Mammalia > Rodentia > Muridae > Micromys > Micromys minutus. Next base: position 970,049 of record NW_027667150.1, read on the forward strand.
TTTTTTCCCTGAAATAAATGAAATTTCTGCAATTTTGCCCCAAAATAAGTGAAATTTCTGCACTTTTGCCCCAAAATAAAAGAAATTTCTGGAATTTGACCCAAAATAAGTGGAATTTCTGAGTTTTGCCCCAAAATAAGGAGAATTTCTGTCTTTTTGCCCCACAATTAGGGGAATTTCTGCAATTTTGATCCAAAATACGGGGAATTTCTGCCTTTTTGTCCGAAAATAAGAAGAATGCATACCTTTTTGCCATAAAAAAATGGAAATTTCTTCATTTTTGCTCCAAAATAAGGGGAATTTCTGCTTTTTTGCCTCAAAATATGTGGAATTTCTGTCTTTTTCCCCCAAAACAAATGTAATTTCTGTTTTTTTGCCTCAAAATAAAGAAAATTTCTGACTTATTACCCTGAAGTAAGTGAAATTTCTGCAACTTTGCCCCAAAAGAAGGGGAATTTCTTCTTTTTGCCCCCAAATAAGGTGAATTTCAGCCTTTTTACCTCAAAATAACAGGAATTTCTGCATTTTTGCCACAAAATATTAGGAATTTCTGCATTTTTGCCTCAAAATAAGGAAAATTTCTGCCTTTTTTCATTGAAATAAGTGAAAGTTCTGCAATTTTGCCCCAAAATAAGTAAAATTTCTGCAATTTTGCCCCAAAATAAGGGAAATTTCTGGAATTTTGCACCAAAATATTGGAATTTATGAGTTTTGCCCCAAAATAAGGAGAATTTCTGTTTTTTTGCCCTAACATATACGGAATTTTTGCCTTTTTGCCCCACAATTAGGGGAATTTCTGCAATTTTGCTCCAAAATACGGGGAATTTCTGCTTTTTAGCGTGAAAATAAGGGGAATGTATACCTTTTGCCACAAAAATGAAATTTCTTCATTTTTGCTCCAAAATAAAAGGAATTTCTGCTTTTTTGCCTCTAAAAAGTGGAATTTCTGTCTTTTTCCCCAAAAACAAAGGGAATTTCTGTATTTTTGCCCCAAAATAAAAAAAAATTCTGACTTATTACCCTGAAATAAGTGAAATTTTTTCACTTTTTCCCCAAAATAAGGAAATTTCTGCCTTATTGCCCCCACTAAGGGGAATTTCAGCCTTTTTCCTCAAAATAAGAGGAATTTCTGCATTTTTGCCACAAAATATGGGAAATTTCTGCCTTATTGCTCCAAAATAAAAAAAATTTCTGCAATTTTGTACCAAAATAAAAGAAATTTCTGCCTTTTTGCCCCAAAATAAGAAAATTTCTGTTTTTTTTTGAAATAAGTGAAATTTCTGCAATTTTGCCCCAAAAAAAGTGAAATTTCTGCAATTTTGCCCCAAAATAAGTGAAATTTCTGGAATTTTGCCTCAAAATAAAAGAAATTTCTGCCTTTTTGCCCCCAAATTAGGGGAATTTCAGCCTTTTTACCTCAAAATAAGGGGACTTTCTGCATTTTTGACGCAAAATATGGGAAATTTCTGCCTTTTTGCCCCAAAATAAGAAAAATTTCTGCAATTTTGTACCAAAATAAAAAAAATTTCTGCCTTTTTGCCCCAAAATAAGAAAATTTCTGCTTTTTTTCTGAAATAAGTGAAATTTCTGCAATTTTCCCCAATATAAGTGAAATTTCTGGAATTTTGCTCCGAAATAAGTGGAATTTCTGCGTTTTGCCCCAAAATAAGGAGAATTTCTGTCTTTTTGCCCCAACATGAAGGGAATTTCTGCCTTTTTGCCCCACAATTTGGGGAATTTCTGCATTTTGCTCCAAAATAAGGGGAATTTCTGCCTTTTTGCCCAAAAATAAGAAGAATGCATACCTTTTTGCCCTTAAAATGTGAAATTTCTTCATTTTTGCTCCAAAATAAGGGGAATTTCTGCTTTTTTGCCTCTAAAAAAGTGGAATGTCTGACTTTTTTCCCCAAAACAAAGGGAATTTCTGTTTTTTGGCCCCAAAATAAGGAAAATTTCTGACTTATTACCCTGAAATAAGTGAAATTTCTGCAATTTTGCCCCAAAATTAGAGAAATTTCTGCCTTTTTGCCCCCAAATAAGGGGAATTTCAGCCTTTTACCTCAAAATAAGAGAAATTTCTGCATTTTTGCCCCAAAATATGGGATATTTCTACCTTTTTTCCCCAAAATAAGAAAAAATTCTGCAATTTTGTAACAAAATAAAAGAAATTTCTGCCTTTTGGCCCCAAAATAAAAAAAATTCTGATTTTTTTCTGAAATAAGTGAAATTTCTGCAATTTTGCCCCAAAATAAGTTAAATTTCTGAGTTTTGCCCTAAAATAAGGAGAATTTCTGTCTTTTTGCCCCAACATATAAGGAATTTCTGCCTTTTTGCGCCACAATTAAGGGAATTTCTGCAATTTTGCTCCAAAATACGGGAAATTTCTTCCTTTTTTGTCCAAAAATAATAAGAATGCATACCTTTTTGCCATAAAAAAGGGAAGCTTCTTCATTTTTGCTCCAAAATGAAGGGAATTTCTGCTTTTATGCCTCTAAATATGTGGAATTTCTGTCTTTTTCCCCCAAAACAAAGAGAATTTCTGTCTTTTTTGCCCCAAAATAAGGAAAATTTCTGACTTATTACCCTGAAATAAGTGAAATTTCTGCAATTTTGCCCCAAAATAAGGGAAATTTCTGCATTTTTGACCCCAAATAATGGGAATTTCAGCCTTTTTACCTCAAAATAAGGGGAATTTCTGCATTTTTGCCCCAAAATATGGGAAATTTCTGCCTTTTTGCCCAAAATAAGAAAAATTTCTGCATTTTTGTACCAAAATAAAAGAAATTTCTGCCTTTTTGCCCCAAAATAAAAAATTTCTGCTTTTTTTCTCTTAAATAAGTGAAATTTCTGCAATTTTGCCCCAAAATAAGTGAAATTTCTGCAATTTTGCCCCAAAATAAAGGATATTTCTTGAATTTTGCCCCAAAATAAGTGGAATTTCTGAGTTTTGCCCCAAAATAAGGAGAATTTCTGTCTTTATGCACCAAGATATAGGGAATTTCTGCCTTTTTGACCCACAATTAGAGGAATTTCTGCAATTTTGCTCGAAAATACGGGAAATTTCTTCTTTATAGCCGAAAATAATAAGAATGCATACCTTTTTGCCATAAAAAAAAGAAATTTCTGCAATTTTTCTGCAAAATAAGGGTAATTTCTGCTTTTTTGCCACTAAGTAAGTGGAATTTCTGTCTTTATCCCCCAAAACAAAGGGAATTTCTGTCTTTTTTGCCCCAAAATAAGGAAAATTTCTGACTCCTTACCTTGAAGTAAGTGAAATTTCTGCAATTTTGCCCCAAATAAGGGAAATTTCTGCCTTTTTGCCCCCAAATAAGGGGAATTTCAGCTATTTTACCTCAAAATAAGGGTAATTTCTGCATTTTTGCCACTAAATATTAGGAATTTCTGCCTTTTTGCCCCAAAATAGGGAAAATTTCTGTCTTTTTTCTCTGAAATAAGTCAAATTTCTGCAATTTTGCCCCAAAATAAGGGAAATTTCTGGAATTTTGCCCCAAAATAAGTGGAATTTCTGAGTTTTGCCCCAAAATAAGTAGAATTTCTGTCTTTTTGCCCCAACATATAGGGAATTTCTGCTTTTTTGCCCCACAATTAGGGGAATTTCTGCAATTTTGCTCCAAAATAAGGGGAATTTCTGCTTTTTTGCCTCTAAATAAGTGTTATTTCTGTCTTTTTCCCACAAAACAAAGGGAATTTCTGTCTTTTTGTTCCAAAATAAGGAAAATTTCTTACTTATTACCATGAAATCAGTGAAATTTCTGCAATTTTGCCCCAAAATAAGAGAAATTTCTGCCTTCTTGCCCCCAAATAAGGGGAATTTCTGAATTTTTGCCACAATATGGGAAATTTCTGAATTTTTCCCAAAATAAGAAAAATTTCTGCAATTTTGTAACAAAATATAGGTAATTTCTGCTTTTTTGCCCCAAAATAAGAAAATTTCTGCATTTTTTTCACTGAAAGAAGTGAAATTTCTACAATATTGCTCCAAAATAAGTGAAATTTCTGCAATTTTGCCCCAAAATAAGGAAAATTTCTGGAATTTTGCCCCAAAATAAGTGGAATTTCTGAGTTTTGCCCCAAAATAAAGAGAATTTCTGTCTTTTTGCCCCAACACATAGGGAATTTCTGTCTTTTTGCCCCAAAATTAGGGGAATTTCTTCAATTTTGCTCCAAATACAGGGAATTTCTGCTTTTTAGCCCGTAAAGAAGGGGAATGTATACATTTTGCCACAAAAAATTTCTTAATTTTTGCTTCAAAATAAGGGGAATTTCTAATTTTTGCCTCTAAATAAGAGGAATTTCTGTCTTTTTCCCCCAAAACAAAGGGAATTTCTGTCTTTTTTGCACCAAAATAAGGAAATTTTCTGACTTATTATTCTGAAGTATGTGAAATTTGTGCAATTTTGCCCCAAAATAAGAGAAATTTCTGCCTTTTTGCCCCCAAATAAGGGGAATTTCAGCCTTTTTACCTCAAAATAAGGGGAATTTCTGCATTTTTGCCACAAAATATTAGGAATTTCTGCCTTTTTGCCCCAAAATAAGGAAAATTTCTGCCTTTTTTCCCTGAAATATGTGAAATTTCTGCAATTTTGCCCCAAAATAAGTGAAATTTTTGCCATTTTGCCACAAAATAAGAAAATTTCTGCTTTTTTCCCTGAAATAAGTGAAATTTCTGCAATTTTGCCCCAAAATAAGTGAAATTTCTGAAATTTTGCTCCAAAATAAGGGAAATTTCTGCTTTTTGCCCCCAAATAAGGGGAATTTCAGCCTTTTTACCTCAAAATAAGGGAAATTTTTGCATTTTTGCCCCAAAATATGAGAAATTTCTCCCTTTTTGCCCAAAATAAAAAAATTTCTGCAATTTTGTACCAAAATAAAAGAAATTTCTGCCTTTTTGCTCCAAAATAAAAAATTTCTGCTTTTTTTCCCTTATATAAGTAAAATTTCTGCAATTTTGCCACAAAATAAGTGAAATTTCTGCAATTTTGTTCCAAAATAAGAGAAATTTCTGCCTTTTTGCCCCCAAATAAGGGGAATTTCAGCATTTAAACTCAAAATAAAAAAAATTTCTGCATTTTTGCCCCAAAATATGGGAAATTTCTGCCTTTTTGCCCCAAAATAAGAAAAAAATCTGCAATTTTGTAACAAAATAAAAGAAATTTCTGCCTTTTGGCTCCAAAATAAGAAAATTTCTCCTTTTTTTATGAAATAAGTGAAATTTCTGCAATTTTGCTCAAAAATAAGTTAAATTTCTGAATTTTGCCCTAAAATAAGGAGAATTTCTGTCTTTTTGCCCCAAAATATAGGGAATTTCTGCCTTTTTGCCCCACAATTAGGGGTATTTCTGCAATTTTGCTCCAAAATACGGAGAATTTCTGCCATTTTTGTCCGAAAATAATAAGAATGCATACCTTTTTGCCATAAAAAAGGGAAATTTCTTCATTTTTGCTCCAAAATGAGGGGAATTTCTGCTTTTATACCTCTAAATACGTGGAATTTCTGTCTTTTTCCCGCAAAACAAAAGGAAATTCTGTATTTTTTGCCCCAAAATAAGGAAAATTTCTGACTTATTACCCTGAGATAAGTGAAATTTCTGCAATTTTGCCCCAAAATAAGGGAAATTTCTGCCTTTTTACCCCCAAATAAGGGGAATTTCAGCCTTTTTACCTCAAAATGAAGGGGAATTTCTGCATGTTTGCCCCAAAATATGGGAAATTTCTGCCTTTTTGCCCAAAATAAGAAAAATTTCTGCAATTTTGTACCAAAATATGGGAAATTTCTGCCTTTTTCACCAAAAAAAAAAAATTTCTGCTTTTTTTCCCTGAAATAAGTGAAATTTCTCTAATTTTGCCCCAAAATAAGTGAAATTTCTGCATTTTGCCCCAAAATAAGGGAAATTTCTGGAATTTTGCCCCAAAATGAGTGGAATTTCTGAGTTTCCCCAAAATAAGGAGAATTTCTGTCTTTTTGCCCCAACATATGGAATTTCTGCATTTTTGCCCCACAATTAGGTTAATTTCTGCAATTTTGCTCCAAAATACGGGGAATTTCTGCCTTTTTGCCCGAAAATAAGAAGAATGCATACCTTTTTCCATAAAAAAGGGAAATTTCTGTAATTTTGCTCCAAAATAAGGGGAATTTCTGCTTTTTTGCCTCTAAATAAGTGGAATTTATGTATTTTTCCCCCAAAACAAAGGGAATTTCTGTCTTTTTTGCCCAAAATAAGGAAAATTTCTGACTTATTACCCTGAAATAAGTGAAATTTCTGAAATTTTGCCCCAAAATAAGTGAAATTTCTCCAATTTTGCCCCAAAATATGTGAAATTTCTGGAATTTTGCCCGGAAATATGTGGAATTTCTGAGTTTTGACCCAAAATAAGGAGAATTTCTGTCTTTTTGCCCCAACATATAAGGAATTTCTGCCTGTTTGCCCCACAATTAGGGGAATTTCTGCAATTTTGCTCCAAAATACGGGGAATTTCTGCCTTTTTGCCCGAAAATAAGAAGAATCCATACCTTTTTGCCATAAAAAAGGAAAATTTCTTCATTTTTGCTCCAAAAGAAGGGGAATTTCTACTTTTATGCCTCTAAATATGTGGAATTTCTGTCTTTGTCCCCCAATACAAAGGGAATTTCTGTTTTTTTGCCCCAAAATAAGGAAAATTTCTGACTTATTACCCTGAAATAAGTGAAATTTCTGCAATTTTTCCCCAAAATAAGGGAAATTTCTGCCTTTTTGCTCCCAAATAAGGGGAATTTCAGCTTTTTACCTCAAAATAAGGGGAATTTCTGCATTTTTGCCACAAAATATTAGGAATTTCTGCATTTTTGCCTCTAAATAAGTGGAATTTCTGTCTTTTTCCCCCAAAACAAAGGGAATTTCTGTTTTCTGGCCCCAAAAAAGGAAAATTTCTGACTTATTACCCTGACATAAGTGAAATTTCTGCAATTTTGTTCCAAAATAAGAGAAATTTCTGCCTTTTTGCCCCCAAATAAGGGGAATTTCAGCATTTAAACTCAAAATAAAAAAAATTTCTGCATTTTTGCCCCAAAATATGGGAAATTTCTGCTTTTTGCCCCAAAATAAGAAAAAATTCTGCAATTTTGTAACAAAATAAAAGAAATTTCTGCCTTTTGGCTCCAAAATAAGAAAATTTCTCCTTTTTTTATGAAATAAGTGAAATTTCTGCAATTTTGCTCAAAAATAAGTTTAATTTCTGAATTTTGCCCTAAAATAAGGAGAATTTCTGTCTTTTTGCCCCAAAATATAGGGAATTTCTGCCTTTTTGCCCCACAATTAGGGGTATTTCTGCAATTTTGCTCCAAAATACGGAGAATTTCTGCCATTTTTGTCCGAAAATAATAAGAATGCATACCTTTTTGCCATAAAAAAGGGAAATTTCTTCATTTTTGCTCCAAAATGAGGGGAATTTCTGCTTTTATACCTCTAAATACGTGGAATTTCTGTCTTTTTCCCGCAAAACAAAAGGAAATTCTGTATTTTTTGCCCCAAAATAAGGAAAATTTCTGACTTATTACCCTGAGATAAGTGAAATTTCTGCTATTTTGCCCCAAAATAAGGGAAATTTCTGCCTTTTTACCCCCAAATAAGGGGAATTTCAGCCTTTTTACCTCAAAATGAAGGGGAATTTCTGCATGTTTGCCCCAAAATATGGGAAATTTCTGCCTTTTTGCCCAAAATAAGAAAAATTTCTGCAATTTTGTACCAAAATATGGGAAATTTCTGCCTTTTTCACCAAAAAAAAAAATTTCTGCTTTTTTTCCCTGAAATAAGTGAAATTTCTCTAATTTTGCCCCAAAATAAGTGAAATTTCTGCATTTTGCCCCAAAATAAGGGAAATTTCTGGAATTTTGCCCCAAAATGAGTGGAATTTCTGAGTTTCCCCAAAATAAGGAGAATTTCTGTCTTTTTGCCCCAACATATGGAATTTCTGCATTTTTGCCCCACAATTAGGTTAATTTCTGCAATTTTGCTCCAAAATACGGGGAATTTCTGCCTTTTTGCCCGAAAATAAGAAGAATGCATACCTTTTTCCATAAAAAAGGGAAATTTCTGTAATTTTGCTCCAAAATAAGGGGAATTTCTGCTTTTTTGCCTCTAAATAAGTGGAATTTATGTATTTTTCCCCCAAAACAAAGGGAATTTCTGTCTTTTTTGCCCAAAATAAGGAAAATTTCTGACTTATTACCCTGAAATAAGTGAAATTTCTGAAATTTTGCCCCAAAATAAGTGAAATTTCTCCAATTTTGCCCCAAAATATGTGAAATTTCTGGAATTTTGCCCGGAAATATGTGGAATTTCTGAGTTTTGACCCAAAATAAGGAGAATTTCTGTCTTTTTGCCCCAACATATAAGGAATTTCTGCCTGTTTGCCCCACAATTAGGGGAATTTCTGCAATTTTGCTCCAAAATACGGGGAATTTCTGCCTTTTTGCCCGAAAATAAGAAGAATCCATACCTTTTTGCCATAATAAAGGAAAATTTCTTCATTTTTGCTCCAAAAGAAGGGGAATTTCTACTTTTATGCCTCTAAATATGTGGAATTTCTGTCTTTGTCCCCCAATACAAAGGGAATTTCTGTTTTTTTGCCCCAAAATAAGGAAAATTTCTGACTTATTACCCTGAAATAAGTGAAATTTCTGCAATTTTTCCCCAAAATAAGGGAAATTTCTGCCTTTTTGCTCCCAAATAAGGGGAATTTCAGCTTTTTACCTCAAAATAAGGGGAATTTCTGCATTTTTGCCACAAAATATTAGGAATTTCTGCATTTTTGCCTCTAAATAAGTGGAATTTCTGTCTTTTTCCCCCAAAACAAAGGGAATTTCTGTTTTCTGGCCCCAAAAAAGGAAAATTTCTGACTTATTACCCTGACATAAGTGAAATTTCTGCAATTTTGTTCCAAAATAAGAGAAATTTCTGCCTTTTTGCCCCCAAATAAGGGGAATTTCAGCATTTAAACTCAAAATAAAAAAAATTTCTGCATTTTTGCCCCAAAATATGGGAAATTTCTGCTTTTTGCCCCAAAATAAGAAAAAATTCTGCAATTTTGTAACAAAATAAAAGAAATTTCTGCCTTTTGGCTCCAAAATAAGAAAATTTCTCCTTTTTTTATGAAATAAGTGAAATTTCTGCAATTTTGCTCAAAAATAAGTTAAATTTCTGAATTTTGCCCTAAAATAAGGAGAATTTCTGTCTTTTTGCCCCAAAATATAGGGAATTTCTGCCTTTTTGCCCCACAATTAGGGGTATTTCTGCAATTTTGCTCCAAAATACGGAGAATTTCTGCCATTTTTGTCCGAAAATAATAAGAATGCATACCTTTTTGCCATAAAAAAGGGAAATTTCTTCATTTTTGCTCCAAAATGAGGGGAATTTCTGCTTTTATACCTCTAAATACGTGGAATTTCTGTCTTTTTCCCGCAAAACAAAAGGAAATTCTGTATTTTTTGCCCCAAAATAAGGAAAATTTCTGACTTATTACCCTGAGATAAGTGAAATTTCTGCTATTTTGCCCCAAAATAAGGGAAATTTCTGCCTTTTTACCCCCAAATAAGGGGAATTTCAGCCTTTTTACCTCAAAATGAAGGGGAATTTCTGCATGTTTGCCCCAAAATATGGGAAATTTCTGCCTTTTTGCCCAAAATAAGAAAAATTTCTGCAATTTTGTACCAAAATATGGGAAATTTCTGCCTTTTTCACCAAAAAAAAAAATTTCTGCTTTTTTTCCCTGAAATAAGTGAAATTTCTCTAATTTTGCCCCAAAATAAGTGAAATTTCTGCATTTTGCCCCAAAATAAGGGAAATTTCTGGAATTTTGCCCCAAAATGAGTGGAATTTCTGAGTTTCCCCAAAATAAGGAGAATTTCTGTCTTTTTGCCCCAACATATGGAATTTCTGCATTTTTGCCCCACAATTAGGTTAATTTCTGCAATTTTGCTCCAAAATACGGGGAATTTCTGCCTTTTTGCCCGAAAATAAGAAGAATGCATACCTTTTTCCATAAAAAAGGGAAATTTCTGTAATTTTGCTCCAAAATAAGGGGAATTTCTGCTTTTTTGCCTCTAAATAAGTGGAATTTATGTATTTTTCCCCCAAAACAAAGGGAATTTCTGTCTTTTTTGCCCAAAATAAGGAAAATTTCTGACTTATTACCCTTAAATAAGTGAAATTTCTGCAATTTTGCCCAAAAATAAGGGAAATTTCTGCCTTTTTGCCCCCAAATAAGAGGAATTTCACCCTTTTACCTCAAAATAAGGGGAATTTCTGCATTTTTGCCACAAAATATTAGGAATTTCTGCCTTTTTGCCCCAAAATAATGAAATTTTCTGTTTTTTTTCCCTGCCATAAGTGAAATTTCTGCAATTTTGCCCCAAAATAAGAAAAATCTCTGGAATTTTGCCCCAAAATAAGTGTAATTTCTGAGTTTTGCCCCCAAATAAGGAGAATTTCTGGCTTTTTGCCCCAACATATAGGGAATTTCTGCCTTTTTGCCCCACAATTAGGGGAATTTCTTCAATTTTGCTCCAAAATACGGGGAATTTCTGCCTTTTTGCCCGAAAATAAGAAGAATGCATAACTTTTTGCCATAAATAATGGAAATTTCTTCATTTTTGCTCCAAAATAAGGGGAATTCTGCTTTTTTGCCTCTAAATAAGTGGAATTTCTGTCTTTTTCCCCCAAAACAAAGGTAATTTCTGTCTTTTTTGCCCCAAAATAAGGAAAATTTCTGACTTATTACACTGAAGTAAGTGAAATTTCTGCAATTTTGAACCAAAATAGGGGAATTTCTGCTTTTTTGCCTCTAAATAAGTGGAATTTATGTATTTTTCCCCCAAAACAAAGGGAATTTCTGTCTTTTTTGCCCAAAATAAGGAAAATTTCTGACTTATTACCCTGAAATAAATGAACTTTCTTCAATTTTGCCCCAAAATAAGGGAAATTTCTGCTTTCTTGCCCCCAAATAAGGGGAATTTCAGCATTTTTACCTCAAAATAACGGGAACTTCTGCATTTTTGCCACAAAATATTAGGAATTTCTGCCTTTTTGCCCCAAAATAAGGAAAATTTCTGCCTTTTTTCACTGAAATAAGTGAAATTTCTGCAATTTTGCCCCAAAATAAGTAAATTTTCTGCAATTTTGCCCCAAAATAAGCAAAATTTCTGACTGATTATCCTGAAATAAGTGAAATTTTTACAATTTTGCCTCAAATTAAGGAAATTTCTGCCTTTTTGCCCCCAATTAAGGGGAATTTCAGCCTTTTTACTCAAAATAAGGGGAATTTCTGCATTTTTGCCCCAAAATATGGAAAATTTCTGCCTTTTTGCTCCAAAATAAGAAAAATTTCTGCAATTTTGTACCAAAATAAAAGAAATTTCTGCCTTTTTGCCCCAAAATAAGAAAATTTCTGCTTTTTTTTTGAAATAAGTGAAATTTCTGCAATTTTGCCCCAAAATAAGTGTAATTTCTGCAATTTTGCCCCAATATAAGTGAAATTTCTGGAATTTTGCTCCGAAATAAGTGGAATTTCTGAGTTTTGCACCAAAATAAGGAGAATTTCTGTCTTTTTGCCCTAACATTTAGGGAATTTCTGCCTTTTTGCCCCACAATTAGGGGAATTTCTGAAATTTTGCCCCCAAAAAAAGAAAATTTCTGCATTTTTACCCCCAAATAAGGGGAATTTCAGCCTTTTTACCTCAAAATGAAGGGGAATTTCTGCATGTTTGCCCCATAATATGGGAAATTTCTGCCTATTTGCCCCAAAATAAGAAATTTTCTGCTTTTTTTTCTCTGAAATAAGTGAAATTTCTCTAATTTTGCCACAAAATAAGTGAAATTTCTGCAATTTTGCCCCAAAATAAGGGAAATTTCTGGAATTTTGCCCCAAAATGAGTGGAATTTCTGAGTTTCCCCAAAATAAGGAGAATTTCTGTCTTTTCGCCCCAACATATAAGGAATTTCTGCATTTTTGCCCCACAATTAGATTAATTTTTGCAATTTTGCTCCAAAATACGGGGAATTTCTGCCTTTTTGCCCGAAAATAAGAAGAATGCATACCTTTTTCCGTAAAAAAGGGAAAATTCTGTAATTTTACTCCAAAATAAGGGGAATTTCTGCTTTTTTGCCTCTAAATATGTGGAATTTCCGTCTTTTTCCCCCAAAACAAGGGGAATTTCTGTCTTTTTTGCACCAAAATAAGGAAATTTTCTGACTTATTACCCTGAAATAAGTGAAATTTCTGCAATTTTGCCCCAAAATAAGGGAAATTTCTGCCTTTTGCCCCCAAATATGAGAAATTTCATCCTTTTACCTCAAAAATAAGGGGAATTTCTGCATTTTTGCCACAAAATATTAGGAATTTCTGACTTTTGCCCCAAAATAATGAAAATTTCTGCCTTTTTTCCCTGCCATAAGTGAAATTTCTGCAATTTTGCCCCAAAATAAGGGAAATCTCTGTAATTTTGCCCCAAAATAAGTGGAATTTCTGAGTTTTGCCCCCAAATAAGGAGCATTTCTGTCTTTTTGCCCCAACATATAGGGAATTTCTGCCTTTTTGCCACACAATTAGGGGAATTTCTGCAATTTTGCTCCAAAATACGGGGAATTTCTGCCTTTTTGCCCGAAAATAAGAAGAATGCATAACTTTTTGCATTAAAAAGGGAAATTTCTTCGTTTTTGCTCCAAAATAAGGGGAATTCTACATTTTTGCCTCTAAATAAGTGGAATTTCTGTCTTTTTCCCCCAAAACAAAGGTAATTTCTGTCTTTTTTGCCCCAAAATAAAGAAAATTTCTGACTTATTACCCTGAAGTAAGTGAAATTTCTGCAATTTTGAACCAAAATAAAGGGAATTTCTGCTTTTTTGCCTCTAAATAAGTGGAATTTATGTATTTTTCCCCCAAAACAAAGGGAATTTCTGTCTTTTTTGCCCAAAATAAGGAAAATTTCTGACTGATTACCCTGAAATAAGTGTAATTTCTGCAATTTTGCCCCAAAATAAGGAAATTTCTGCCTTTTTGCCCCCAATTAAGGGGAATTTCAGCCTTTTTACTCAAAATAAGGGGAATTTCTGCATTTTTGCCCCAAAATAAGAAAATTTCTGCTTTTTTTTGAAATAAGTGTAATTTCTGCAATTTTGCCCCAATATAAGTGAAATTTCTGGAATTTTGCTCCGAAATAAGTGGAATTTCTGAGTTTTGCCCCAAAATAAGGAGAATTTCTGTCTTTTTGCCCCAACATTTAGGGAATTTCTGCCTTTTTGCCCCACAATTAGGGGAATTTCTGCAATTTTGCTCCAAAATATGGGGAATTTTTGTTTTTTTGCCCGAAAATAAGAAGAATGCATAGCTTTTTGCCATAAAAAAGGGAAATTTCTTAATTTTTCTCCAAAATAAAGGGAATTTCTGCTTTTTTGCATCTAAATAAGTGGAATTTCTGTCTTTTCCCCCCAAAACAAAGGGAATTTCTGTCTTTTTTGCCCCAAAATAAGGAAAATTTCTGACTTATTACACTGAAATAAGTGAAATTTCTGCATTTTTTCCCCAAAATAAGGGAAATTTCTGCCTTTTTGCTTCCAAATAAGGGGAATTTCAGATTTTACCTCAAAATAAGGGGAATTTCTGCATTTTTGCCACAAAATATTAGGAATTTCTGCATTCTTGCCTCTAAATAAGTGGAATTTCTGTCTTTTTCCCCCAAAACAAAGGGAATTTCTGTTTTTTGGCCCCAAAATAAGGAAAATTTCTGACTTATTACCCTGACATAAGTGAAATTTCTGCAATTTTGCCCCAAAATAAGGGAAATTTCTGCCTTTTTGATCCCAAATAAGAGGAATTTCACCCTTTTACCTCAAAATAAGGGGAATTTCTGCATTTTTGCCACAAAATATTAGGAATTTCTGCCTTTTTGCCCAAAAATAAGGAAAATTTCTGCCTTTTTTCCCTGTCATAAGTGAAATTTCTGCAATTTTGCCCCCAAATAAGGGAAATCTCTGGAATTTCGCCCCAAAATAAGTGGAATTTCTGAGTTTTGCCCCCAAATAAGGAGAATTTCTATCTTTTTGCCCCAACATATAGGGAATTTCTGCCTTTTTGCCCCACAATAAAAAAGGGAAATTTTTGCAATTTTTCTCCAAAATAAGGGGAATTTCTGCTTTTTTGCCTCTAAATAAGAGGAATTTATGTATTTTTCCCCCAAAACAAAGGGAATTTCTGTCTTTTTTGCCCAAAATAAGGAAAATTTCTGACTTATTACCCTGAAATAAGTGAACTTTCTGCAATTTTGCCCCAAAATAAAGGAAATTTCTGCTTTTTCCCCCAAATAAGGGGAATTTCAGCATTTTTACCTCCAAATAAGGGGAATTTCTGCATTTTTGCCACAAAATATTAGGAATTTCTGCCTTTTTGCTCCAAAATAAGGAAAATTTCTGCTTTTTTTCACTGAAAAAAGTGAAATTTCTGCAATTTTGCCCCAAAAAAAGTGAATTTTCTGCAATTTTGCCCCAAAATAAGGAAAATTTCTGACTGATTACCCTGAAATAAGTGTAATTTCTGCAATTTTGCCCCAAAATAAGGAAATTTCTGCCTTTTTGCCCCCAATTAAGGGGAATTTCAGCCTTTTTACTCAAAATAAGGGGAATTTCTGCATTTTTGCCCCAAAATATGGAAAATTTCTGCCTTTTTGCTCCAAAATAAGAAAAATTTCTGCAATTTTGTACCAAAATAAATGAAATTTCTTCCTTTTTGCCCCAAAATAAGAAAATTTCTGCTTTTTTTTTGAAATAAGTGTAATTTCTGCAATTTTGCCCCAATATAAGTGAAATTTCTGGAATTTTGCTCCGAAATAAGTGGAATTTCTGAGTTTTGCCCCAAAATAAGGAGAATTTCTGTCTTTTTGCCCCAACATTTAGGGAATTTCTGCCTTTTTGCCCCACAATTAGGGGAATTTCTGCAATTTTGCTCTAAAATATGGGGAATTTTTGCCTTTTTGCCCGAAAATAAGAAGAATGCATAGCTTTTTGCCATAAAAAAGGGAAATTTCTTAATTTTTCTCCAAAATAAAGGGAATTTCTGCTTTTTTGCATCTAAATAAGTGGAATTTCTGTCTTTTCCCCCCAAAACAAAGGGAATTTCTGTCTTTTTTGCCCCAAAATAAGGAAAATTTCTGACTTATTACCCTGAAATAAGTGAAATTTCTGCATTTTTTCCCCAAAATAAGGGAAATTTCTGCCTTTTTGCTTCCAAATAAGGGGAATTTCAGATTTTACCTCAAAATAAGGGGAATTTCTGCATTTTTGCCAGAAAATATTAGGAATTTCTGCATTTTTGCCTCTAAATAAGTGGAATTTCTGTCTTTTTCCCCCAAAACAAAGGGAATTTCTGTTTTTTGGCCCCAAAATAAGGAAAATTTCTGACTTATTACCCTGACATAAGTGAAATTTCTGCAATTTTGCCACAAAATAATGGAAATTTCTGCCTTTTTGATCCCAAATAAGAGGAATTTCACCCTTTTACCTCAAAATAAGGGGAATTTCTGCATTTTTGCCACAAAATATTAGGAATTTCTGCCTTTTTGCCCCAAAATAAAGAAAATTTCTGCCTTTTTTCCCTGTCATAAGTGAAATTTCTGCAATTTTGCCCCCAAATAAGGGAAATCTCTGGAATTTCGCCCCAAAATAAGTGGAATTTCTGAGTTTTGCCCCAAAATAAGGAGAATTTCTGTCTTTTTGCCCCAACATATAGGGAATTTCTGCCTTTTTGCCCCACAATTAGGGGAATTTCTGCAATTTTGCACCAAAATATGGGGAATTTCTGCATTTTTGCCCGAAAATAAGAAGAATGCATAACTTTTTGGCATAAAAAAGGGAAATTTCTTCATTTTTGCTCCAAAATAAGGGGAATTCTGCTTTTTTGCCTCTAAATAAGTGGAATTTCTGTCTTTTTCCCCCAAAACAAAGGTAATTTCTGTCTTTTTTGCCCCAAAATAAGGAAAATTTCTGACTTATTACCCTGAAGTAAGTGAAATTTCTGCAATTTTGCCCCAAAATAAGTGAATTTTCTGCAATTTTGCCCCAAAATAAGGAAAATTTCTGACTGATTACCCTGAAATAAGTGTAATTTCTGCAATTTTGCCCCAAAATAAGGAAATTTCTGCCTTTTTGCCCCCAATTAAGGGGAATTTCAGCCTTTTTACTCAAAATAAGAGGAATTTCTGCATTTTTGCCCCAAAATATGGAAAATTTCTGCCTTTTTGCTCCATAATAAGAAAAATTTCTGCAATTTTGTACCAAAATAAATGAAATTTCTTCCTTTTTGCCCCAAAATAAGAAAATTTCTGCTTTTTTTTTGAAATAAGTGTAATTTCTGCAATTTTGCCCCAATATAAGTGAAATTTCTGGAATTTTGCTCCGAAATAAGTGGAATTTCTGAGTTTTGCCCCAAAATAAGGAGAATTTCTGTCTTTTTGCCCCAACATTTAGGGAATTTCTGCATTTTTGCCCCACAATAAGGGGAATTTCTGCAATTTTGCTCCAAAACATGGGGAATTTTTGCCTTTTTGCCCGAAAATAAGAAGAATGCATAGCTTTTTGCCATAAAAAAGGGAAATTTCTTAATTTTTCTCCAAAATAAAGGGAATTTCTGCTTTTTTGCATCCAAATAAGTGGAATTTCTGTCTTTTCCCCCCAAAACAAAGGGAATTTCTGTCTTTTTTGCCCCAAAATAAGGAAAATTTCTGACTTATTACCCTGAAATAAGTGAAATTTCTGCAATTTTTCCCCAAAATAAGGGAAATTTCTGCCTTTTTGCTTCCAAATAAGGGGAATTTCAGATTTTACCTCAAAATTAGGGGAATTTCTGCATTTTTGCCACAAAATATTAGGAATTTCTGCATTTTTGCCTCTAAATAAGTGGAATTTCTGTCTTTTTCCCCCAAAACAAAGGGAAGTTCTGTTTTTTGGCCCCAAAATAAGGAAAATTTCTGACTTATTACCCTGACATAAGTGAAATTTCTGCAATTTTGCCCCAAAATAAGGGAATTTTCTGCATTTTTGATCCCAAAGAAGAGGAATTTCACCCTTTTACCTCAAAATAAGGGGAATTTCTGCATTTTTGCCACAAAATATTAGGAATTTCTGCTTTTTGCCCCAAAATAAGGAAAATTTCTGCCTTTTTTCCCTGTCATAAGTGAAATTTCTGCAATTTTGCCCCCAAATAAGGGAAATCTCTGGAATTTCGCCCCAAAATAAGTGGAATTTCTGAGTATTGCCCCCAAATAAGGAGAATTTTTGTCTTTTTGCCCCAACATATAGGGAATTTCTGCCTTTTTGCCCCAGAATTAGGGGAATTTCTGCAATTTTGCTCCAAAATACGGGGAATTTCTGCATTTTTGCCCTAAAATAAGAAGAATGCATAACTTTTTGGCATAAAAAGGGAAATTTCTTCATTTTTGCTCCAAAATAAGGGGAATTCTGCTTTTTTGCCACTAAATAAGTGGAATTTCTGTCTTTTTCCCCCAAAACAAAGGTAATTTCTGTCTTTTTTGCCCCCAAATAAGGAAAATTTTTTACTTATTGCCCTGAAGTAAGTGAAATTTCTGCAATTTTGAACCAAAATAAGGGGAATTTCTGCTTTTTTGCCTCTAAATAAGTGCAATTTATGTATTTTTTCCCCAAAACAAAGGGAATTTCTGTCTTTTTTGTCCAAAATAAAGAAAATTTCTGACTTATTACCCTGAAATAAGTGAAATTTCTGCAATTTTGCCCCAAAATTAGGGAAATTTCTGCTTTTTTGCCCCCAAATAAGGGAAATCTCTGGAATTTCGCCCCAAAATAAGTGGAATTTCTGAGTATTGCCCCCAAATAAGGAGAATTTTTGTCTTTTTGCCCCAACATATAGGGAATTTCTGCCTTTTTGCCCCAGAATTAGGGGAATTTCTGCAATTTTGCTCCAAAATACGGGGAATTTCTGCATTTTTGCCCTAAAATAAGAAGAATGCATAACTTTTTGGCATAAAAAGGGAAATTTCTTCATTTTTGCTCCAAAATAAGGGGAATTCTGCTTTTTTGCCACTAAATAAGTGGAATTTCTGTCTTTTTCCCCCAAAACAAAGGTAATTTCTGTCTTTTTTGCCCCCAAATAAGGAAAATTTTTTACTTATTGCCCTGAAGTAAGTGAAATTTCTGCAATTTTGAACCAAAATAAGGGGAATTTCTGCTTTTTTGCCTCTAAATAAGTGCAATTTATGTATTTTTTCCCCAAAACAAAGGGAATTTCTGTCTTTTTTGTCCAAAATAAAGAAAATTTCTGACTTATTACCCTGAAATAAGTGAAATTTCTGCAATTTTGCCCCAAAATTAGGGAAATTTCTGCTTTTTTGCCCCCAAATAAGGGGAATTTCAGGATTTTTACCTCAAAATAAAAGGAATTTCTGCATTTTAGCCACAAAATATTAGGAATTTCTGCCTTTTTGCCTCAAAATAAAAAAATTTCTGCCTTTTTTCACTGAAATAAGTGAAATTTCTGCAATTTTGCCCCAAAATAAGTGAAATTTCGGCAATTTTGCCACAAAATGAGGCAAATTTCTGGAATTTTGCCCCAAAATAAGTGGAATTTCTGAGTTTTGCCACCAAAATAAAGAGAATTTTTGTTTTTTTGCCCTAACATATAGGGATTTTCTGCCTTTTTGCCCCACAATTAGGGGAATTTCTGCAATTTTGCTCCAAAATACGGGGAATTTCTGCTTTTTAGCCAGAAAATAAGGGGAATGCATACCTTTTGCCACAAAAAAGAGAAATTTCTTTATTTTTGCTCCAAAATAAAAAGAAATTTCTCCTTTTTTGCCTCTAAAAAAGTGGAATATCTGTCTTTTTCCCCAAAAACAAAAGGAATTTCTGTCTTTTTGCCCCAAAATAAGGAAAATTTCTGACTGATTACCCTGAAATAAGTGAAATTTTTGCTATTTTGCCCCAAAATAAGGAAATTTCTGCCTTTTTGCCCTCTATTAAGGGGAATTTCAGCCTTTTAACTCAAAATAAGGGGAATTTCTGCATTTTTGCCCCAAAATATGGAAAATTTCTGCCTTTTTGCTCCAAAATAAGAAAAATTTCTGCAATTTTGTACCAAAATAAAAGAAATTTCTGCCTTTTTGCCCCAAAATAAGAGAATTTCTGCTTTTTTTTGAAATGAGTGAAATTTCTGCAATTTTGCCCCAAAATAAGTGTAATTTCTGCAATTTTGCCCCAATATAAGTGAAATTTCTGGAATTTTGCTCCGAAATAAGTGGAATTTCTGAGTTTTGCCCCAAAATAAGGAGAATTTCTGTTTTTTGCCCCAACATTTAGGGAATTTCTGCCTTTTGCCCCACAATTAGGGGAATTTCTGCAATTTTGCTCCAAAATACGGGGAATTTCTGCATTTTTGCCCGAAAATAAGAAGAATGCATAACTTTTTGGCATAAAAAAAGGAAATTTCTTCATTTTTGCTCCAAAATAAGGGGAATTCTGCTTTTTTGCCTCTAAATAAGTGGAATTTCTGTCCTTTTCCCCCAAAACAAAGGTAATTTCTGTCTTTTTTGCCCCAAAATAAGGAAAATTTCTGACTTATTACCCTGAAGTAAGTGAAATTTCTGCAATTTGCCCCAAAATAAGAGAAATTTCTGCCTTTTTGACCCAAATATGGGGAATTTCAGCCTTTTTACCTCAAAATAAGGGCAATTTCTGAATTATTGCCCCAAAATATGGGAAATTTCTGCTTTTTTGCCCCAAAATAAGAATAAATTCTGCAATTTTGTAACAAAATAAGAAAAATTTCTGCCTTTTTGCCCCAAAATAAGAAAATTTCTGCATTTTTTTTCTGAAATAAATAAAATTTCTGTAATTTTGTACCAAACTAAGGGAAATTTCTGCCTTTTTGTCCCCAAATAAAGGGAATTTCAGCCTTTTTACCTCAAAATAAGGGGAATTTCTGCATTTTTGCCCCAAAATATGGAAAATTTCTGCCTTTTTGCACAAAATAAGAAAAATTTCTGCAATTTTGTACAAAAATAAAAGAAATTTCTTCCTTTTTGCCACAAAATAAGAAAATTTCTGCTTTTCTTCCCTGAAATAAGTGAAATTTCTCCAATTTTGCCTCAAAATAAGTGAAATTTCTGCAATTTTGCCCCAAAATAAGGGAAATTTCTGGAATTTTGCCCCAAAATAAGTGGAATTTCTGAGTTTTGCCCCAAAATAAGGAGGATTTCTGTCTTTTTGCCCCAACATATAGGAAATTTCTGCCTTTTTGCTTCTCAATTTGGGGAATTTCTGCAATTTTGCTCCAAAATACGGGGAATTTCTGCCATTTTGACCAAAAAAAAGAAGAATGCATACCTTTTTGCCATAAAAAAGGAAAATTTCTGCAATTTTGCTCCAAAATAAGAAGAATGCATACCTTTTTGCCCTTAAAAAGTGAAATTTCTTCATTTTTGCTCCAAAATAAGGGGAATTACTGCTTTTTTACCTCTAAAAAAGTGGAATTTCTGTCTTTTTCTCCAAAAAAAGGGAATTTCAGTCTTTTTGCCCCAAAATAAGAGAAAAAAATTTGCAATTTTGTAGCAAAATAAAAAAAATTTCTGCCTTTTGGCCCCAAAATAAGAAAATATCTCCTTTTTTTCTGAAATAAATGAAATTTCTGACAATTTTGCCACAAAATAAGTTAAATTTCTGAGTTTTGCCCAAAAATAAGGACAATTTCTGTCTTTTTGCCCCAACATATAGGGAATTTCTGCCTTTTTGCCCCACAATTAGGAAAATTTCTGCAATTTTGCTCGAAAATAAAGGGAATTTCTGCCTTTTTTGTCTGAAAATAATAGGAATGCATAACTTTTGGCCATAAAAAAGGGAAATTTCTCCGTTTTTGCTCCAAAATGAGGGGAATTTCTGCTTATATGCCTCTAAATATGTGGAATTTCTGTCTTTTTCCCCAAAAACAAAGGGAATTTCTGTTTTTTTGGCCCCAAAATAAGGAAAATTTCTGACTTATTACCCTGAAATAAGTGAAATTTCTGCAATTTTGCAACAAAATAAGGGAAATTTCTGCCTTTTTACCCTCAAATAAGGGGAATTTCTGCCTTTTTACCTCAAATTAATGGGAATTTCTGCATTTTTGCCTTAAAATATGGGAAATTTCTGCCTTTTTGCCCAAAATAAGAAAAATTTCTGCAATTTTGTACCAAAATATGAGAAATTTCTGCCTTTTTGCCCCAAAATAAGATAATTTC
Source organism: Micromys minutus (assembly GCF_963924665.1). Classification (NCBI taxonomy): domain Eukaryota; kingdom Metazoa; phylum Chordata; class Mammalia; order Rodentia; family Muridae; genus Micromys; species Micromys minutus. The sequence continues at coordinate 991,337 of NW_027667150.1, forward strand.
TGCTTTTTTTCCTTGAAATAAGTGAAATTTCTTCAATTTTGCCCCAAAATAAGTGAAATTTCTGCAATTTTGCCCCAAAATAAGGGAAATCTCTGGAATTTTGCCCCAAAATAAGTGTAATTTCTGAGTTTTGCCCCCAAATAAGGAGAATTTCTGTCTTTTTGCCCCAACATATAGGGAATTTCTGCCTTTTTGCCCCACAATTAGGGGAATTTCTTCAATTTTGCTTCAAAATACGGGGAATTTCTGCCTTTTTGCCCGAAAATAAGAAGAATGCATAACTTTTTGCCATAAAAAATGGAAATTTCTTCATTTTTGCTCCAAAATAAGGGGAATTCTGCTTTTTTGCCTCTAAATAAGTGGAATTTCTGTCTTTTTCCCCCAAAACAAAGGTAATTTCTGTCTTTTTTGCCCCAAAATAAGGAAAATTTCTGACTTATTACCCTGAAGTAAGTGAAATTTCTGCAATTTTGAACCAAAATAGGGGAATTTCTGCTTTTTTGCCTCTAAATAAGTGGAATTTATGTATTTTTCCCCCAAAACAAAGGGAATTTCTGTCTTTTTTGCCCAAAATAAGGAAAATTTCTGACTTATTACCCTGAAATAAATGAACTTTCTTCAATTTTGCCCCAAAATAAGGGAAATTTCTGCTTTCTTGCCCCCAAATAAGGGGAATTTCAGCATTTTTACCTCAAAATAACGGGAACTTCTGCATTTTTGCCACAAAATATTAGGAATTTCTGCCTTTTTGCCCCAAAATAAGGAAAATTTCTGCCTTTTTTCACTGAAATAAGTGAAATTTCTGCAATTTTGCCCCAAAATAAGTAAATTTTCTGCAATTTTGCCCCAAAATAAGCAAAATTTCTGACTGATTATCCTGAAATAAGTGAAATTTTTACATTTTTGCCCCAAATTAAGGAAATTTCTGCCTTTTTGCCCCCAATTAAGGGGAATTTCAGCCTTTTTATTCAAAATAAGGGGAATTTCTGCATTTTTGCCCCAAAATATGGAAAATTTCTGCCTTTTTGCCCAAAATAAGAAAAATTTCTGCAATTTTGTACCAAAATATAAGAAATTTCTGCCTTTTTGCCCCAAAATAAGATAATTTCTGCTTTTTTTCCTTGAAATAAGTGAAATTTCTTCAATTTTGCCCCAAAATAAGTGAAATTTCTGCAATTTTGCCCCAAATAAGGGAAATTTCTGGAATTTTGCCCCAAAATAAGTGGAATTTCTGAGTTTTGCCCCAAAATAAGGAGAATTTCTGTCTTTTTGCCCCAACATATAGGGAATTTCTGCCTTTTTGCCCCACAGTTAGGTTAATTTCTGCAATTTTGCTCTAAAATACGGGGAATTTCTGCATTTTTGCCCGAAAATAAGAAGAATGCATACCTTTTTGCCATAAAAAAGGGAAATTTCTGTAATTTTGCTCCAAAATAAGGGGAATTTCTGCTTTTTTGCCTCTAAATATGTGGAATTTCTGTCTTTTTCCGCCAAAACAAAGGGAATTTCTGTCTTTTTTGCACCAAATTAAAAAAAATTTCTGACTTATTACCCTGAAATAAGTGAAATTTCTGCAATTTTGCCCCAAAATAAGGGAAATTTCTGACTTTTTGCTCCCAAATAAGAGGAATTTCACCCTTTTACCTCAAAATAAGGAGAATTTCTGCATTTTTTCCACAAAATATTAGGAATTTCTGCTTTTTTGCCTCAAAATAAGGAAAATTTCTGCCTTTTTTTCCTGAAATAAGTGAAATTTCTGCAATTTTGCCCCAAAATAAGGGAAATTTCTGCAATTTTGTCCCAAAATAAGGGAAATTTCTGCAATTTTGTAACAAAATAAAAGAAATTTGTCCCTTTTTGCTTCCCAATAAGAAAATTTCTGATTTTTTTTTCTGAAATAAGTGAAATTTCTGAAATTTTGCCCCAAAATAAGTGAAATTTCTCCAATTTTGCCCCAAAATATGTGAAATTTCTGGAATTTTGCCCGGAAATATGTGGAATTTCTGAGTTTTGACCCAAAATAAGGAGAATTTCTGTCTTTTTGCCCCAACATATAAGGAATTTCTGCCTGTTTGCCCCACAATTAGGGGAATTTCTGCAATTTTGCTCCAAAATACGGGGAATTTCTGCCTTTTTGCCCGAAAATAAGAAGAATGCATAACTTTTTGCCATAAAAAATGGAAATTTCTTCATTTTTGCTCCAAAATAAGGGGAATTCTGCTTTTTTGCCTCTAAATAAGTGGAATTTCTGTCTTTTTCCCCCAAAACAAAGGTAATTTCTGTCTTTTTTGCCCCAAAATAAGGAAAATTTCTGACTTATTACCCTGAAGTAAGTGAAATTTCTGCAATTTTGAACCAAAATAGGGGAATTTCTGCTTTTTTGCCTCTAAATAAGTGGAATTTATGTATTTTTCCCCCAAAACAAAGGGAATTTCTGTCTTTTTTGCCCAAAATAAGGAAAATTTCTGACTTATTACCCTGAAATAAATGAACTTTCTTCAATTTTGCCCCAAAATAAGGGAAATTTCTGCTTTCTTGCCCCCAAATAAGGGGAATTTCAGCATTTTTACCTCAAAATAACGGGAACTTCTGCATTTTTGCCACAAAATATTAGGAATTTCTGCCTTTTTGCCCCAAAATAAGGAAAATTTCTGCCTTTTTTCACTGAAATAAGTGAAATTTCTGCAATTTTGCCCCAAAATAAGTAAATTTTCTGCAATTTTGCCCCAAAATAAGCAAAATTTCTGACTGATTATCCTGAAATAAGTGAAATTTTTACAATTTTGCCCCAAATTAAGGAAATTTCTGCCTTTTTGCCCCCAATTAAGGGGAATTTCAGCCTTTTTATTCAAAATAAGGGGAATTTTGCATTTTTGCCCCAAAATATGGAAAATTTCTGCCTTTTTGCCCAAAATAAGAAAAATTTCTGCAATTTTGTACCAAAATATAAGAAATTTCTGCCTTTTTGCCCCAAAATAAGATAATTTCTGCTTTTTTTCCTTGAAATAAGTGAAATTTCTTCAATTTTGCCCCAAAATAAGTGAAATTTCTGCAATTTTGCCCCAAATAAGGGAAATTTCTGGAATTTTGCCCCAAAATAAGTGGAATTTCTGAGTTTTGCCCCAAAATAAGGAGAATTTCTGTCTTTTTGCCCCAACATATAGGGAATTTCTGCCTTTTTGCCCCACAGTTAGGTTAATTTCTGCAATTTTGCTCTAAAATACGGGGAATTTCTGCATTTTTGCCCGAAAATAAGAAGAATGCATACCTTTTTGCCATAAAAAAGGGAAATTTCTGTAATTTTGCTCCAAAATAAGGGGAATTTCTGCTTTTTTGCCTCTAAATATGTGGAATTTCTGTCTTTTTCCGCCAAAACAAAGGGAATTTCTGTCTTTTTTGCACCAAATTAAAAAAAATTTCTGACTTATTACCCTGAAATAAGTGAAATTTCTGCAATTTTGCCCCAAAATAAGGGAAATTTCTGACTTTTTGCTCCCAAATAAGAGGAATTTCACCCTTTTACCTCAAAATAAGGAGAATTTCTGCATTTTTTCCACAAAATATTAGGAATTTCTGCTTTTTTGCCTCAAAATAAGGAAAATTTCTGCCTTTTTTTCCTGAAATAAGTGAAATTTCTGCAATTTTGCCCCAAAATAAGGGAAATTTCTGCAATTTTGTCCCAAAATAAGGGAAATTTCTGCAATTTTGTAACAAAATAAAAGAAATTTGTCCCTTTTTGCTTCCCAATAAGAAAATTTCTGATTTTTTTTTCTGAAATAAGTGAAATTTCTGAAATTTTGCCCCAAAATAAGTGAAATTTCTCCAATTTTGCCCCAAAATATGTGAAATTTCTGGAATTTTGCCCGGAAATATGTGGAATTTCTGAGTTTTGACCCAAAATAAGGAGAATTTCTGTCTTTTTGCCCCAACATATAAGGAATTTCTGCCTGTTTGCCCCACAATTAGGGGAATTTCTGCAATTTTGCTCCAAAATACGGGGAATTTCTGCCTTTTTGCCCGAAAATAAGAAGAATCCATACCTTTTTGCCATAAAAAAGGAAAATTTCTTCATTTTTGCTCCAAAAGAAGGGGAATTTCTACTTTTATGCCTCTAAATATGTGGAATTTCTGTCTTTGTCCCCCAATACAAAGGGAATTTCTGTTTTTTTGCCCCAAAATAAGGAAAATTTCTGACTTATTACCCTGAAATAAGTGAAATTTCTGCAATTTTTCCCCAAAATAAGGGAAATTTCTGCCTTTTTGCTCCCAAATAAGGGGAATTTCAGCTTTTTACCTCAAAATAAGGGGAATTTCTGCATTTTTGCCACAAAATATTAGGAATTTCTGCATTTTTGCCTCTAAATAAGTGGAATTTCTGTCTTTTTCCCCCAAAACAAAGGGAATTTCTGTTTTCTGGCCCCAAAAAAGGAAAATTTCTGACTTATTACCCTGACATAAGTGAAATTTCTGCAATTTTGTTCCAAAATAAGAGAAATTTCTGCCTTTTTGCCCCCAAATAAGGGGAATTTCAGCATTTAAACTCAAAATAAAAAAAATTTCTGCATTTTTGCCCCAAAATATGGGAAATTTCTGCTTTTTGCCCCAAAATAAGAAAAAATTCTGCAATTTTGTAACAAAATAAAAGAAATTTCTGCCTTTTGGCTCCAAAATAAGAAAATTTCTCCTTTTTTTATGAAATAAGTGAAATTTCTGCAATTTTGCTCAAAAATAAGTTAAATTTCTGAATTTTGTCCTAAAATAAGGAGAATTTCTGTCTTTTTGCCCCAAAATATAGGGAATTTCTGCCTTTTTGCCCCACAATTAGGGGTATTTCTGCAATTTTGCTCCAAAATACGGAGAATTTCTGCCATTTTTGTCCGAAAATAATAAGAATGCATACCTTTTTGCCATAAAAAAGGGAAATTTCTTCATTTTTGCTCCAAAATGAGGGGAATTTCTGCTTTTATACCTCTAAATACGTGGAATTTCTGTCTTTTTCCCGCAAAACAAAAGGAAATTCTGTATTTTTTGCCCCAAAATAAGGAAAATTTCTGACTTATTACCCTGAGATAAGTGAAATTTCTGCAATTTTGCCCCAAAATAAGGGAAATTTCTGCCTTTTTACCCCCAAATAAGGGGAATTTCAGCCTTTTTACCTCAAAATGAAGGGGAATTTCTGAATGTTTGCCCCAAAATATGGGAAATTTCTGCCTTTTTGCCCAAAATAAGAAAAATTTCTGCAATTTTGTACCAAAATATGGGAAATTTCTGCCTTTTTCACCAAAATAAGAAAATTTCTGCTTTTTTTCCCTGAAATAAGTGAAATTTCTCTAATTTTGCCACAAAATAAGTGAAATTTCTGCAATTTTGCCCCAAAATAAGGGAAATTTCTGGAATTTTGCCCCAAAATGAGTGGAATTTCTGAGTTTCCCCAAAATAAGGAGAATTTCTGTCTTTTTGCCCCAACATATAGGGAATTTCTGCATTTTTGCCCCACAATTAGGTTAATTTCTGCAATTTTGCTCCAAAATACGGGGAATTTCTGCCTTTTTGCCCGAAAATAAGAAGAATGCATACCTTTTTCCATAAAAAAGGGAAATTTCTGTAATTTTGCTCCAAAATAAGGGGAATTTCTGCTTTTTTGCCTCTAAATAAGTGGAATTTATGTATTTTTCCCCCAAAACAAAGGGAATTTCTGTCTTTTTTGCCCAAAATAAGGAAAATTTCTGACTTATTACCCTGAAATAAGTGAAATTTCTGAAATTTTGCCCCAAAATAAGTGAAATTTCTCCAATTTTGCCCCAAAATATGTGAAATTTCTGGAATTTTGCCCGGAAATATGTGGAATTTCTGAGTTTTGACCCAAAATAAGGAGAATTTCTGTATTTTTGCCCCAACATATAAGGAATTTCTGCCTGTTTGCCCCACAATTAGGGGAATTTCTGCAATTTTGCTCCAAAATACGGGGAATTTCTGCCTTTTTGCCCGAAAATAAGAAGAATCCATACCTTTTTGCCATAAAAAAGGAAAATTTCTTCATTTTTGCTCCAAAAGAAGGGGAATTTCTACTTTTATGCCTCTAAATATGTGGAATTTCTGTCTTTGTCCCCCAATACAAAGGGAATTTCTGTTTTTTTGCCCCAAAATAAGGAAAATTTCTGACTTATTACCCTGAAATAAGTGAAATTTCTGCAATTTTTCCCCAAAATAAGGGAAATTTCTGCCTTTTTGCTCCCAAATAAGGGGAATTTCAGCTTTTTACCTCAAAATAAGGGGAATTTCTGCATTTTTGCCACAAAATATTAGGAATTTCTGCATTTTTGCCTCTAAATAAGTGGAATTTCTGTCTTTTTCCCCCAAAACAAAGGGAATTTCTGTTTTCTGGCCCCAAAAAAGGAAAATTTCTGACTTATTACCCTGACATAAGTGAAATTTCTGCAATTTTGTTCCAAAATAAGAGAAATTTCTGCCTTTTTGCCCCCAAATAAGGGGAATTTCAGCATTTAAACTCAAAATAAAAAAAAATTTCTGCATTTTTGCCCCAAAATATGGGAAATTTCTGCTTTTTGCCCCAAAATAAGAAAAAATTCTGCAATTTTGTAACAAAATAAAAGAAATTTCTGCCTTTTGGCTCCAAAATAAGAAAATTTCTCCTTTTTTTATGAAATAAGTGAAATTTCTGCAATTTTGCTCAAAAATAAGTTAAATTTCTGAATTTTTTCCTAAAATAAGGAGAATTTCTGTCTTTTTGCCCCAAAATATAGGGAATTTCTGCCTTTTTGCCCCACAATTAGGGGTATTTCTGCAATTTTGCTCCAAAATACGGAGAATTTCTGCCATTTTTGTCCGAAAATAATAAGAATGCATACCTTTTTGCCATAAAAAAGGGAAATTTCTTCATTTTTGCTCCAAAATGAGGGGAATTTCTGCTTTTATACCTCTAAATACGTGGAATTTCTGTCTTTTTCCCGCAAAACAAAAAGAAATTCTGTATTTTTTGCCCCAAAATAAGGAAAATTTCTGACTTATTACCCTGAGATAAGTGAAATTTCTGCAATTTTGCCCCAAAATAAGGGAAATTTCTGCCTTTTTACCCCCAAATAAGGGGAATTTCAGCCTTTTTACCTCAAAATGAAGGGGAATTTCTGAATGTTTGCCCCAAAATATGGGAAATTTCTGCCTTTTTGCCCAAAATAAGAAAAATTTCTGAAATTTTGTACCAAAATATGGGAAATTTCTGCCTTTTTCACCAAAATAAGAAAATTTCTGCTTTTTTTCCCTGAAATAAGTGAAATTTCTCTAATTTTGCCACAAAATAAGTGAAATTTCTGCAATTTTGCCCCAAAATAAGGGAAATTTCTGGAATTTTGCCCCAAAATGAGTGGAATTTCTGAGTTTCCCCAAAATAAGGAGAATTTCTGTCTTTTTGCCCCAACATATAGGGAATTTCTGCATTTTTGCCCCACAATTAGGTTAATTTCTGCAATTTTGCTCCAAAATACGGGGAATTTCTGCCTTTTTGCCCGAAAATAAGAAGAATGCATACCTTTTTCCATAAAAAAGGGAAATTTCTGTAATTTTGCTCCAAAATAAGGGGAATTTCTGCTTTTTTGCCTCTAAATAAGTGGAATTTATGTATTTTTCCCCCAAAACAAAGGGAATTTCTGTCTTTTTTGACCAAAATAAGGAAAATTTCTGACTTATTACCCTGAAATAAGTGAAATTTCTGAAATTTTGCCCCAAAATAAGTGAAATTTCTCCAATTTTGCCCCAAAATATGTGAAATTTCTGGAATTTTGCCCGGAAATATGTGGAATTTCTGAGTTTTGACCCAAAATAAGGAGAATTTCTGTATTTTTGCCCCAACATATAAGGAATTTCTGCCTGTTTGCCCCACAATTAGGGGAATTTCTGCAATTTTGCTCCAAAATACGGGGAATTTCTGCCTTTTTGCCTGAAAATAAGAAGAATCCATACCTTTTTGCCATAAAAAAGGAAAATTTCTTCATTTTTGCTCCAAAAGAAGGGGAATTTCTACTTTTATGCCTCTAAATATGTGGAATTTCTGTCTTTGTCCTTCAATACAAAGGGAATTTCTGTTTTTTTGCCCCAAAATAAGGAAAATTTCTGACTTATTACCCTGAAATAAGTGAAATTTCTGCAATTTTTCCCCAAAATAAGGGAAATTTCTGCCTTTTTGCTCCCAAATAAGGGGAATTTCTGCATTTTTGCCTCTAAATAAGTGGAATTTCTGTCTTTTTCCCCCAAAACAAAGGGAATATCTGTTTTCTGGCCCCAAAAAAGGAAAATTTCTGACTTATTACCCTGACATAAGTGAAATTTCTGCAATTTTGTTCCAAAATAAGAGAAATTTCTGCCTTTTTGCCCCCAAATAAGGGGAATTTCAGCATTTAAACTCAAAATAAAAAAAATTTCTGCATTTTTGCCCCAAAATATGGGAAATTTCTGCCTTTTTGCCCCAAAATAATAAAAAATTCTGCAATTTTGTAACAAAATAAAAGAAATTTCTGCCTTTTGGATCCAAAATAAGAAAATTTCTCCTTTTTTTATGAAATAAGTGAAATTTCTGCAATTTTGCTCAAAAATAAGTTAAATTTCTGAATTTTGCCCTAAAATAAGGAGAATTTCTGTCTTTTTGCCCCAAAATATAGGGAATTTCTGCCTTTTTGCCCCACAATTAGGGGTATTTCTGCAATTTTGCTCCAAAATACGGAGAATTTCTGCCATTTTTGTCCGAAAATAATAAGAATGCATACCTTTTTGCCATAAAAAAGGGAAATTTCTTCATTTTTGCTCCAAAATGAGGGGAATTTCTGCTTTTATACCTCTAAATACGTGGAATTTCTGTCTTTTTCCCGCAAAACAAAAGGAAATTCTGTATTTTTTGCCCCAAAATAAGGAAAATTTCTGACTTATTACCCTGAGATAAGTGAAATTTCTGCAATTTTGCCCCAAAATAAGGGAAATTTCTGCCTTTTTACCCCCAAATAAGGGGAATTTCAGCCTTTTTACCTCAAAATGAAGGGGAATTTCTGCATGTTTGCCCCAAAATATGGGAAATTTCTGCCTTTTTGCCCAAAATAAGAAAAATTTCTGCAATTTTGTACCAAAATATGGGAAATTTCTGCCTTTTTCACCAAAATAAGAAAATTTCTGCTTTTTTTCCCTGAAATAAGTGAAATTTCTCTAATTTTGCCACAAAATAAGTGAAATTTCTGCAATTTTGCCCCAAAATAAGGGAAATTTCTGGAATTTTGCCCCAAAATGAGTGGAATTTCTGAGTTTCCCCAAAATAAGGAGAATTTCTGTCTTTTTGCCCCAACATATAGGGAATTTCTGCATTTTTGCCCCACAATTAGGTTAATTTCTGCAATTTTGCTCCAAAATACGGGGAATTTCTGCCTTTTTGCCCGAAAATAAGAAGAATGCATACCTTTTTCCATAAAAAAGGGAAATTTCTGTAATTTTGCTCCAAAATAAGGGGAATTTCTGCTTTTTTGCCTCTAAATAAGTGGAATTTATGTATTTTTCCCCCAAAACAAAGGGAATTTCTGTCTTTTTTGACCAAAATAAGGAAAATTTCTGACTTATTACCCTGAAATAAGTGAAATTTCTGAAATTTTGCCCCAAAATAAGTGAAATTTCTCCAATTTTGCCCCAAAATATGTGAAATTTCTGGAATTTTGCCCGGAAATATGTGGAATTTCTGAGTTTTGACCCAAAATAAGGAGAATTTCTGTATTTTTGCCCCAACATATAAGGAATTTCTGCCTGTTTGCCGCACAATTAGGGGAATTTCTGCAATTTTGCTCCAAAATACGGGGAATTTCTGCCTTTTTGCCTGAAAATAAGAAGAATCCATACCTTTTTGCCATAAAAAAGGAAAATTTCTTAATTTTTGCTCCAAAAGAAGGGGAATTTCTACTTTTATGCCTCTAAATATGTGGAATTTCTGTCTTTGTCCTTCAATACAAAGGGAATTTCTGTTTTTTTGCCCCAAAATAAGGAAAATTTCTGACTTATTACCCTGAAATAAGTGAAATTTCTGCAATTTTTCCCCAAAATAAGGGAAATTTCTGCCTTTTTGCTCCCAAATAAGGGGAATTTCAGCTTTTTACCTGAAAATAAGAGGAATTTCTGCATTTTTGCCACAAAATATTAGGAATTTCTGCATTTTTGCCTCTAAATAAGTGGAATTTCTGTCTTTTTCCCCCAAAACAAAGGGAATATCTGTTTTCTGGCCCCAAAAAAGGAAAATTTCTGACTTATTACCCTGACATAAGTGAAATTTCTGCAATTTTGTTCCAAAATAAGAGAAATTTCTGCCTTTTTGCCCCCAAATAAGGGGAATTTCAGCATTTAAACTCAAAATAAAAAAAATTTCTGCATTTTTGCCCCAAAATATGGGAAATTTCTGCCTTTTTGCCCCAAAATAATAAAAAATTCTGCAATTTTGTAACAAAATAAAAGAAATTTCTGCCTTTTGGATCCAAAATAAGAAAATTTCTCCTTTTTTTATGAAATAAGTGAAATTTCTGCAATTTTGCTCAAAAATAAGTTAAATTTCTGAATTTTGCCCTAAAATAAGGAGAATTTCTGTCTTTTTGCCCCAAAATATAGGGAATTTCTGCCTTTTTGCCCCACAATTAGGGGTATTTCTGCAATTTTGCTCCAAAATACGGAGAATTTCTGCCATTTTTGTCCGAAAATAATAAGAATGCATACCTTTTTGCCATAAAAAAGGGAAATTTCTTCATTTTTGCTCCAAAATGAGGGGAATTTCTGCTTTTATACCTCTAAATACGTGGAATTTCTGTCTTTTTCCCGCAAAACAAAAGGAAATTCTGTATTTTTTGCCCCAAAATAAGGAAAATTTCTGACTTATTACCCTGAGATAAGTGAAATTTCTGCAATTTTGCCCCAAAATAAGGGAAATTTCTGCCTTTTTACCCCCAAATAAGGGGAATTTCAGCCTTTTTACCTCAAAATGAAGGGGAATTTCTGCATGTTTGCCACAAAATATGGGAAATTTCTGCCTTTTTGCCCAAAATAAGAAAAATTTCTGCAATTTTGTACCAAAATATGGGAAATTTCTGCCTTTTTCACCAAAATAAGAAAATTTCTGCTTTTTTTCCCTGAAATAAGTGAAATTTCTCTAATTTTGCCACAAAATAAGTGAAATTTCTGCAATTTTGCCCCAAAATAAGGGAAATTTCTGGAATTTTGCCCCAAAATGAGTGGAATTTCTGAGTTTCCACAAAATAAGGAGAATTTCTGTCTTTTTGCCCCAACATATAGGGAATTTCTGCATTTTTGCCCCACAATTAGGTTAATTTCTGCAATTTTGCTCCAAAATACGGGGAATTTCTGCCTTTTTGAACGAAAATAAGAAGAATGCATACCTTTTTCCATAAAAAAGGGAAATTTCTGTAATTTTGCTCCAAAATAAGGGGAATTTCTGCTTTTTTGCCTCTAAATAAGTGGAATTTATGTATTTTTCCCCCAAAACAAAGGGAATTTCTGTCTTTTTTGCCCCCAAATAAGGAAAATTTTTTACTTATTGCCCTGAAGTAAGTGAAATTTCTGCAATTTTGAACCAAAATAAGAGGAATTTCTGCCTTTTTGCCCCCAAATAAGAGGAATTTCACCCTTTTACCTCAAAATAAGGGGAATTTCTGCATTTTTGCCACAAAATATTAGGAATTTCTGACTTTTTGCCCCAACATAATGAAATTTTCTGTTTTTTTTCCCTGCCATAAGTGAAATTTCTGCAATTTTGCCCCAAAATAAGGGAAATCTCTGGAATTTTGCCCCAAAATAAGTGTAATTTCTGAGTTTTGCCCCCAAATAAGGAGAATTTCTGGCTTTTTGCCCCAACATATAGGGAATTTCTGCCTTTTTGCCCCACAATTAGGAGAATTTCTTCAATTTTGCTCCAAAATACGGGAAATTTCTGCCTTTTTGCCCGAAAATAAGAAGAATGCATAACTTTTTGCCATAAAAAATGGAAATTTCTTCATTTTTGCTCCAAAATAAGGGGAATTCTGCTTTTTTGCCTCTAAATAAGTGGAATTTCTGTCTTTTTCCCCCAAAACAAAGGTAATTTCTGTCTTTTTTGCCCCAAAATAAGGAAAATTTCTGACTTATTACCCTGAAGTAAGTGAAATTTCTGCAATTTTGAACCAAAATAGGAGAATTTCTGCTTTTTTGCCTCTAAATAAGTGGAATTTATGTATTTTTCCCCAAAACAAAGGGAATTTCTGTCTATTTTGCCCAAAATAAGGAAAATTTCTGACTTATTACCCTGAAATAAATGAACTTTCTTCAATTTTGCCCCAAAATAAGGGAAATTTCTGCTTTCTTGCCCCCAAATAAGGGGAATTTCAGCATTTTTACCTCAAAATAACGGGAACTTCTGCATTTTTGCCACAAAATATTAGGAATTTCTGCCTTTTTGCCCCAAAATAATGAAAATTTCTGCCTTTTTTCACTGAAATGAGTGAAATTTCTGCAATTTTGCCCCAAAATAAGTAAATTTTCTGCAATTTTGCCCCAAAATAAGCAAAATTTCTGACTGATTATCCTGAAATAAGTGAAATTTTTACAATTTTGCCCCAAATTAAGGAAATTTCTGCCTTTTTGCCCCCAATTAAGGGGAATTTCAGCCTTTTTACTCAAAATAAGGGGAATTTTTGCATTTTTGCCCCAAAATATGGAAAATTTCTGCCTTTTTGCTCCAAAATAAGAAAAATTTCTGCAATTTTGTACCAAAATAAAAGAAATTTCTGCCTTTTTGCCCCAAAATAAGAAAATTTCTGCTTTTTTTTTGAAATAAGTGAAATTTCTGCAATTTTGCCCCAAAATAAGTGTAATTTCTGCAATTTTGCCCCAATATAAGTGAAATTTCTGGAATTTTGCTCCGAAATAAGTGGAATTTCTGAGTTTTGCCCCAAAATAAGGAGAATTTCTGTCTTTTTGCCCTAACATTTAGGGAATTTCTGCCTTTTTGCCCCACAATTAGGGGAATTTCTGAAATTTTGCCCCCAAAAAAAGAAAATTTCTGCATTTTTACCCCCAAATAAGGGGAATTTCAGCCTTTTTACCTCAAAATGAAGGGGAATTTCTGCATGTTTGCCCCATAATATGGGAAATTTCTGCCTATTTGCCCCAAAATAAGAAATTTTCTGCTTTTTTTTCTCTGAAATAAGTGAAATTTCTCTAATTTTGCCACAAAATAAGTGAAATTTCTGCAATTTTGCCCCAAAATAAGGGAAATTTCTGGAATTTTGCCCCAAAATGAGTGGAATTTCTGAGTTTCCCCAAAATAAGGAGAATTTCTGTCTTTTCGCCCCAACATATAGGGAATTTCTGCATTTTTGCCCCACAATTAGATTAATTTTTGCAATTTTGCTCCAAAATACGGGGAATTTCTGCCTTTTTGCCCGAAAATAAGAAGAATGCATACCTTTTTCCGTAAAAAAGGGAAATTTCTGTAATTTTACTCCAAAATAAGGGGAATTTCTGCTTTTTTGCCTCTAAATATGTGGAATTTCCGTCTTTTTCCCCCAAAACAAGGGGAATTTCTGTCTTTTTTGCACCAAAATAAGGAAATTTTCTGACTTATTACCCTGAAATAAGTGAAATTTCTGCAATTTTGCCCCAAAATAAGGGAAATTTCTGCCTTTTGCCCCCAAATAAGAGAAATTTCATCCTTTTACCTCAAAATAAGGGGAATTTCTGCATTTTTGCCACAAAATATTAGGAATTTCTGACTTTTGCCCCAAAATAATGAAATTTTCTGCCTTTTTTCCCTGCCATAAGTGAAATTTCTGCAATTTTGCCCCAAAATAAGGGAAATCTCTGTAATTTTGCCCCAAAATAAGTGGAATTTCTGAGTTTTGCCCCCAAATAAGGAGCATTTCTGTCTTTTTGCCCCAACATATAGGGAATTTCTGCCTTTTTGCCACACAATTAGGGGAATTTCTGCAATTTTGCTCCAAAATACGGGGAATTTCTGCCTTTTTGCCCGAAAATAAGAAGAATGCATACCTTTTTCCGTAAAAAAGGGAAATTTCTGTAATTTTACTCCAAAATAAGGGGAATTTCTGCTTTTTTGCCTCTAAATATGTGGAATTTCCGACTTTTTCCCCCAAAACAAGGGGAATATCTGTCTTTTTTGCACCAAAATAAGGAAATTTTCTGACTTATTACCCTGAAATAAGTGAAATTTCTGCAATTTTGCCCCAAAATAAGGGAAATTTCTGCCTTTTGCCCCCAAATAAGAGAAATTTCATCCTTTTACCTCAAAATAAGGGGAATTTCTGCATTTTTGCCACAAAATATTAGGAATTTCTGACTTTTGCCCCAAAATAATGAAATTTTCTGCCTTTTTTCCCTGCCATAAGTGAAATTTCTGCAATTTTGCCCCAAAATAAGGGAAATCTCTGTAATTTTGCCCCAAAATAAGTGGATTTTCTGAGTTTTGCCCCCAAATAAGGAGCATTTCTGTCTTTTTGCCCCAACATATAGGGAATTTCTGCCTTTTTGCCACACAATTAGGGGAATTTCTGCAATTTTGCTCCAAAATACGGGGAATTTCTGCCTTTTTGCCCGAAAATAAGAAGAATGCATAACTTTTTGCATTAAAAAGGGAAATTTCTTCGTTTTTGCTCCAAAATAAGGGGAATTCTACTTTTTTGCCTCTAAATAAGTGGAATTTCTGTCTTTTTCCACCAAAACAAAGGTAATTTCTGTCTTTTTTGCCCCAAAATAAAGAAAATTTCTGACTTATTACCCTGAAGTAAGTGAAATTTCTGCAATTTTGAACCAAAATAAAGGGAATTTCTGCTTTTTTGCCTCTAAATAAGTGGAATTTATGTATTTTTCCCCCAAAACAAAGAGAATTTCTGTCTTTTTTGCCCAAAATAAGGAAAATTTCTGACTGATTACCCTGAAATAAGTGTAATTTCTGCAATTTTGCCCCAAAATAAGGAAATTTCTGCCTTTTTGCCCCCAATTAAAAGGAATTTCAGCCTTTTTACTCAAAATAAGGGGAATTTCTGCATTTTTGCCCCAAAATAAGAAAATTTCTGCTTTTTTTTTTGAAATAAGTGTAATTTCTGCAATTTTGCCCCAATATAAGTGAAATTTCTGGAATTTTGCTCCGAAATAAGTGGAATTTCTGAGTTTTGCCCCAAAATAAGGAGAATTTCTGTCTTTTTGCCCCAACATTTAGGGAATTTCTGCCTTTTTGCCCCACAATTAGGGGAATTTCTGCAATTTTGCTCCAAAATATGGGGAATTTTTGCCTTTTTGCCCGAAAATAAGAAGAATGCATAGCTTTTTGCCATAAAAAAGGGAAATTTCTTAATTTTTCTCCAAAATAAAGGGAATTTCTGCTTTTTTGCATCTAAATAAGTGGAATTTCTGTCTTTTCCCCCCAAAACAAAGGGAATTTCTGTCTTTTTTGCCCCAAAATAAGGAAAATTTCTGACTTATTACACTGAAATAAGTGAAATTTCTGCATTTTTTCCCCAAAATAAGGGAAATTTCTGCCTTTTTGCTTCCAAATAAGGGGAATTTCAGATTTTACCTCAAAATAAGGGGAATTTCTGCATTTTTGCCACAAAATATTAGGAATTTCTGCATTCTTGCCTCTAAATAAGTGGAATTTCTGTTTTTTTCCCCCAAAACAAAGGGAATTTCTGTTTTTTGGCCCCAAAATAAGGAAAATTTCTGACTTATTACCCTGACATAAGTGAAATTTCTGCAATTTTGCCCCAAAATAAGGGAAATTTCTGCTTTTTTGATCCCAAATAAGAGGAATTTCACCCTTTTACCTCAAAATAAGGGGAATTTCTGCATTTTTGCCACAAAATATTAGGAATTTCTGCCTTTTTGCCCCAAAATAAGGAAAATTTCTGCCTTTTTTCCCTGTCATAAGTGAAATTTCTGCAATTTTGCCCCCAAATAAGGGAAATCTCTGGAATTTCGCCCCAAAATAAGTGGAATTTCTGAGTTTTGCCCCCAAATAAGGAGAATTTCTGTCTTTTTGCCCCAACATATAGGGAATTTCTGCCTTTTTGCCCCACAATTACGGGAATTTCTGCAATTTTGCTCCAAAATACGGGGAATTTCTGCATTTTTGCCCGAAAATAAGAAGAATGCATAACTTTTTGGCATAAAAAAGGGAAATTTCTTCATTTTTGCTCCAAAATAAGGGGAATTCTGCTTTTTTGCCTCTAAATAAGTGGAATTTCTGTCTTTTTTTCCCCAAAACAAAGGTAATTTCTGTCTTTTTTGCCCCAAAATAAGGAAAATTTCTGACTTATTACCCTGAAGTAAGTGAAAATTCTGCAATTTTGAACCAAAATAAGGGGAATTTCTGCTTTTTTGCCTCTAAATAAGAGGAATTTATGTATTTTTCCCCCAAAACAAAGGGAATTTCTGTCTTTTTTGCCCAAAATAAGGAAAATTTCTGACTTATTACCCTGAAATAAGTGAACTTTCTGCAATTTTGCCCCAAAATAAAGCAAATTTCTGCTTTTTGCCCCCAAATAAGGGGAATTTCAGCATTTTTACCTCAAAATAAGGGGAATTTCTGCATTTTTGCCACAAAATATTAGGAATTTCTGCCTTTTTGCTCCAAAATAAGGAAAATTTCTGCTTTTTTTCACTGAAAAAAGTGAAATTTCTGCAATTTTGCCCCAAAATAAGTAAATTTTCTGCAATTTTGCCCCAAAATAAGGAAAATTTCTGACTGATTACCCTGAAATAAGTGTAATTTCTGCAATTTTGCCCCAAAATAAGGAAATTTCTGCCTTTTTGCCCCCAATTAAGGGGAATTTCAGCCTTTTTACTCAAAATAAGGGGAATTTCTGCATTTTTGCCCCAAAATATGGAAAATTTCTGCCTTTTTGCTCCAAAATAAGAAAAATTTCTGCAATTTTGTACCAAAATAAATGAAATTTCTTCCTTTTTGCCCCAAAATAAGAAAATTTCTGCTTTTTTTTTGAAATAAGTGTAATTTCTGCAATTTTGCCCCAATATAAGTGAAATTTCTGGAATTTTGCTCCGAAATAAGTGGAATTTCTGAGTTTTGCCCCAAAATAAGGAGAATTTCTGTCTTTTTGCCCCAACATTTAGGAAATTTCTGCCTTTTTGCCCCACAATTAGGGGAATTTCTGCAATTTTGCTCTAAAATATGGGGAATTTTTGCCTTTTTGCCCGAAAATAAGAAGAATGCATAGCTTTTTGCCATAAAAAAGGGAAATTTCTTAATTTTTCTCCAAAATAAAGGGAATTTCTGCTTTTTTGCATCTAAATAAGTGGAATTTCTGTCTTTTCCCCCCAAAACAAAGGGAATTTCTGTCTTTTTTGCCCCAAAATAAGGAAAATTTCTGACTTATTACCCTGACATAAGTGAAATTTCTGCAATTTTGCCCCAAAATAAGGGAAATTTCTGCTTTTTTGATCCCAAATAAGAGGAATTTCACCCTTTTACCTCAAAATAAGGGGAATTTCTGCATTTTTGCCACAAAATATTAGGAATTTCTGCCTTTTTGCCCCAAAATAAGGAAAATTTCTGCCTTTTTTCCCTGTCATAAGTGAAATTTCTGCAATTTTGCCCCCAAATAAGGGAAATCTCTGGAATTTCGCCCCAAAATAAGTGGAATTTCTGAGTTTTGCCCCCAAATAAGGAGAATTTCTGTCTTTTTGCCCCAACATATAGGGAATTTCTGCCTTTTTGCCCCACAATTACGGGAATTTCTGCAATTTTGCTCCAAAATACGGGGAATTTCTGCATTTTTGCCCGAAAATAAGAAGAATGCATAACTTTTTGGCATAAAAAAGGGAAATTTCTTCATTTTTGCTCCAAAATAAGGGGAATTCTGCTTTTTTGCCTCTAAATAAGTGGAATTTCTGTCTTTTTTTCCCCAAAACAAAGGTAATTTCTGTCTTTTTTGCCCCAAAATAAGGAAAATTTCTGACTTATTACCCTGAAGTAAGTGAAAATTCTGCAATTTTGAACCAAAATAAGGGGAATTTCTGCTTTTTTGCCTCTAAATAAGAGGAATTTATGTATTTTTCCCCCAAAACAAAGGGAATTTCTGTCTTTTTTGCCCAAAATAAGGAAAATTTCTGACTTATTACCCTGAAATAAGTGAACTTTCTGCAATTTTGCCCCAAAATAAAGCAAATTTCTGCTTTTTGCCCCCAAATAAGGGGAATTTCAGCATTTTTACCTCAAAATAAGGGGAATTTCTGCATTTTTGCCACAAAATATTAGGAATTTCTGCCTTTTTGCTCCAAAATAAGGAAAATTTCTGCTTTTTTTCACTGAAAAAAGTGAAATTTCTGCAATTTTGCCCCAAAATAAGTGAATTTTCTGCAATTTTGCCCCAAAATAAGGAAAATTTCTGACTGATTACCCTGAAATAAGTGTAATTTCTGCAATTTTGCCCCAAAATAAGGAAATTTCTGCCTTTTTGCCCCCAATTAAGGGGAATTTCAGCCTTTTTACTCAAAATAAGGGGAATTTCTGCATTTTTGCCCCAAAATATGGAAAATTTCTGCCTTTTTGCTCCAAAATAAGAAAAATTTCTGCAATTTTGTACCAAAATAAATGAAATTTCTTCCTTTTTGCCCCAAAATAAGAAAATTTCTGCTTTTTTTTTGAAATAAGTGTAATTTCTGCAATTTTGCCCCAATATAAGTGAAATTTCTGGAATTTTGCTCCGAAATAAGTGGAATTTCTGAGTTTTGCCCCAAAATAAGGAGAATTTCTGTCTTTTTGCCCCAACATTTAGGAAATTTCTGCCTTTTTGCCCCACAATTAGGGGAATTTCTGCAATTTTGCTCTAAAATATGGGGAATTTTTGCCTTTTTGCCCGAAAATAAGAAGAATGCATAGCTTTTTGCCATAAAAAAGGGAAATTTCTTAATTTTTCTCCAAAATAAAGGGAATTTCTGCTTTTTTGCATCTAAATAAGTGGAATTTCTGTCTTTTCCCCCCAAAACAAAGGGAATTTCTGTCTTTTTTGCCCCAAAATAAGGAAAATTTCTGACTTATTACCCTGAAATAAGTGAAATTTCTGCATTTTTTCCCCAAAATAAGGGAAATTTCTGCCTTTTTGCTTCCAAATAAGGGAAATTTCAGATTTTACCTCAAAATAAGGGGAATTTCTGCATTTTTGCCAGAAAATATTAGGAATTTCTGCCTTTTTGCCCCAAAATAAGGAAAATTTCTGCCTTTTTTCCCTGTCATATGTGAAATTTCTGCAATTTTGCCCCCAAATAAGGGAAATCTCTGGAATTTCGCCCCAAAATAAGTGGAATTTCTGAGTTTTGCCCCCAAATAAGGAGAATTTCTGTCTTTTTGCCCCAACATATAGGGAATTTCTGCCTTTTTGCCCCACAATTAGGGGAATTTCTGCAATTTTGCTCCAAAATACGGGGAATTTCTGCATTTTTGCCCGAAAATAAGAAGAATGCATAACTTTTTGGCATAAAAAAGGGAAATTTCTTCATTTTTGCTCCAAAATAAGGGGAATTCTGCTTTTTTGCCTCTAAATAAGTGGAATTTCTGTCTTTTTCCCCCAAAACAAAGGTAATTTCTGTCTTTTTTGCCCCAAAATAAGGAAAATTTCTGACTTATTACCCTGAAGTAAGTGAAATTTCTGCAATTTTGAACCAAAATAAGGGGAATTTCTGCTTTTTTGCCTCTAAATAAGAGGAATTTATGTATTTTTCCCCCAAAACAAAGGGAATTTCTGTCTTTTTTGCCCAAAATAAGGAAAATTTCTGACCTATTACCCTGAAATAAGTGAACTTTCTGCAATTTTGCCCCAAAATAAGGGAAATTTCTGCTTTTTGCCCCCAAATAAGGGGAATTTCCGCATTTTTACCTCAAAATAAGGGGAATTTCTGCATTTTTGCCACAAAATATTAGGAAATTCTGCCTTTTTGCTCCAAAATAAGGAAAATTTCTGCTTTTTTTCACTGAAAAAAGTGAAATTTCTGCAATTTTTCCCCAAAATAAGTGAATTTTCTGCAATTTTGCCCCAAAATAAGGAAAATTTCTGACTGATTACCCTGAAATAAGTGTAATTTCTGCAATTTTGCCCCAAAATAAGGAAATTTCTGCCTTTTTGCCCCCAATTAAGGGGAATTTCAGCCTTTTTACTCAAAATAAGGGGAATTTCTGCATTTTTGCCCCAAAATATGGAAAATTTCTGCCTTTTTGCTCCAAAATAAGAAAAATTTCTGCAATATTGTACCAAAATAAATGAAATTTCTTTCTTTTTGCCCCAAAATAAGAAAATTTCTGCTTTTTTTTTGAAATAAGTGTAATTTCTGCAATTTTGCCCCAATATAAGTGAAATTTCTGGAATTTTGCTCCGAAATAAGTGGAATTTCTGAGTTTTGCCCCAAAATAAGGAGAATTTCTGTGTTTTTGCCCCAACATTTAGGGAATTTCTGCCTTTTTGCCCCACAATTAGGGGAATTTCTGCAATTTTGCTCCAAAATATGGGGAATTTTTGCCTTTTTGCCCGAAAATAAGAAGAATGCATAGCTTTTTGCCATAAAAAAGGGAAATTTCTTAATTTTTCTCCAAAATAAAGGGAATTTCTGCTTTTTTGCATCTAAATAAGTGGAATTTTTGTCTTTTCCCCCCAAAACAATGGGAATTTCTGTCTTTTTTGCCCCAAAATAAGGAAAATTTCTGACTTATTACCCTGAAATAAGTGAAATTTCTGCATTTTTTCCCCAAAATAAGGGAAATTTCTGCCTTTTTGCTTCCAAATAAGGGGAATTTCAGATTTTACCTCAAAATAAGGGGAATTTCTGCATTTTTGCCACAAAATATTAGGAATTTCTGCATTTTTGCCTCTAAATAAGTGGAATTTCTGTCTTTTTCCCCCAAAACAAAGGGAATTTCTGTTTTTTGGCCCCAAAATAAGGAAAATTTCTGACTTATTACCCTGACATAAGTGAAATTTCTGCAATTTTGCCCCAAAATAAGTGAAATTTTTGCCTTTTTGATCCCAAATAAGAGGAATTTCACCCTTTTACCTCAAAATAAGGGGAATTTCTGCATTTTTGCCACAAAATATTAGGAATTTCTGCCTTTTTGCCCCAAAATAAAGAAAATTTCTGCCTTTTTTCCCTGTCATAAGTGAAATTTCTGCAATTTTGCCCCCAAATAAGGGAAATCTCTGGAATTTCGCCCCAAAATAAGTAGAATTTCTGAGTTTTGCCCCCAAATAAGGAGAATTTCTCTCTTTTTGCCCCAACATATAGGGAATTTCTGCCTTTTTGCCCCACAATTAGGGGAATTTCTGCAATTTTGCTCCAAAATACGGGGAATTTCTGCATTTTTGCCCGAAAATAAGAAGAATGCATAACTTTTTGGCATAAAAAAGGGAAATTTCTTCATTTTTGCTCCAAAATAAGGGGAATTCTGCTTTTTTGCCTCTAAATAAGTGGAATTTCTGTCTTTTTCCCCCAAAACAAAGGTAATTTCTGTCTTTTTTGCCCCAAAATAAGGAAAATTTCTGACTTATTACCCTGAAGTAAGTGAAATTTCTGCAATTTTGAACCAAAATAAGGGGAATTTCTGCTTTTTTGCCTCTAAATAAGAGGAATTTAAGTATTTTTCCCCCAAAACAAAGGGAATTTCTGTCTTTTTTTCCCACAATAAGGAAAATTTCAGACTTATTACCCTGAAATAAGTGAACTTTCTGCAATTTTGCCCCAAAATAAGGGAAATTTCTGCTTTTTGCCCCCAAATAAGGGGAATTTCCGCATTTTTACCTCAAAATAAGGGGAATTTCTGCATTTTTGCCACAAAATATTAGGAATTTCTGCCTTTTTGCTCCAAAATAAGGAAAATTTCTGCTTTTTTTCACTGAAAAAAGTGAAATTTCTGCAATTTTGCCCCAAAATAAGTGAATTTTCTGCAATTTTGCCCCAAAATAAGGAAAATTTCTGACTGATTACCCTGAAATAAGTGTAATTTCTGCAATTTTGCCCCAAAATAAGGAAATTTCTGCCTTTTTGCCCCCAATTAAGGGGAATTTCAGCCTTTTTACTCAAAATAAGGGGAATTTCTGCATTTTTGCCCCAAAATATGGAAAGTTTCTGCCTTTTTGCTCCAAAATAAGAAAAATTTCTGCAATTTTGTACCAAAATAAATGAAATTTCTTCCTTTTTGCCCCAAAATAAGAAAATTTCTGCTTTTTTTGTGAAATAAGTGTAATTTCTGCAATTTTGCCCCAATATAAGTGAAATTTCTGGAATTTTGCTCCGAAATAAGTGGAATTTCTGAGTTTTGCCCCAAAATAAGGAGAATTTCTGTCTTTTTGCCCCAACATTTAGAGAATTTCTGCCTTTTTGCCCCACAATTAGGGGAATTTCTGCAATTTTGCTCCAAAATATGGGGAATTTTTGCCTTTTTGCCCGAAAATAAGAAGAATGCATAGCTTTTTGCCATAAAAAAGGGAAATTTCTTAATTTTTCTCCAAAATAAAGGGAATTTCTGCTTTTTTGCATCCAAATAAGTGGAATTTCTGTCTTTTCCCCCCAAAACAAAGGGAATTTCTGTCTTTTTTGCCCCAAAATAAGGAAAATTTCTGACTTATTACCCTGAAATAAGTGAAATTTCTGCAATTTTTCCCCAAAATAAAGGAAATTTCTGCCTTTTTGCTTCCAAATAAGGGGAATTTCAGATTTTACCTCAAAATTAGGGGAATTTCTGCATTTTTGCCACAAAATATTAGGAATTTCTGCATTTTTGCCTCTAAATAAGTGGAATTTCTGTCTTTTTCCCCCAAAACAAAGGGAATTTCTGTTTTTTGGCCCCAAAATAAGGAAAATTTCTGACTTATTACCCTGACATAAGTGAAATTTCTGCAATTTTGCCCCAAAATAAGGGAATTTTCTGCATTTTTGATCCCAAAGAATAGGAATTTCACCCTTTTACCTCAAAATAAGAGGAATTTCTGCATTTTTGCCACAAAATATTAGGAATTTCTGCTTTTTGCCCCAAAATAAGGAAAATTTTTGCCTTTTTTCCCTGTCATAAGTGAAATTTCTGCAATTTTGCCCCCAAATAAGGGAAATCTCTGGAATTTCGCCCCAAAATAAGTGGAATTTCTGAGTATTGCCCCCAAATAAGGAGAATTTTTGTCTTTTTGCCCCAACATATAGGGAATTTCTGCCTTTTTGCCCCAGAATTAGGGGAATTTCTGCAATTTTGCTCCAAAATACGGGGAATTTCTGCATTTTTGCCCGAAAATAAGAAGAATGCATAACTTTTTGGCATAAAAAAGGGAAATTTCTTCATTTTTGCTCCAAAATAAGGGGAATTCTGCTTTTTTGCCACTAAATAAGTGGAATTTCTGTCTTTTTCCCCCAAAACAAAGGTAATTTCTGTCTTTTTTGCCCCCAAATAAGGAAAATTTTTTACTTATTGCCCTGAAGTAAGTGAAATTTCTGCAATTTTGAACCAAAATAAGGGGAATTTCTGCTTTTTTGCCTCTAAATAAGTGCAATTTATGTATTTTTTCCCCAAAACAAAGGGAATTTCTGTCTTTTTTGTAAAAAATAAAGAAAATTTCTGACTTATTACCCTGAAATAAGTGAAATTTCTGCAATTTTGCTCCAAAATAAGGGAAATTTCTGCTTTTTTGCCCCCAAATAAGGGGAATTTAAGGATTTTTACCTCAAAATAAAAGGAATTTCTGCATTTTAGCCACAAAATATTAGGAATTTCTGCCTTTTTGCCTCAAAATAAAAAAATTTCTGCCTTTTTTCACTAAAATAAGTGAAATTTCTGCAATTTTGCCCCAAAATAAGTGAAATTTCGGCAATTTTGCCACAAAATGAGGCAAATTTCTGGAATTTTGCCCCAAAATAAGTGGAATTTCTGAGTTTTGCCACCAAAATAAAGAGAATTTTTGTTTTTTTGCCCTAACATATAGGGATTTTTCTGCCTTTTTGCCCCACAATCAGGGGAATTTCTGCAATTTTGCTCCAAAATACGGGGAATTTCTGCTTTTTAGCCAGAAAATAAGGGGAATGCATACCTTTTGCCACAAAAAAGAGAAATTTCTTTATTTTTGCTCCAAAATAAAAAGAAATTTCTCCTTTTTTGCCTCTAAAAAAGTGGAATATCTGTCTTTTTCCCCAAAAACAAAAGGAATTTCTGTCTTTTTGCCCCAAAATAAGGAAAATTTCTGACTGATTACCCTGAAATAAGTGAAATTTTTGCTATTTTGCCCCAAAATAAGGAAATTTCTGCCTTTTTGCCCTCAATTAAGGGGAATTTCAGCCTTTTAACTCAAAATAAGGGGAATTTCTGCATTTTTGCCCCAAAATATGGAAAATTTCTGCCTTTTTGCTCCAAAATAAGAAAAATTTCTGCAATTTTGTACCAAAATAAAAGAAATTTCTGCCTTTTTGCCCCAAAATAAGAGAATTTCTGCTTTTTTTTGAAATAAGTGAAATTTCTGCAATTTTGCCCCAAAATAAGTGTAATTTCTGCAATTTTGCCCCAATATAAGTGAAATTTCTGGAATTTTGCTCCGAAATAAGTGGAATTTCTGAGTTTTGCCCCAAAATAAGGAGAATTTCTGTCTTTTTGCCCCAACATTTAGGGAATTTCTGCCTTTTTGCCCCACAATTAGGGGATTTTCTGCAATTTTGCTCCAAAATACGGGGAATTTCTGCATTTTTGCCCGAAAATAAGAAGAATGCATAACTTTTTGGCATAAAAAAAGGAAATTTCTTCATTTTTGCTCCAAAATAAGGGGAATTCTGCTTTTTTGCCTCTAAATAAGTGGAATTTCTGTCTTTTTCCCCCAAAACAAAGGTAATTTCTGTCTTTTTTGCCCCAAAATAAGGAAAATTTCTGACTTATTACCCTGAAGTAAGTGAAATTTCTGCAATTTTGAACCAAAATAAGGGGAATTTCTGCTTTTTTGCCTCTAAATAAGAGGAATTTATGTATTTTTCCCCCAAAACAAAGGGAATTTCTGTCTTTTTTGCCCAAAATAAGGAAAATTTCTGACTTATTACCCTGAAATAAGTGAACTTTCTGCAATTTTGCCCCAAAATAAGGGAAATTTCTGCTTTTTGCCCCAAAATAAGGGGAATTTCAGCATTTTTACCTCAAAATAAGGGGAATTTCTGCATTTTTGCCACAAAATATTAGGAATTTCTGCCTTTTTGCTCCAAAATAAGGAAAATTTCTGCTTTTTTTCACTGAAAAAAGTGAAATTTCTGCAATTTTGCCCCAAAATAAGTGAATTTTCTGCAATTTTGCCCCAAAATAAGGAAAATTTCTGACTGATTACCCTGAAATAAGTGTAATTTCTGCAATTTTGCCCCAAAATAAGGAAATTTCTGCCTTTTTGCCCCCAATTAAGGGGAATTTCAGCCTTTTTACTCAAAATAAGGGGAATTTCTGCATTTTTGCCCCAAAATATGGAAAATTTCTGCCTTTTTGCTCCAAAATAAGAAAAATTTCTGCAATTTTGTACCAAAATAAATGAAATTTCTTCCTTTTTGCCCCAAAATAAGAAAATTTCTGCTTTTTTTTTAAATAAGTGTAATTTCTGCAATTTTGCCCCAATATAAGTGAAATTTCTGGAATTTTGCTCCGAAATAAGTGGAATTTCTGAGTTTTGCCCCAAAATAAGGAGAATTTCTGTCATTTTGCCCCTACATTTAGGGAATTTCTGCCTTTTTGCCCCACAATTAGGGGAATTTCTGCAATTTTGCTCCAAAATATGGGGAATTTTTGCCTTTTTGCCCGAAAATAAGAAGAATGCATAGCTTTTTGCCATAAAAAAGGGAAATTTCTTTATTTTTTCTCCAAAATAAAGGGAATTTCTGCTTTTTTGCATCTAAATAAGTGGAATTTCTGTCTTTTCCCCCCAAAACAAAGGGAATTTCTGTCTTTTTTGCCCCAAAATAAGGAAAATTTCTGACTTATTACCCTGAAATAAGTGAAATTTCTGCATTTTTTCCCCAAAGTAAGGGAAATTTCTGCCTTTTTGCTTCCAAATAAGGGGAATTTCAGATTTTACCTCAAAATAAGGGGAATTTCTGCATTTTTGCAACAAAATATTAGGAATTTCTGCATTTTTGCCTCTAAATAAGTGGAATTTCTGTCTTTTTCCCCCAAAACAAAGGGAATTTCTGTTTTTTGGCCCCAAAATAAGGAAAATTTCTGACCTATTACCCTGACATAAGTGAAATTTCTGCAATTTTGCCCCAAAATAAGGGAAATTTCTGCCTTTTTGATCCCAAATAAGAGGAATTTCACCCTTTTACCTCAAAATAAGGAGAATTTCTGCATTTTTGCCACAAAATATTAGGAATTTCTGCCTTTTTGCCACAAAATAAGGAAAATTTCTGCCTTTTTTCCCTGTCATAAGTGAAATTTCTGCAATTTTGCCCCCAAATAAGGGAAATCTCTGGAATTTCGCCCCAAAATAAGTGGAATTTCTGTGTTTTGCCCCCAAATAAGGAGAATTTCGGTCTTTTTAGCCCAACATATAGGGAATTTCTGCCTTTTTGCCCCACAATTAGGGGAATTTCTGCAATTTTGCTCCAAAATACGGGGAATTTCTGCTTTTTAGGCAGAAAATAAAGGGAATGCATACCTTTTGCCACAAAAAAGAGAAATTTCTTTATTTTTGCTCCAAAATAAAAAGAAATTTCTCCTTTTTTGCCTCTAAAAAAGTGGAATATCTGTCTTTTTCCCCAAAAACAAAAGGAATTTCTGTCTTTTTGCCCCAAAATAAGGAAAATTTCTGACTGATTACCCTGAAATAAGTGAAATTTTTGCTATTTTGCCCCAAAATAAGGAAATTTCTGCCTTTTTGCCCCCAATTAAGGGGAATTTCAGCCTTTTTACTCAAAATAAGGGGAATTTCTGCATTTTTGCCCCAAAATATGGAAAGTTTCTGCCTTTTTGCTCCATAATAAGAAAAATTTCTGCAATTTTGTACCAAAATAAATGAAATTTCTTCCTTTTTGCCCCAAAATAAGAAAATTTCTGCTTTTTTTGTGAAATAAGTGTAATTTCTGCAATTTTGCCCCAATATAAGTAAAATTTCTGGAATTTTGCTCCGAAATAAGTGGAATTTCTGAGTTTTGCCCCAAAATAAGGAGAATTTCTGTCTTTTTGCCCCAACATTTAGAGAATTTCTGCCTTTTTGCCCCACAATTAGGGGAATTTCTGCAATTTTGCTCCAAAATATGGGGAATTTTTGCCTTTTTGCCCGAAAATAAGAAGAATGCATAGCTTTTTGCCATAAAAAAGGGAAATTTCTTAATTTTTCTCCAAAATAAAGGGAATTTCTGCTTTTTTGCATCCAAATAAGTGGAATTTCTGTCTTTTCCCCCCAAAACAAAGGGAATTTCTGTCTTTTTTGCCCCAAAATAAGGAAAATTTCTGACTTATTACCCTGAAATAAGTGAAATTTCTGCAATTTTTCCCCAAAATAAGGGAAATTTCTGCCTTTTTGCTTCCAAATAAGGGGAATTTCAGATTTTACCTCAAAATTAGGGGAATTTCTGCATTTTTGCCACAAAATATTAGGAATTTCTGCATTTTTGCCTCTAAATAAGTGGAATTTCTGTCTTTTTCCCCCAAAACAAAGGGAATTTCTGTTTTTTGGCCCCAAAATAAGGAAAATTTCTGACTTATTACCCTGACATAAGTGAAATTTCTGCAATTTTGCCCCAAAATAAGGGAATTTTCTGCATTTTTGATCCCAAAGAATAGGAATTTCACCCTTTTACCTCAAAATAAGAGGAATTTCTGCATTTTTGCCACAAAATATTAGGAATTTCTGCTTTTTGCCCCAAAATAAGGAAAATTTCTGCCTTTTTTCCCTGTCATAAGTGAAATTTCTGCAATTTTGCCCCCAAATAAGGGAAATCTCTGGAATTTCGCCCCAAAATAAGTGGAATTTCTGAGTATTGCCCCCAAATAAGGAGAATTTTTGTCTTTTTGCCCCAACATATAGGGAATTTCTGCCTTTTTGCCCCAGAATTAGGGGAATTTCTGCAATTTTGCTCCAAAATACGGGGAATTTCTGCATTTTTGCCCGAAAATAAGAAGAATGCATAACTTTTTGGCATAAAAAAGGGAAATTTCTTCATTTTTGCTCCAAAATAAGGGGAATTCTGCTTTTTTGCCACTAAATAAGTGGAATTTCTGTCTTTTTCCCCCAAAACAAAGGTAATTTCTGTCTTTTTTGCCCCCAAATAAGGAAAATTTTTTACTTATTGCCCTGAAGTAAGTGAAATTTCTGCAATTTTGAACCAAAATAAGGGGAATTTCTGCTTTTTTGCCTCTAAATAAGTGCAATTTATGTATTTTTTCCCCAAAACAAAGGGAATTTCTGTCTTTTTTGTCCAAAATAAAGAAAATTTCTGACTTATTACCCTGAAATAAGTGAAATTTCTGCAATTTTGCTCCAAAATAAGGGAAATTTCTGCTTTTTTGCCCCCAAATAAGGGGAATTTAAGGATTTTTACCTCAAAATAAAAGGAATTTCTGCATTTTAGCCACAAAATATTAGGAATTTCTGCCTTTTTGCCTCAAAATAAAAAAATTTCTGCCTTTTTTCACTAAAATAAGTGAAATTTCTGCAATTTTGCCCCAAAATAAGTGAAATTTCGGCAATTTTGCCACAAAATGAGGCAAATTTCTGGAATTTTGCCCCAAAATAAGTGGAATTTCTGAGTTTTGCCACCAAAATAAAGAGAATTTTTGTTTTTTTGCCCTAACATATAGGGATTTTTCTGCCTTTTTGCCCCACAATCAGGGGAATTTCTGCAATTTTGCTCCAAAATACGGGGAATTTCTGCTTTTTAGCCAGAAAATAAGGGGAATGCATACCTTTTGCCACAAAAAAGAGAAATTTCTTTATTTTTGCTCCAAAATAAAAAGAAATTTCTCCTTTTTTGCCTCTAAAAAAGTGGAATATCTGTCTTTTTCCCCAAAAACAAAAGGAATTTCTGTCTTTTTGCCCCAAAATAAGGAAAATTTCTGACTGATTACCCTGAAATAAGTGAAATTTTTGCTATTTTGCCCCAAAATAAGGAAATTTCTGCCTTTTTGCCCTCAATTAAGGGGAATTTCAGCCTTTTAACTCAAAATAAGGGGAATTTCTGCATTTTTGCCCCAAAATATGGAAAATTTCTGCCTTTTTGCTCCAAAATAAGAAAAATTTCTGCAATTTTGTACCAAAATAAAAGAAATTTCTGCCTTTTTGCCCCAAAATAAGAGAATTTCTGCTTTTTTTTGAAATAAGTGAAATTTCTGCAATTTTGCCCCAAAATAAGTGTAATTTCTGCAATTTTGCCCCAATATAAGTGAAATTTCTGGAATTTTGCTCCGAAATAAGTGGAATTTCTGAGTTTTGCCCCAAAATAAGGAGAATTTCTGTCTTTTTGCCCCAACATTTAGGGAATTTCTGCCTTTTTGCCCCACAATTAGGGGATTTTCTGCAATTTTGCTCCAAAATACGGGGAATTTCTGCATTTTTGCCCGAAAATAAGAAGAATGCATAACTTTTTGGCATAAAAAAAGGAAATTTCTTCATTTTTGCTCCAAAATAAGGGGAATTCTGCTTTTTTGCCTCTAAATAAGTGGAATTTCTGTCTTTTTCCCCCAAAACAAAGGTAATTTCTGTCTTTTTTGCCCCAAAATAAGGAAAATTTCTGACTTATTACCCTGAAGTAAGTGAAATTTCTGCAATTTTGAACCAAAATAAGGGGAATTTCTGCTTTTTTGCCTCTAAATAAGAGGAATTTATGTATTTTTCCCCCAAAACAAAGGGAATTTCTGTCTTTTTTGCCCAAAATAAGGAAAATTTCTGACTTATTACCCTGAAATAAGTGAACTTTCTGCAATTTTGCCCCCAAATAAGGGAAATTTCTGCTTTTTGCCCCAAAATAAGGGGAATTTCAGCATTTTTACCTCAAAATAAGGGGAATTTCTGCATTTTTGCCACAAAATATTAGGAATTTCTGCCTTTTTGCTCCAAAATAAGGAAAATTTCTGCTTTTTTTCACTGAAAAAAGTGAAATTTCTGCAATTTTGCCCCAAAATAAGTGAATTTTCTGCAATTTTGCCCCAAAATAAGGAAAATTTCTGACTGATTACCCTGAAATAAGTGTAATTTCTGCAATTTTGCCCCAAAATAAGGAAATTTCTGCCTTTTTGCCCCCAATTAAGGGGAATTTCAGCCTTTTTACTCAAAATAAGGGGAATTTCTGCATTTTTGCCCCAAAATATGGAAAATTTCTGCCTTTTTGCTCCAAAATAAGAAAAATTTCTGCAATTTTGTACCAAAATAAATGAAATTTCTTCCTTTTTGCCCCAAAATAAGAAAATTTCTGCTTTTTTTTGAAATAAGTGTAATTTCTGCAATTTTGCCCCAATATAAGTGAAATTTCTGGAATTTTGCTCCGAAATAAGTGGAATTTCTGAGTTTTGCCCCAAAATAAGGAGAATTTCTGTCATTTTGCCCCTACATTTAGGGAATTTCTGCCTTTTTGCCCCACAATTAGGGGAATTTCTGCAATTTTGCTCCAAAATATGGGGAATTTTTGCCTTTTTGCCTGAAAATAAGAAGAATGCATAGCTTTTTGCCATAAAAAAGGGAAATTTCTTTATTTTTTCTCCAAAATAAAGGGAATTTCTGCTTTTTTGCATCTAAATAAGTGGAATTTCTGTCTTTTCCCCCCAAAACAAAGGGAATTTCTGTCTTTTTTGCCCCAAAATAAGGAAAATTTCTGACTTATTACCCTGAAATAAGTGAAATTTCTGCATTTTTTACCCAAAATAAGGGAAATTTCTGCCTTTTTGCTTCCAAATAAGGGGAATTTCAGATTTTACCTCAAAATAAGGGGAATTTCTGCATTTTTGCAACAAAATATTAGGAATTTCTGCATTTTTGCCTCTAAATAAGTGGAATTTCTGTCTTTTTCCCCCAAAACAAAGGGAATTTCTGTTTTTTGGCCCCAAAATAAGGAAAATTTCTGACCTATTACCCTGACATAAGTGAAATTTCTGCAATTTTGCCCCAAAATAAGGGAAATTTCTGCCTTTTTGATCCCAAATAAGAGGAATTTCACCCTTTTACCTCAAAATAAGGAGAATTTCTGCATTTTTGCCACAAAATATTAGGAATTTCTGCCTTTTTGCCACAAAATAAGGAAAATTTCTGCCTTTTTTCCCTGTCATAAGTGAAATTTCTGCAATTTTGCCCCCAAATAAGGGAAATCTCTGGAATTTCGCCCCAAAATAAGTGGAATTTCTGTGTTTTGCCCCCAAATAAGGAGAATTTCGGTCTTTTTAGCCCAACATATAGGGAATTTCTGCCTTTTTGCCCCACAATTAGGGGAATTTCTGCAATTTTGCTCCAAAATACGGGGAATTTCTGCTTTTTAGGCAGAAAATAAAGGGAATGCATACCTTTTGCCACAAAAAAGAGAAATTTCTTTATTTTTGCTCCAAAATAAAAAGAAATTTCTCCTTTTTTGCCTCTAAAAAAGTGGAATATCTGTCTTTTTCCCCAAAAACAAAAGGAATTTCTGTCTTTTTGCCCCAAAATAAGGAAAATTTCTGACTGATTACCCTGAAATAAGTGAAATTTTTGCTATTTTGCCCAAAAATAAGGAAATTTCTGCCTTTTTGCCCTCAATTAAGGGGAATTTCAGCCTTTTAACTCAAAATAAGGGGAATTTCTGCATTTTTGCCCCAAAATATGGAAAATTTCTGCCTTTTTGCTCCAAAATAAGAAAAATTTCTGCAATTTTGTACCAAAATAAAAGAAATTTCTGCCTTTTTGCCCCAAAATAAGAGAATTTCTGCTTTTTTTTGAAATAAGTGAAATTTCTGCAATTTTGCCCCAAAATAAGTGTAATTTCTGCAATTTTGCCCCAATATAAGTGAAATTTCTGGAATTTTGCTCCGAAATAAGTGGAATTTCTGAGTTTTGCCCCAAAATAAGGAGAATTTCTGTCTTTTTGCCCCAACATTTAGGGAATTTCTGCCTTTTTGCCCCACAATTAGGGGAATTTCTGCAATTTTGCTCCAAAATACGGGGAATTTCTGCATTTTTGCCCGAAAATAAGAAGAATGCATAACTTTTTGGCATAAAAAAGGGAAATTTCTTCATTTTTGCTCCAAAATAAGGGGAATTCTGCTTTTTTGCCTCTAAATAAGTGGAATTTCTGTCTTTTTCCCCCAAAACAAAGGTAATTTCTGTCTTTTTTGCCCCAAAATAAGGAAAATTTCTGACTTATTACCCTGAAGTAAGTGAAATTTCTGCAATTTTGAACCAAAATAAGGGGAATTTCTGCTTTTTTGCCTCTAAATAAGAGGAATTTATGTATTTTTCCCCAAAACAAAGGGAATTTCTGTCTTTTTTGCCCAAAATAAGGAAAATTTCTGACTTATTACCCTGAAATAAGTGAACTTTCTGCAATTTTGCCCCAAAATAAGGGAAATTTCTGCTTTTTGCCCCCAAATAAGGGGAATTTCAGCATTTTTACCTCAAAATAAGGGGAATTTCTGCATTTTTGCCACAAAATATTAGGAATTTCTGCCTTTTTGCTCCAAAATAAGGAAAATTTCTGCTTTTTTTCACTGAAAAAAGTGAAATTTCTGCAATTTTGCCCCAAAATAAGTGAATTTTCTGCAATTTTGCCCCAAAATAAGGAAAATTTCTGACTGATTACCCTGAAATAAGTGTAATTTCTGCAATTTTGCCCCAAAATAAGGAAATTTCTGCCTTTTTGCCCCCAATTAAGGGGAATTTCAGCCTTTTTACTCAAAATAAGGGGAATTTCTGCATTTTTGCCTCAAAATATGGAAAATTTCTGCCTTTTTGCTCCATAATAAGAAAAATTTCTGCAATTTTGTACCAAAATAAATGAAATTTCTTCCTTTTTGCCCCAAAATAAGAAAATTTCTGCTTTTTTTTTGAAATAAGTGTAATTTCTGCAATTTTGCCCCAATATAAGTGAAATTTCTGGAATTTTGCTCCGAAATAAGTGGAATTTCTGAGTTTTGCCCCAAAATAAGGAGAATTTCTGTCATTTTGCCCCTACATTTAGGGAATTTCTGCCTTTTTGCCCCACAATTAGGGGAATTTCAGCAATTTTGCTCCAAAATATGGGGAATTTTTGCCTTTTGGCCCGAAAATAAGAAGAATGCATATCTTTTTGCCATAAAAAAGGGAAATTTCTTTATTTTTTCTCCAAAATAAAGGGAATTTCTGCTTTTTTGCATCTAAATAAGTGGAATTTCTGTCTTTTCCCCCCAAAACAAAGGGAATTTCTGTCTTTTTTGCCCCAAAATAAGGAAAATTTCTGACTTATTACCCTGAAATAAGTCAAATTTCTACATTTTTTCCCCAAAATAAGGGAAATTTCTGCCTTTTTGCTTCCAAATAAGGGGAATTTCAGATTTTACCTCAAAATAAGGGGAATTTCTGCATTTTTGCAACAAAATATTAAGAATTTCTGCATTTTTGCCTCTAAATAAGTGGAATTTCTGTCTTTTTCCCCCAAAACAAAGGGAATTTCTGTTTTTTGGCCCCAAAATAAGGAAAATTTCTGACCTATTACCCTGACATAAGTGAAATTTCTGCAATTTTGCCCCAAAATAAGGGAAATTTCTGCCTTTTTGATCCCAAATAAGAGGAATTTCACCCTTTTACCTCAAAATAAGGGGAATTTCTGCATTTTTGCCACAAAATATTAGGAATTTCTGCCTTTTTGCCACAAAATAAGGAAAATTTCTGCCTTTTTTCCCTGTCATAAGTGAAATTTCTGCAATTTTGCCCCCAAATAAGGGAAATCTCTGGAATTTCGCCCCAAAATAAGTGGAATTTCTGAGTTTTGCCCCCAAATAAGGAGAATTTCGGTCTTTTTAGCCCAACATATAGGGAATTTCTGCCTTTTTGCCCCACAATTAGGGGAATTTCTGCAATTTTGCTCCAAAATACGGGGAATTTCTGCATTTTTGCCCGAAAATAAGAAGAATGCATAACTTTTTGGCATAAAAAAGGGAAATTTCTTCATTTTTGCTCCAAAATAAGGGGAATTCTGCTTTTTTGCCTCTAAATAAGTGGAATTTCTGTCTTTTTCCCCCAAAACAAAGGTAATTTCTGTATTTTTTGCCCCAAAATAAGGAAAATTTCTGACTTATTACCCTGAAGTAAGTGAAATTTCTGCAATTTTGAACCAAAATAAGGGGAATTTCTGCTTTTTTGCCTCTAAATAAGAGGAATTTATGTATTTTTCCCACAAAACAAAGGGAATTTCTGTCTTTTTTTCCCAAAATAAGGAAAATTTCAGACTTATTACCCTGAAATAATTGAACTTTCTGCAATTTTGCCCCAAAATAAGGGAAATTTCTGCTTTTTGCCCCCAAATAAGGGGAATTTCAGCATTTTTACCTCAAAATAAGGGGAATTTCTGCATTTTTGCCACAAAATATTAGGAATTTCTGCCTTTTTGCTCCAAAATAAGGAAAATTTCTGCTTTTTTTCACTGAAAAAAGTGAAATTTCTGCAATTTTGCCCCAAAATAAGTGAATTTTCTGC